>NC_069660.1:270199362-270516362 GCF_027244095.1 Hemicordylus capensis
CTATTGTAATCAATACTAGCCTAACCTGCACAGAGCATCTGCATGCTAGTACTTAATCTCAGAGCTCCCTCAACTCAGAGATCTCTCCACTCTCACCTTAGCTGTGCTCCTGCTCCTGCTTCTCCTCCTCCATCCTGATGCTTCCATCCCCCTCACCCTTCTTGGTCATGGCTGCAGCATTGCCGGCGGGCTTTTCCTCGCTGCCACCACCATAGCTGCTCGTTCCCCTCAGGACATTGACAGGCCTGGGACCATCCCTCGCTCCCTCTGCCAATGGCCTCGGTAGCCCAGAGCAGCAGCAGCAGCAGCAGTGGTGATTGACCGGACCCTTCCTTGCAGCTGCAGCCACCACCATGGCCACTCGTTCACCTCAGGCCACTGACAGGCCTGGGCTCATCTCTCACCCTTCTTTCTGTCTTCCCCTCCCTTCTTTTTCTATCTTTCTCTCTCCTCCACTCACTCTTCCCCTCTGTCTTTCTTCCCCTCCCTTCTTTTTCCCTTTCTTTGTCTCTTTCTTTCTCTTCTTTCATGAGTTAACAGATCTTGCTCATCTTGTTTCTTCATCTAATTCATATACTGGCAGCCTCCTTCTCCTGAAGGGGCTCTTTCCTCCCTCATAACCCTTCTGTTTGCAGACCCTTGCCCACTATCCTTATATATAGAGAGATTCTTCTTTCCTTTACAATCAAGCACATCTTCCAACCAGTTGCATTCCAACTGAACTTAACCATCACAGATTTCTCCTCCCTATCTGCATATGGAATCCCCACTGCCCAATCATCATGGTGCTTCTGCTCTGTTACCTCCAATTGGTAAAACACTGTGTGGGCAGGGCTTGCCACATACGTCCTTAGCTTTTTATATAGAGAGATATGGACTATTTTAGAAAGAGCTGAGGATCATATTTTTAAAATTAGAGGCTTGCTTTGGGTGAAACTACCCTGCAACTCAGAAAAGGATATTCCAGGTATTCACAAGCTGCGTGTGCAGAACATTGAAGGGGATTCAGCAGTCCTGAAAGATAGAAAGATGGAGACTTATCAAAACTTGCTAAAATCCAGCAAGCAGCAGATGAGGAGGATATTACTAGCCTTTCTTTTGGATTAGAAAGCCCTGATGATGGCACTGATCAGGAAAGACAAGTCAGACTTTCAGAGGCTGTTTCACCTGTCAGCCCTTCAGATGTCCCTCAGACCAGAGTAAGCAGCCTAGAAGGATGAAGATTTTGCAACTCACTTATGATCCTAACATATTATCCTTTTGTTTTTGTTCTGAAAAAGGGGGAGTATTGTATCCTTAAAGTTGGTTGTAGTTATTTTCCAGTTTGTTTTTCAGAAGTTTGTCCCTAAAGAGCCCTAGTAGAAAATTGAGAGAGAAAGGGGAGGACAGGAGAGAACAAATACAGAAATTGCTGCAAGTGTTCTGTCAGCAGATATTCCTTCAAAAAGTATTGGCTTCACCATTTTAAAAGCTGTAATTCACAGAGGTAGTGGCATACTTCTAGTTCACAGGGAGGTCAGGTAATGTAGTAACTGACAGATTCAGGAGCTTCTGAATGTGTCCTATTGTTTACAGCATTATACAGTTTCTCACATACTGAAGCTTTCCCAGACAGGCTTCCAGCTCTCGGAGTATTGGTTGAGCAAAGCCACTCCGAATGAAACTCGCAGCATTAGGGAAGCAGCCCCTCCATTCTCTACTCCAGGTTTTCTTTTGTGTAGGTTCACACACAGCTTGCTTCCATGTTTTATTTGCCGCCAATGGCTTCCTAGAGCAGGCGGAATGCCACGCCTCCCTTTCCCCCAAGGGTTTAGTAATTAAAACACCCTCTGTGATCTGGCTCTGTGGAAGTCCACACACACACACACACACACACACACACTTAATTGGTTTGTGGACTGGACTGCCGGTTAGCCATCAGTCTTGGCTTTCTATTCCACCCATGCACACCCCACCACAACCTCAACGTGCACATGCATACACACAGAAGTCCCCAGCATGTGTCAGCCATCCTGCAGCATTGCTTCTGCTTTTGCAGCCCGCACCCCTGCTTGGATTGCATGCTCATTTTCTGCAAGCAAATGCTCATTTTCTGCAAAAGGCTGCAAACCGTCTCTCCTCCCTTGATTTCCCCCCTCCAAAAACATTCAAAGATCAAAAAGCCTGAAAATGGGGTTTTCCCACTCTTTGCCTCTGGGTGGAAGGCAAGGCAGCTTGCTCTTTGCATCTGACTTGCTCTTATCATGTTAATGTTAATATCAGCCCCTTGCTGCAGCCCTTCCCATTTATCCCAAAATACTCTGCTAAAATACAGGATTTTAAAAACTCGGACATAAATCGGGATGAGGTACAATTTGGAAGGAAAAGCCCGATTTGTGCATGGGGTGCTTCCAAAGATCTCGCATGGACTTCGGGGTAAATGTGGCCGGTGTGTGAACACACTCACTCCCTTCTGGCGGGGATTCAAAGTAGCAGCCCTGTGTGGGAAAGTTCCTGGACATGGCTTGTTTCTAATTAGACAAGCCATGGTGCAAAGGAAGATGCAGAAGAAAGCAAAGCTGCCACTGGTTTTGTTTTTCCAGCAATTGGGGTTTGAAGGCCAATGCTTTTTATAATGCACACATATCTTTGTTACTTTATTTTAAATTATTTGTTTCCAGGTCAATAGACTGATCACTCTCTTCACCAAACAAAAGGAAAGGAATTAGGAGAAGGGGTTCTAACTTGATGTGATGCCTCCACCTGAGTTGCTGAAACTGTGAGATACACTCTCCTAAATGAGGCTCCAGGACTTCCATATGTTGGGGATGTTCTCTAGCCCCCACCTGGCTGAAAGCACTATAGTTCTCTTTCAAGGGTGCTGTGCTTTACCATCCTTTATGTGACCCTGGGCTGAAGTGGAACATAGGAACATAGAAAGCTGCCATGTACTGAGTCAGACCATTGGTCTATCTAGCTCAGTATTGTCTACACAGACTGGCAGTGGCTTCTTTAAGGTTTCAGGCAGGAATCTCTCTCAGCCCTATCCTGGAGAAGCCAGGGAGGGAACTTGAAACCTTCTGCTCTTCCCAGAGTGGCTCTATCCCCTGAGGAGAATATTTTAGAGTGCTCACATGTGGTCTCCCATTCAAATGCAACCAGGGCAGACCCTGCGTAGCTAGGGGGACAAGTCATGCTTGCTACCACAAGACTGGCTCTCCTCTCCTCCAGAGTGGCAATTGTTTTCTTTCCTTCTATTTCCCAGCAGATCCTGATTCAGATCTTAAAGCTAACGCCCAGAGGCATATCTAGGAAAAATAGCACCTAGGGCAAGCACTGAAATTGCGCCCCCTGGCCAAACATCTGACACCCATCTTTCAGATAACTTTACCATAATATCAGCTGAAAAATACAAGTCAAGCCTGTTAATCTTTTAATATTTCAAAAACTATTTAGCAGTGGACGTAGCCAGACCAAAAAATGCCAGAAAACTACAAATTTCAGTATGCTGGGGCTCATGAAATACCCAAATACTATGTGGAGCTGTACTTGGAAAACTAAACAGAAGTGCCTGTCCAATTCTCTACTATGTGTTGTAGCATCACTATTACATAAGTTTTAAAAATAAATGGAGAATTTGACTTTTCCCAGATACTCTGAAAATAATTAAAGGATATGCAGAGTCAACTGTGTCACTGCTTGGAATATATTCTAGTCTTTCAGAAAGACAGTTAAAATGAGAGAAAGAGAGCGAGAAACTCCCAGTGGGCCTTAATACTAAGAATTTCACACTGATTCAAAGACAAACTCACCATTAATAGCCATATTATTAAGACATCACATTTAACTCACTTATCACAAGAAGCAAAGTAAGAGCAAATGAATACAATTCTAGCTCATAAGCTTCAGTTCAGTATTCACAAGCCCTGATTCTCTGTACATAGTGCCAGACTGAATATGTGTACAGTGACTTATATTATATTAATTTTAAAAATACCTGTAGCCCCTTCTGGGGGCTTCCTAAAGGCCGTGGGGGGGTATGCAAAGGTTTCCCCTCCCCCCGCTGGCCTCTAGGGCCTCTCAGGGACCATTTGAGCATGTGCGGTGGCCATTTTAAAATATATATATATAAAAAATGGCTGCTGAAAACAAAATGGCTGCCGCGCATGCTCAAATGGCCTCTGCAAGGCCTGGCATGGCCTAGGGCCTCACAGAGGCCATTTGAGCATGCGCAGTGGCCATTTTGTTTTTAGCAGCCATTTTTTAAATATTTAAAAATGGGCGCCCCCTTCAAGTGGCGCCCGGGGCACATGCCCTGCCTGCCGTACCCTAGATACGCCCCTGCTAACGCCTCTTAAAGCTAACACCTTTTAGAACTCAAGCAGACAACCACTCGCACTCTCAGAGGTCTCTCCAGAATCCTCCTCCATAGAATTATCCCAGCAACAGGGAGGCCAGGTCTTAAAAAGTCTGCTTCCTGAATATACTCCCAGCCACCATGACTAGCACATAAACATCCAGAAGCAGAGCTGGCTCCAGAAGCATGCTGAAGCTGCAAACCTGCTCCTTAAAAGCAAAGTCCATCTTAGTGCAACTCTGCTACTTTGGGGGTTGTTTTTATGCTGTTTTTATGGCTTTATTTTGTTGTATTGTATCACAATAACCCTGTCATGATAATAAATTCTGCTTGTTTTTAGGTTTTTAAAGTGGGGAAATGCTTGACTAACAAGCAGAAGGTTGCTGGTTTGAATCCCCGCTGGGCAGCAGTGATATAGGAAGGTGCTGAAAGGCATCATCTCATACTGCTTGGGAGATGGCAATGGTAAACCCCTCCTGTATTCTACCAAAGAAAATCACATGGCTCTGTGGTCGCCAGGAGTCAGCACCAACTCAACGGCACACATGGAAGCCATTCCCATGACCAGGAGAGATCGGGCTAAGGGAGCATATCCCGATTTCTCCTGGCCGTCTGCTGCCACAGGAGCCCTGCGGCTCCCGGCAGCAAACGAGCAAGATTACCCCTCTCCCCTTAAACAAGTTTAGCGGAGTGAGTGCTCAGCTCACCCTGTTTCGTTGGTCTGTGCTGCTGTGGCACAGCTCCACGCATGAGGAGACTCCCACCGGGAGGCTAAAACAAGCCTCCCGGCCCCAGGGGTCTCTCCAGAAGGCCCCACTTGCTCACGCGGGACATCCTGGAACTTCCAGGGGCCAGCTGGCCCTCGATCCCCGTCGCCCCTGCTGGCTCCGTGACGGAGTCGGCCATCGTGTGGGTGGCTGATCCGGCTGCCCAGTGACGGCTCCCTGCCTGTGTGCGGGGAGAGCAGGCTAAGCCTACTCTCCCTGCACTAACCCTAATGGCGCTTCCCACCAATCGTGTGAAGCACCTCTTTACCTTTAAGATGCTTTGTGAGGTCAGTGGCACAAAAGGTGGGGTATAAAAATCTCATAAATAAATATATATATTTCTTGCTCAGGCTGCACACCTCCTTCCAAACCTCCATGCTCCCCAACCAACAATACTTCTGTCTTGTCTGGATTACATTTCCGTGTGTTCACCTTCATCAAGTCTATTACGGCTTCATTGTCTCTACTGTCTCCCTAAAATCTGATGAAAAAGCACAATAGTACTGGATATCATCTGCATACTTATATTATTTAATATATGTATATACCACATTTCAAGATAAAAAATTTACAATTTTGTTTTTACAAAAACCTTATTAACCTCTCCATGAAAACAGAAGGACACTAAAACAGCATGGTGAAACTATCAAAACCAACATAAAATCCACCAACATAACACCAGTATTGAAACAGGCCAATTGAAAGCCTGG
Organism: Hemicordylus capensis; assembly: GCF_027244095.1. NCBI lineage: Eukaryota > Metazoa > Chordata > Lepidosauria > Squamata > Cordylidae > Hemicordylus > Hemicordylus capensis. The sequence goes on from NC_069660.1 coordinate 270,205,176, forward strand.
CAAAATGTGACAGCTTGTATAAAAACACACAGTTTAAGGGCCTGGTGTGTCTCCCCAAGGAAGGCATTTTATAGTGTGGTGCCACCACAGAAAAGGCCCTGTCTCTGGCATGTGCCAACCTAATATGATGGCAGCCAGATAGCAGGACCTGAAATGCAGATCTTAATGTCTAAATAATTGTAAGGCAGTCCTTGGGATAACCAGGTCCCAGGCCATGTAGGGCTTTAAAGGTAATAATCAGCACTTTGAATTGGACCTGGAAACCAATTGGCAACCAGTATAACAGGTTTTTAAAGGTTATAATATATGGAGAAGCCTTTGCCCTTACATCATCTTAATAGCTGCATATTGAGGTAATAGAAGGATGGCGAATCAGTCAAAGCTCATAAAAGGTACTCCTGGGCAGTGGTGTTCCATCACCTGGAAATCCAAGGACAAGTTCAAGTCCAGGAGTACCCCTAGAATGCCTAATTTTTTTTTTTAGGGAGAATATCACTCCATCCAGCACGAGCTGGATACCCCCACCTAAATTGGTAGAACTTTAACCAGGAGCTTTCTGGGTTACATGTCAACTTGTTTTTCTGCACCCCAACTAGAACTGCCTTCAAGCACTACATTGGGGTTTCTGCTATCTCCTTGGGATCAATAGGTGGAAATGAGATAGAGCTGAGCTGAACGTTATCTGCAAATTAGCAATACTCTAGCCCAAACCTCCGATTATTTCACCCAGCAGTTTCATATAGATGTTCAAAAACACGGGGGACAAAAAATAGAACCTTGTGGCACTGCATGCCAGTAGCCATGTGAATAAAGCTAAAGTTCTCTAGCATCCTCCAGCAATCACTATGTGATAGAGCTAAAGGCCTCCAGTATGACCCTCCAGGGAGACAGGAGCTACCACAGCACCCGTAGTCCGCAAACTTACACCTCAGCTGACATCTCTGGATGATCTCCCCTAGCAATTTCTGTAGATATTCAATAGTGTGAGAGATGGAACCATACAGCACCTTGTGCATCACAGGGCATGAGGTGGAACAGCAGTCTCCCATAATCACCTTCTGGGACATCCTTTCCAGTAATTATTCAGCTTTGAGGGAACTAATGAGGATATCCTTAATGGTTTGTTTGCTTGCTTGCTTGTTTGCTATTTTATACTCCATACAGGAAACATAGGAAGGTGTTTTATAGCTGAGTCAGCCCATTCATCCATCTAACTCAGTATTATTTACTCTGGCTAGCAGCAACTATCCAGGATCAGACAGGAGTTTTTTCTCAACCCCACCTGGTGGTGCTAGGGATCAGATCTGAGACCTTCTGTATGCTAAGCAGATGCTCTGCCACTGAGCTACAAGCCCACCCCAAATTTAGAAATTAGGAAATAAGAGATATATGTGTTACCTCTTCTAGCATAGTGGTGTAGGAAAGGTGCCTTCACAATTGTTATAGAACACTTGTGTAAATTCAAATCAGCATTTGTCTCTGATATAATTTGTGACTAGCATGAATATCTAAAATACATTTTGTTAAAAAAAATAGTTAACCATTTATTGTACAACATTTAAAAACATATACCAACAACAGGAGAAACACAAATACAAATCCAAGGTCGTTGATAGTTCTACAGGCAGAAGCGTAATATGCAGTTTGTTTCCTTCCCCCACCTAGTGGCTAAAGGGTGTAATTCAACAGGCAATTGTGAACAAATTTAATGCAGTTAGGTGTAAACCCCTCCTGTATTCTGCCAAAGAAAACCACAGGGGTCTGTGGTCGCCATGAGTCGACACCGACTCGAGGGCACAAAGTGGTGCTTTACCTTTAGGTGTACTCTGCTGTTGATATAATGACTAGTCATCCTTTCTCAAAGCATGTCTAACAGTTTCTGCCTGAAGCGACTGGCTCACCTTTACCTCATGAAGGGACTGCCCCGATGACACAAATCTGTTTGGAATGACAAAAACTCTGCATTTTTTCTTTGCTGCTTCAGGTTGCTAGTCTGTCATTCTGCACATGGATCTTTTCCGCAGAATCACATGAAAAGTTAGGCACATGGGCGGGGGGGTGGGGGGGGGGGGCTGATATCACTGTGTTCATAAGCAGGGAAAGAATTCAAGCCCAGGCTAAATGCATTCTCTAAGCAGGGATATTCTATTTAAAATGTCCAGGGATGTCAGCCAAGTTCTAACAACTTTTGATCCTGATTTTGCCTTCATTGGATCTTGGCACTCTAGCAACTGATAAATGGATTGGACACAATTATAGGGAAGGAGGCCAGACATACTCGAGAAGTGATTTTAAAAAGAAAAAGAAAAAGAATGTCTTATCCCCGCAAAAGTCATATAACTAACTTGTTGAATTCTCAGCTATGGACTGAAAGATCAGTCAAGCAATAAGGACAGCAGAAGAAGGGCACTGAAAAAGACCAGCCACGTTATCCTTTTGTCCCTTCCAGGGACACTGATTTAATTTGCCTTGTCTCCTAATTCAAGATCTTCATTCATGGGCCCCCAGAGCCCATGAGTTTATTTTCTTCCATTTTTTTAATTTTTAATTTTTAGATTTTATGGTATTTTTATTAGTATTGATTAGTACTTTTTGAATTAAAGTATGGTTCTGAGCAGGGGTTCAGATTCACCCCCCAAAGCATTTGAGGAGCTCCTCCACTCCACCCCATTTTACTGAATCCCCCCCTGCCAAAGCCAATAACCCATCTCTACAATCCCCCAAACATATTTTTCTTTCCCCTTCCATTTATTCTCCCTCCCACCCGCCCCCACCCCCTGCCCCCCAAAAAACATGTATATGAAGAGTTACTCCTCAGGCTTTCCCTCTGTCTCCACCCCTGGTTGCAAGTCTCTCCCCAAGGCAGGGTTGACTGGAATGCTAAATATGATGCAGAATAAGCCCTAGCTAAAATGAAATTATCTGAAAGTGCCCATATGTGAAAGCATTTCTAACCAGTATACTGGCTTCCTCCAATCTCCCTACACTTTGATTTATTAATAACACTTATACCCACTTTTCCTCTGCAGAACTCAAAGCAATTTCAATATGGTCCGTGCCAGGACTCCTATCAAGCAATTTACACTCTCTATTTGACAGCATCAGTCCCTATAGAGACCAACATTTCATCCCTGAACTGAGGGATGTCCTGCATAATGAGGACAGTTGGCAACCCTAACGGTGTCTGGGACCTAGAGGGCCTGGTAGCAGGAAGTGAAGGGGGTCTTTGTTCTCAGAAGGAGCCAGGAGGGAGCTGAGAGAGAATGAGAAGCAGGCTTAGTGAGCACCAGCCATGAAGTCTGGCTGCCTCATGGCCAACAGCCAGCCTGGAGACTTCTCTCATGGAAGGACATCTGCAAATCCTTGAGAGACAGGATTTTTAGACATTATCTCCTGGAGTTTGGGGTGAGTTCAAGGGAAAAAGAAGCCAAGGGCTTTTTGGGCTTCAGAAAGACTTAGACAGGGAATAATGTAATAGCTAGCCTGTGTTAGACTATTTTCTTTCTTTTTGTGCCATGCAAATCCTTACAACTGATTTATTGTGTTTTTATTTGTAATGTAACATATCAAGGCAAACTGAGCCAATGCCCTGCTCCAACTAGGGCATTGTAAAAGTCTCTGTAAACTCTCAAGGGGGCTTTTTGTATTTTCTTGCATTTATGTTCTATGCAACTGGGTAACCACAATTTTTAAAGTGTGGTCACCCCAATATTATCTGAGGGTGCTTTTTGAAGTATTCTTGTAGTTACTGAGTGTTCCATGTACCTGTAGCTTAAAGCTGAGAGAGCCTCATACTGAAGCAGTCTGTAGTATTTTGAATAAAGTTTTTCTCTTTTTGTCCCTTGCATTTTATCTGTTTCTGAGTGGATTTTAACTGAGGAAAAAGGAGTTTTCGCTGGTGCAAACATGCCTCAATGTTAATTGCTCAGTGAATCACTACCAAGTGTTCTCTTCATGTGCAGGCTGCACGTGGAAGGATTTTTGGACTTTTCCCTTAGAAAAGGGAAGGAGGGTCTCCCTTGACATTCACCCAAATGGGGGAGGCAACCCTGTAATAATTAGGGTGTGGCGGCAGCAAATCAGCTACTGAGGAAGCAGCTTAAGTTTTTAAAAGGAACAGCCTTTGTTGAGCAAACATGGAGGGAATGAATCAGCATTTTTCTTTCCCCCCTGTGGGCTTGCCTTGAGACAAAGTCTGGGCTTAAATCCGCTATTCATTACAGGGGGTCATACATTTCTTGCCTTTAATGAAGATGAATTAAAGCAAGCAAAAGTTAGCACATTTGTAACTTCATTCGAATGAAGGGATTACCAATTTCCAAGAATGTTCTATATATATTAGCAAATGCAATATAAACAAACTACTGCTAATTTCAAAAGGAAATATAATTTAAAATAATAGGTTTTTAAAAATGTATTTTGTGGATAATATTTTAGTGTGTCTTTTAAACAGATATTAATTTGAGACATCTTTTTCTATTGAAATCAATATTCTAGACAGACATGTAAAATACAGGCACCCAGTAGGTTAAAGTTAAAAACTGGGTTGCCGAAGAGAGAAGGAAGTAGGTTTTTGCTCCTTCCATGTGTGCTATTGGGTGAAAGACCTGGCCACCTCCTCCTCTCATGTCTTCCTTTTACCTACATACATTCAACAATGAATGAATAGAGCTAAATAAAATAATGCTTTGCCCCCTCTCTTTTCTGGCAAGTGACACCAAAGCAAGCAATGCCAAGTCATTTCCCCATATGTGGTGTAGTGGTTAGAGTGCTGGACTAGGACCGTGGAGATCCGAGTTCAAATCCCCATTCAGCCATGATACTTGCTGGGTGACTCTGGGCTAGTCACTTCTCTCTCACCCTAACCTACTTCACAGGGTTGTTGTGAGGAGAAACTTACGTATGTAGTACACCACTCTGGGCTTCTTGTAGGAAAAGTGTATATAAAATATAGATAATAATACAGTTCACAACTCTTTTTTTCTTCTCTTTCACAATATTGACACAGGATTTGGACAGAAAATATATCACACTTTCCTACCAATTTCTAATTAAAATTATTCTGAACTCTTATCTCCAGTAAATGAGGCACAACAGTGTTTGAAGTTCTGTGAGGTGTTACCTTCTTTTGCTTATTTAGGCCCTCTAGAGGTGTTAGGTTCAGGAAAGATCTCTGTGGCCTCATAAAATGGCCAACCAACTTCTTTCCATTTTTAATGAGTGAAAAAGATCTTGTTTTATTGACCTTTTCCTCATTTTGATATGTTATGTTTATCTATAAATCCATGGGCAATGCAACATTTCCTTCTATTTTATTTCTCTTATGTGCAATATTAAAAAGGAACTAATAAGCCAGTCTAGTTTTTTGTTGCTTTGACAACAAGATTTAACTTACTTAATGAAACACAAGCATAAGAAAAATACTCATAATGGCTTCTTAGTTCTATTTTGGCAATTTTGAGATATCATAAATGTTTATGAAACTAGGGATCTGAAAGTCTCTGGAGTGAGAGTCCTATAGAAGACATATCAAGCATGACATGGGTCAACAAGTTTTAAACAAACAGCCAAAGGGCAGATAGTCACATCTAAAAAGAAGAAAATAAATGAGAGGAATATCCATTTTGCTTTGCTTTCCCTTTTCCTGCCTTCTTCTTAAGTGGGAAGCAGTGGCATCTGGTACCTCCTGCGGCTGTGTGGGGGCGCTAGGAGGGACAGGTAATAAGTGGAGCCAGGAGTAAGAGGGTGAAGAGGCAGAGCTAATTGAGGGCTGAGACAGAGATAGGGCAAATCTGGCCTAGGCGGTGAACCCAACTAATTTTTGTGTTCTTCCCCTCATCCGCCATTAAGCAACTCAGTATGATTACTGCTGTAACTAAACTGAATTCTCTCTGACTGCAGTTCCAAAGGCTTGTGTGCTGCCACATGTGGTTCCATCCTGGGAAGAAATCTGTGGCGTCTTCCAGCCCTAATAGCCACCCCAATCTTCTGACTCCTAGTCTGTAAATAAAAGTAAAGACAATCAGCAGTGCATTGTTCTGAAGGCATGCATGCTATTGGAACATAAGAACGGCCCTGCTGGATCAGACCCAAGGCATATCTAGTCCAGCATCCTGGGCTGTAACTAGGGGAGGGGGCCACCATGTTTGCCCTCCCCCCTGGTGGCCCCTCAGAGTGAGGGAGAGAAGGAAGAAATTAGGGAGGGGTGGATCAGGGGCCCTGGCTTCTTAGGACGCATCCATTCAATCATAGCTGCACCCCTGATCCTGATTCCCACAGTGGTCCACCAGATGCCTCTGAGAAGCACACAGGCAAGAGATGAGGGCATGCCCTCTCTCTTGCTGTTGCTCCCCTACAACTGGTATTTAGCGGCATCTTGCCTCTGAGGCTGGAGGTGGCCTATAGCCATCAGACTAGTAGCCATTGATAGGCCTGTCATCCATGAATTTGTCTAAGCCCCTTTTTTTTCATCCAAGCTGGTGGCCATCACCCATCCTATGGCAGAGAATTATATAGATTATATGCTGTGTAAAAAAGTACTTCCTTCTGTTGGTCCTAAATTTCCCAGCCTTCGGTTTCATGGGATGACCCCTGGTTCTAGTGTTGTGAAAGAGGGAGCAAATTTTCTCTCTGTCCACTCTATCTACTCCATGCTTAATTCTATATACCTCTATCATGTCTCTTTGTAGTCGCTTTTCCAAACTAAAAGCTGTAGTCTTGTCTAAGGAAGTTGTTCCAGGCCCCTGATAATCTTGGATGCCCTCTTCTGCACCTTTTCCAGTTCCACAATGTCCTTCTACCCACCTCTTTCTCCTGGACTGTCACCCCTGCCTTCTCCATTGAGTCCAGCAGCTGGGTTTACTGCTGAGCACAAGGCCATCAGCCACCCTGCTCCACTGAGTCCAGCAACTAGATTGCTGCTGTGCATCACCATGACCTGCTATGCCAAAAGCATTAGTGCCCAATCCAATCTCCTTCTCTCCCCTTTCTGCACAAAGAGAAAGGAAAGGGACAGTCAGTGGAGAGGAAATGGGGGAAAGCACTCGAGTCCACCCCTCTCCTTTTCCATTACAATCACATGGAGAGTGGATGGAGTCCAACAACAGAGAAGGCCACAATATATAGCACCTGCTGGGAATTTTTAATTCTAGTTCAGAGTTTGCCCCCTCATCACCACCTCCTGCTTCATTCAGATAAGGTTGGTAGTAGGAGAAAGGTAGGAGGCTTGGGCACCCAAACAAAAATTTGTGGCATATAGCACCCCTTGTGCAGAGTGCTAGCAATATCAATGGTTCCAATTTCCATATCTGGTATTTCCAGCTAACAAACGTTCTCTAGGAGCAAGGCTACACTTTGTCCTAGACAATAGAATCAATTAAACAAGTTGTTCTAGAAAGAACTAATCTGCCTACTTTCCTTTCACTATCCCTACAATTGGACTAAATTTGGTTGGCCCAAATTGGTTAGGCATTAACAAGTTAGCCCACTTGTGCCTCAAACATTCATAAGTCTACCATCTTGATTTGGGGTGGATGACATCATCACAAGCTATGCATTTGAGATGTCCCTTTGTGTCCCTACAACTGTAACAAATTTGGTCCAAATCAGTTCCACTTACACATCAAACGTTGATGTGTCCGCCATCTTGAATCAGGGTGGATTACATCATTACATTACTATGCCCTTGAGCCATCCCTGTGTCCCTACACCTGTGGCAAATTTGGTTCAAATTGGTTAGGCAGTTCACAAGTTAGCCCAATTACGCCTCGAATATTCATGTGTCTGCCATTTTGAATTGTGATGGATGACATCATCACAAACCATGTTGTTGAGGTGTCCCTATGTGTCACTCACTACCAAATTTGGCTCAAATCAGTTATACGATCCACAAGTTAGCACACTTGCACCTCAAATGTTCATGCATACGGACGCAGGACACAAGGAATCATAAGCCTACTGGAAAGCAGGCTAAAAAGTGTTGACACTGTTTAAAGCTTCTATAGTGTAATATGGGTATGTGTATGTGTGGAGAGGGAGAGGGAGTGGGAAAGAGATGGTGACACCTCATATGACTGCTGGTTAGGAAATACTCTGGAATGTTCTATTACCTACACGGTTGTCCATTCTGTTGACACCACAAAAATATATTTATATTATTGAAGCATGAAACTACTCTTTGTTTTGCTGCTGAAGCTTAAAAGATGGGAAAGGTACAATGTTAAATATAGTTACACTGTACTGAAATGCAAATATGGAATGACCAATAATCTTAGGATGGCCTATTTCTGCAACTTGCCAAATCGTTCCCCATGTCTTACTTTTAGAAAACTTTACAAATACCTTTATTTCACAAATGGCTGGAAAAATACACAGACTGCTATTTTCCCCCACATGATCACAGGATGGAGTAAAAGTACCCTGAGATTATTGGTTATTCTGCATTTGCATTTCTCTACACAGCATAACTATTTTTAACACATAACTATTTTTAACACACTACTTTTCCTATTCCATTATCCTTAAGTGAACCTTTATTCTATCTATCTATCTATCTATCTATCTATCTATCTATCTATCTATCTAATTTGTAGACCACCCCAAACTTCTGTGTCTGGTCAATTTACAACAACATAAAGCAAATTAAGACAATAATGAAAACCTGTTTGGGTGAAAAAATGAGACTTTAAGGACTTTTAAAAAGTTGTCAAAGATGGGGAGGCTTTTATTTCAGCAGGGAGCGCATTCCAGAGTCTCGGGGCTTTAAGTGCTCAGAGGCGGGGGAGGGGGGACACCCACCCATAAAACACTGCTGTACTGTATGTTTCTCTTTACTGATCTGGGATTCTAGAGTGTCACCCATTTGGTAACTGAGAATCTAGTATGCAGTGTCTCCTATCACAAAGGTGGTTGTCATCAATGAACCTGTTGTATTTTGGAGTGTGTATCAAATTTGCTCTCCTTTTCTCTCATCTCTTCAGCTCTGGGTCAGAGGACTGCACTTTTGTGTTTGTGGCATAGCTTTTCAAGATCATGCCTCTACTATATTTACAATGAACATATTATAATCCACTTTTGTGTCTATTTAAGATTGTATTCTTAGTGTGTTTAAACAGTACTCATTACACTTGGCAAAGCCTCGTATCATACAAGTATAAATACATTCCCATCATTTTTTTAAACACCCATATGTATTTTCAAGTTTACTGCTATTTGTGATATGGCCATTTTTAAGCATACAAAGCTCCATATTCATCACTGAAAGGCAGCTGTATTGTGCTATACTGCTACAATATAAAATGTGAACACAAAGACATTATACAAATCATCTTGCTGAAAATTAGTATTTATGTATTTGTAAATAAACAACTACTACTAATATGGTACCATTTGGTACATTTCTGGCTGGGGCACATTTTACCTTGAGTAGAATTAGGGGGCAAATCCTAATTTTTCACAAACCAGTTCTGATAAGAAATTGTGTGCTATTTTTGTCATTTTTCATTAGTCTCCCCATCGCTCTTGTGCAGGTGCATGGCCAGAGAAATAGCTTCAACATTATTTGAAGTAGAAACAAGATATCTCCTTCCCTTCAGGTGTAGTTCTTATTAGTATATCTGTGGCTATAGTTGAATGGTACCACTTCAGACTGTAGCTAGGAGACTCACATGACTGGGAGCGGAAGGCGAGAGATCCTTCCCTATAGAAAACTAGGTAAAGTATTTGGGAGAAGACTTTTAGCTGAGCTTCCTCTCTGACATGCTGGTAGGATTGGGGTTTCCCCCCATGGGGAACATTCTATTCTGCAAGTTGTCTCCTACAGTCTATAATGGTACATCCTAAACACAAGTTTACCATCCAAGTGAAAATCTTTCTCAGTGAGAAACATCTCAGCCTTACAGAGTGACCCTACATGCTTACTCAGCCTACTGCTTACTCAGAAGCTCTACTGAGTTCGACAGGACCTAATTCTTTGTAGGTGTGCTTAGGATTATATAGCCTGAGGTTCTGTAAATATAGCTGTGAACACAAATCCTGTGCACACTTACCTGGGAATCAGTCCCACTGAACTCATTTATTTTTATTTATTTTTATTTCTGAGTAGACATGCATAGGATTCAGCTATATATCTATTTTTCATTCTTATCCCAAGTCTGGAAGCAGACAACAGAGTTAAAAGTCCTTTTTCCTGACCCCACTCCACACTTTATATTTAGCAAAATCACCATCATATTCACCACCAGTTAAAATTATAAAATATTCAAGTTCACTTCATCTTCTTATTTTTCTTATATGGGGGGCTGTCTGAACAGACGTCTTTATATAGTAAATTCAGTTCCTAAAATTCGATTTCTTTGTCATGCTCTAAGCTGTCATGCTCACGTCATGAAACAGAATTGCTGCCTCCTCCAAAGACAGCTCTAGGGTTGCTGAAGTTAGGGTGATGAACAATTAGGGTGATTTCCAGTGCTTCACCTATGAAACATCGCTCACAAGATGTGAAGCTGCTCAACCAATTTCCACATCAGTGTTTTAAAAATGATGTGGTACTTTGGGGTTGTTTGATGCAGTGATGTGGAACCTATAGCATTGTATTACTATCATGTATGTCTTGTGATGTGGCTTATGTTCTGAAAGAAAGGATTTTTAAAATGATAAAAACACATCAAAGCAGAAACTTTTCCTGCTTTTGGAGAAACACATGTGTTAATATCACTATTGGCATGTACAGACAGATGGACGGCCTTGGAGCCTTGCTGATGTTCTCTGTTGACTCCTCATCATGCAAAGACTCTCATCTTCACCCTTGCTTCCATGATGCTTAGATTTTAAAAAAATAAATCAGTTACAGCAGCATCTTGAAGCAACTCTCAAAACAACCTGGAAGCCAGCTAACGCAGCTGATGGAGCACTAGTGTTACATGTGCCCTGAAGTCCATATCAGAAAAGGTGCACAGTGACATATACTCCAAAGCTTCCAAATGGCCCCCAAGAGCAGACCCCTAATTGAGCATAGGCTGCTGAATAAAAACATGCATGTCAACGAGATGTGTAATTACTGATTGCAGTCATGAACACAGTCGGGACCAACTACCACAAATAGACTGCTATTTAGTGGGAAAGCCTCTGTAGCATAGCCGCACAGACTAGCTTTTGCATTCACAGCTTTTAGGCTTCAGAGTTTACATTCCGCCCCCCTCCCCTCTGTGTGTGTGTATGTGTGTGCGCGCACACACACGCACACCCCTACATATTGAGGATACTCATGTATCTGATGAAGTGGGCTCTAACCCACAAAGGTTTACATCACAATAAATCTGTTACTTTAAGAACATAAAAACAGCCCTGCTGGATCAGGCACAAGGCCCATCTAGTCCAGCATCCTGTCTCACACAGTGGCCCACCAGATGGCTCTAGGCACAGGCAAGAGGTATGTACACGCCCTCCCTCCTGCTCTTGCTCCCCTGCAACTAGTATTGAGAGGCATTGTGCCCCTGAGGCTGAAGATGGCCCCCAGCCCCTAGACCAGTAGCCATTGATAGACCTGTCCTCCATGAATCTGTCTAACACCCTTTTAAAGCCATCCAAGCTGATGGCCATCACCACTTCCCAAGGCAAGAAATTACATAGATTAATTATGTGCTGTGTGAAAAAGTGCTTCCTCTAGTTGGTCCTAAATTTCCTGACCTTCAGTTTCATGGGGTGACCCCTGGTTTTAGTCCTGTGAGAGAGGAGAAAAATTTCTCTCTGTCCACCTTCTCTACTCCATGGATTTTATACACCTCGATCACGTCTCCCCTTAGTCACCTCTTTTCCAAGGTGAAGAGCCCCAGATGCTGTAGCCTAACCTCATAAGGTGCTCTAGGCCCCTGATCATTTTGGTTGCTCTTTTCTGCACTTTTTCCAGTTCTACAATATCCTTCTTAAGATACAGTGACCAAAGCTGTATGCAGTACTCCAGATGTGGCCACACCATAGATTTGTATATGGGCATTATAGTATTAGCATTTTTATTTTCAATCCCCTTCCTAATGATTCCTAGCATGGAATTAGCCTTTTTCACAGCTGCTGCACATTGAGTCAACATTTTCAATGAGCTGTCCACCACGACCCGAAGATCTCTTTCTCGGTCAGTCACTGACAGCTCAGATCCCATCAGTGAATATGCGCCAATTGTGCATCACTTTACACTTGTTTACATTGAACCGCATTTGCCATTTTGTCACCCACTCACCCAGTTTGGAGAGATCTTTTGGGAGTTCCTCACAGTACGTTATGGATTTCACTACCCTAAATAGCTGAGTGTTATCTGCAAATTTGGCCACTTTGCTGGTCATCTCAACTTCTAGATCGTTTATGAACAAGTTAAAGAGCACTGGTCCCAGTACCAATCCCTGGGGGACCCCCCTTCCCACTAGGGATGTGCACGAACCGGTCCGGAGGCCATGTTGGAGGCCTCCGAACCTGTTCGGAGCTGGACTGGTCCAGCGGTCCGGCACCGAGGGGGGGTCTACCTTTAAGGGCGGGGGGGAGAACTTACCCCTCCCACTGCTCTTCCCCCTCCGGCGCTGTAGTTTCAAGCAAAGTTTTTGGGGCGGCAGCGTTCCTCGCTGCCGCCCCTGCCCCAGTCATTACCCGGAAGTCTCCGTAATAGCACGCATGCGCGCGTGGCAGCGCGCGTGCCTGTTGCCACCGTGCACGCGCGCCGCCTACATCACACGCATGTGACATAGGTGGTGCACGCGCACGGCAGCAACAGGCGCATGCGCGCCGCCACGCGTGCATGCGTGCTGCTATTACGGAGACTTCCGGGTAATGACGGGGGCAGGGGCGGCAGCGAGGAACGCTGCCGCCCCAAAAACTTTGCTTGAAACTACAGCGCCGGAGGGGGAAGAGTGACGGGAGGGGTAAGTTCTACCCCCCCCACCCTTAAAGGTAGACACCCCCCCTCGGTGCCGGTCCGGACCATGCACATCCCTACTTCCCACCTGCCTCCATTGTGAAAACTGTCCATTTATTCCTACTCTCCCTTTCCTGTCCTTCAACCAGTTACCGATCCACACATGAACCTATCCCCTTATTCCATGACTGCTAAGTTTACTCAAGAGCCTTTGGTGGGGAACTTTAAAAAAAAAAAAAATGGAAGTCCAAGTACACTGTGTCATCTGGATCACCTTTATCCACATGCCTGTTGACACTCTCAAAGAACTCCAAAAGGTTATTGAGTCAGGACTTTCCCTTGCAGAAGCCATGCTGGTTCTCTTTCAACAAGGCCTTTTCTTCTATATGCTTAACAATTTTGTCCTCAAGGATTTTTGGGGGTCTGTAAGTACTTTAATGCCCACCAGATCCCTTTTCAGTGTTTGCAATAACAAACTAAATATCCATAGCAGTAATAAATAGAAACGTTGGAAGCTGCCTTATCCTGAGTCAGACCATTGGTCTGTCTCTAGCTCAGTATCTTCTATACTGACTGGCAACAGCTCTCCAAGGTTTGAGGCTTCCCCAGCCCTGCCAGGGTCTGAACCCGGGACCTTCTCCACTCCAAGCAGATGCTCCACCACTAAGCTAGTACAGCCCCATAATAATAGTACTGGTAGTAACATCGTTGGCTGCAGGGGTGCAGTGGAGGAGGGACGTGCAGGGTCGGAGCACCGGTTCTTCTCTGCTTCTCTGGCTGTTGGGCTGGGCATAGCCACGGGGGCTGTCAAGGAGAGCACCTGCACTTCTGAGTTTGCGACTATATCACTGGCTGGTTAGCTGTCTCCCCCGCTTTTGACCAAGCAGGCATACATTTAGCAAGGGGAGGGCAGCGTTGCCCAACACAGCGCAGCGGGAGTGCGCCCGTAGAATGTCTGCCTGGCCGGGGCGGGACTTCAGCAGCTGAATTTCTACCTTGCAGAAATAAGTTTAAAGCCCTGCCAGTAGGGGAGGGAGGAGGAGGAGGCGGCGGCCAGCAGAGCTAACTAGCCACGCCCAGGGGTGGAGACGAGGTTGCTTCCCACAGGGCACTTCAGCCAAGTGGGGGGAAAGACACGCGCGCGCTCAGCCTTCAGACGTCTCCCTGCCTACTAAGAAATCTCTCTCGCTTGGGCTGCAGCCCGGACCGCCTCGCCCCTTTATTGCGGCTCCCTTCGTTGCCTAGCAACCTGCAGCCCTGGTTGCCCGCCTGCGCGGGGCCGGCACTGCAGCCGCCGAGTGACTGTCTGGGCGGGGATGAGGCGCCGTCGCTGCTGCCCTCCTGGGCCTGGGCGCCGGCTGCCACGGCGGGCCATGAGCGCCCCGAGGTGCTGCTGCTGCCTCTGCTTGCACCTCCGCCAGCCCTACCGAAGCGAGGGGTCCGGCTGGTGGGGCACTGCTGCTGACCTTCCTTTGCCTTTCCCCGAGTGAGGGCGGCGGTGGAGCGGCCGCTATGAGCAGAAATCAGCAGCGCGTCCGCTTGGAGCAAAGGGGTACGTGGGTATACCGAAGGAAGGGCCGTGGGACGGGGCAGTGGCGGTGCTCCTCCGCTTCACTTCCCCAAAAGCCAGGGGCGTCGTTGGAGAAGGGGGTTGGGTGCTTCTCTCGCCCTCTTTCTCAGCCTCGACCTTCTGTCTGCAATATGAGGAGAGTACTGGCCTGCCTTACAGGGATGTTGTGACAATGACAACATGCGTGCGACTAAAATGCTCAGGACAATGTTGTGCAAAGCTCTCTAGTTCGCATGCATTCTAAACCCCACGATGCCCTGCCGGTGGCAGAACATTTGGAGTTAAAGAGAAGAGGCGTTTTGCTAGGGAAGCAATTGCCCCCATAAAATACTCCTCTTTAAAAAATCTGTTATATTCAAGGTAGTAACAGGCTGCACTTCTGGGATGGTGTGCTTTCAGGTCGTAGTCTGCCACTGTGTGACTGTAAGTCCAAGATAGGGCTAAGAGAGATGCCTGCCTGCCTGCCTGCAACTTGGAGAAGCCGCTGCCAGTCTGTGAAGACAATACTGAGCTAGATAGACCAATGGTCTATTAGTCAGCACTACCACATCATAGGAACCTAGGAAGCTGCCATATTCTATATGGCAGCTTCCTAGGCTCCTATGATGTGGTAGTGGTGACTAATGCAAGGAAGAGAAGTATGAGTCAGTGTATCTGGCAACTGGGGCTCATCATTGGTGACAGGGAAATCTGCAAGAGATGGAATTGGGAATAATTAATTTGATTGGGCTGCTGATGTTCGTGAAGTAGGGTAGCAATAGTGGAAGTTTTTGGTTTTGATATCCTTTTGTGATCTGTGTGTAGTGTTAAAGTCATAATGTGGGCAGTCACCCAAGATATAGGTAATGTTGCCAGACATATTATGGCATTAGAGGGCAGGAGAGAACTATGATAAGCCATTCTGCAGCATGCTAGGGTAGCCTTAGAGACAAGCCTTAGAGACTGCACCTTGTCTTAGCGGTGTTGTCTGGTGCTATCTTTGCCCCTGAGGCAAAGATGGTTGTGGATGAGAAACGTCTATGACAATTGGACTTGGTAGTACATCACTTTGAGGGTTGGAACACAGATGTCTGGGTTCTCTGCTTCCACTGCCAGTGAGCACTCCGCAGAATCCTTTGAACAACAGAGATAAGCCACCTGGCAGAGAGAAGGCAGTTAAATCCCTGGCTCTAATATCTGGAGTCCATCCTTCAGCACTGGCTCTCGGGCACAGGAGGGAATTTTTGGGACACCTCTTTCCTTTCCAGAAAAGGAAGTGATGCAGCTTGAACCACAAGCCCATGCCATATTCCAATCCTGCCCTGAGCCATCTAAGATGTACTCCACTGTTCGTCCACTATTTTATTTATTAATTATTTATTTATTAAATTTATACCCTGCCCAAACTTACATCTCTGGGCGGCTAACAACAATTAAAACACATATAAAAGTTAATACAAACATTTAAAAACCATAAAATTAACAAACAGTATTTTTAAAAACTGAGAAGGCTTGGGTTAAAAAAAAAAAAGGTTTTCAAATGTTTTTTAAAAATAGCCAGAGATGGAGAGGATTGTATCTCAGCAGGGAGCGCATTCCACAATCTCGGAGCAGCAGCCGAGAAGGCCCGTCTCTGTGTGACCACCAAACAAGTTGGCGGTAACTGGAGACACACCTCCTCAGACAACCTCAATGGGTGGTGGGGTTCGTAGCGAAGAAGACCCTCTCTTAAATACCACTATGTGGTTTCTCACTATGTGGTTTCTCTCTTGCATTCCCCAGGTTAGAGCTAATCTGGCAGGGTGCAATGAATGTGGTAGTGCTTAAGGAAGCAGGACAAACTCTTTTCACCTTGTCCTGTGCAGGTCCTCCTCCCACATACAAGTGCCTTCTCCCTCCGCAGCCCTTCTTTCTCTGTACTAGGTGACTTGAGGAGGAAGTGAATAGACAACAGGCCTGTCAACCAGCTGAGCAAACAGTCTCTCCCTGTCGCCTTGTCTGCCTTTACCTTAGAGGGAGGCCAGCTCCCCCACCCCTTATTTGGTGTATGTAAAACACACCACAAGCCATTCCCCTGATCTTCCTCTTCCCCTGCTTGGATCACAAGAAGAGTCTTGCTGGATCAGGCCCAAGGCCCATCTACTCCAGCACCTGTTTTCCAGAGTGACCCACCAGATGCCTTTCAGAAACTAACAAGCAGGAAATTAAGGCATGCTTCCTCTCCTGCCAACATTGCTCCCCTGCAACTGGTATTCAAATCATGCTGCCTCTTAACCTGCAGGTAGCACATAGCCAAAAGACTAGTAGCCATTAGCAGACTTGTGCTCTCAGGGATTTGTCTAACCCTCTTTTAGATCCATCCAAGTGGGTAGCCATCACCACATCCTGTATACAGTATTCCAAATGTGGCCATACAATAGATGTGTATAACGACAATATAATGTTAGCAGTTTAATCTATCAGCCCCCCTCCTTCTGATTGCCGCACTGAATTTACCATTTTTTACATCTGCCACATGCTGAGTTGACATTTTCATTGAGCTGTTCATCACAACCCCAAGATCCCTTTCTTGGTTAGTCACCAACAGCTCAAATCCCATCAGTGTATATGTGAAATTAGGATTTATATAATTTTTGCCCCAGTGTACATCACTTTACACTAGGGGTGTGCATGGAACTGGTCTCGTGCTCTCCTGGGACAGTGTTTGTGTGTGGGGGGGGTTGCTTTAAGGTGCAGGGAGGGTGTCCTTGCCTCCCCCGTTGCATTTTCCCTACCGGCGCTGCATTTCCCTACCGGCACTGCTGTCAAAATTGCTGCTTTGGGGTGGCTGTATACCCTCTTGCCGCCCCGGTCAGCATAATACCAGAAGTGGCCAGTGTGTGTGACGTGCGCACGGGTACTGTCCACTTCTGGTATTACACTGACCGGGGAGGCAAGAGGGTATACAGCCGCCCCGCGCCTGCAATTTTTGACAGCAGCGCCAGTGGGGGAAACGTGGTGGGGGAGGTAAGGACATCCTCCCCGCATCTTAAATCAACCCCCTCTCCACCTCTACACAAGCTTGAACGCCAGTCTTTCAAACTGGTTCGGCGGTCTTTGAATAGACCGCCGAACCGCTTCATGCACACCCCTACTTTATACTCTTTTTCACTGAATTGCATTTGCTATTATGCTGCTTTTTCACCCAGTTTGGAGAGATTCTTTAGGTGGTCCTCACAAACCATTTTGAATTTTACC
Organism: Hemicordylus capensis; assembly: GCF_027244095.1. Classification (NCBI taxonomy): domain Eukaryota; kingdom Metazoa; phylum Chordata; class Lepidosauria; order Squamata; family Cordylidae; genus Hemicordylus; species Hemicordylus capensis. The sequence goes on from NC_069660.1 coordinate 270,222,860, forward strand.
ACCTTGAATAGTTTATCTGCAAATTTGGCTACCCCGCTGTTTATCCCCATTTCTAGATAATTTATGAACAAATTGAAAAGCTCTGGTCCCAATACAGATCCCCAAGAAAGAGGAAGTGGTGGCCGCCACCACTACTAATAGTCTTCCTTCTCCTCCTGTCCCATCCCTGCCACTCAAAAAAGTAGGGGGCAGGATGCAAATGGAAAGGAAGTATGTGAAGACATGGAGCACACTGTCTTGTGCTTCATGACTTGCCCTTGCTTATTCAACAGCTGGGAGGGGATGGTGAGCAGCGGCAGCATCACCTCCATCAGCAAGTAGGGTGCCTGTCCTCCTGCTAGTAAGGCAGTGGGTGAGGCGGGTGACCAGAGGCTAATTATGTCTCAGCCAATCCACTGTCATCTGAGGCAGCTGCTTTGCCCCATGTCATTAGCAGGCCAGCCATATGAACAGTCTCCTGAGTAGACCTAATAAATTAATGAGAAGTTAATCATGAATAGCTTGTCCCATTAATTTCAATGGGACTATTCATGAGTAACTTAGTGTGGATGTCAGCCGTCATTTGGATGAGAGAGAGAGAGTTCAGAGGGAAGGAGGGAGACAGCACTGATAGGTTTGCAGTGTGTCAGAAGATCTGGCCATGGCAACCATCCTAGAGAAAGAAATTGACTTTATAATACAAGAGAGCATTTAGTGGAAAATATTATTTAGTGCTGAATATTATTTTGGGAAAGGAAGTGAGAGGCTCCTGGTGTTTCTGTGTAACGATATCTAGATGCCTGTTAAGATTTCATAGAAACCGGTTTGAACAACTGTGTGTTAAATATAGACAAGTGATTGTGATAATGTAAAATTAAAGTGACAGTTTTATGAACTTCATGCTGTGCTAATTTATTCTCACTGGATGTATAATTAAGGAAATAGCCAATGTATGCTACGGTTAAGACCAAAACAAATATTTAGCCTCCAATGGTCAACAAAGAGTGCAAGTTCCATTCTATACAGTAGAGTTATTGACTTGAATACCTATGTTGTTAGTGGAGTGCCCTATTTGTCTGCCCTTCCAGTTACCATGTAGATGGCTTCTCCTCGCAAATAACACTACAAACATGCAATTGATTGCCAAGAAATTTAGAACCAACAAATGGAAGTACTTTTTCACACAACACATAATCAACTTGTGGAATTTTCTGTCACAAGATGTGGTGACAGCCAACAACCTAGATGGCTTTAAGAGGGGTTTGGATAACTTCATGGAGAAGAGGTCTATCAACAGCTACTAGTTGGAGGGCTAGAGGCCACCTCTCGCCTCAGAGGCAGGATGCCTCTGAATACTAGTTGCTGAGGAGTTACAGCAGGAGAGAGGGCATGCCCTCAGCTCCTGCCTGTAGGCTCCCAGTGGCATCAGGTGGGCCACTGTATGAAACAGGATGCAGGACTAGATTGGCCATGGGCCTGATCCAGTAGGGCTGTTATGTTCCTCCACTAGCACTTGAGCAAGCATTGGACAGCACTATTTCATCTTCTCCTTCTCATAGTTCTCAAGGCCCTTGGAAAGCACAATTGACCTATTCCTTTAGATGCATGAAATGTTGTTGCCTACAACTTGCAGCTTATGCCACAGTGTGGCTTGTCCATGAGGTGCCGCAACACTTGTCATCTTTGTCTACTGACAAACAGAGCTGCTTTTCTAGAATTTCAGATACTCATATTAAGGCTACTTTGGCCATTTCCCCCCTCACCTGTGTCTCAGTACTGGTTTACATGATATCTGCCATGCAGGAACCTCTTTAAATTGCTCTCTACAGTGGCTGTTCTACATGAACCAGGCTGCATGAAGCATTCTGGTACATGTACCAGCTAATGCTGCAGTGTGAATCTGCTTAACTGCTTTCCACTTCAAATGGAGCCTTCAAGGTGTCTTACCCAATAGAATTGGAATATGTTCTACTTGTACAGTTGTAGGGACACCTTAGTGGTGTATTTGTGATGTCATCCACCCCGATTTCAGGAGGGCGGACACATAAATGTTTGAGGCGCACAGATCAGAACAAGTTCTAATCTGCCTACTTTCCTTTCACTATCCCTACAATTGAACTAAATTTGGACAAATCTCTTAGACAGTTCACAGGTTAGCCCACTTGTGCCTCAAACGTTCATGTGTCCCCCATCTTGAATCAGGGTGGATGACTTCATTATAAACTATGCCCTTGAGCTGTCTTTATGTGTCCCTACAGCTGTAGCAAATTAGGTTAAAATCAGTTAGGCAGTTCAGAAGTTAGCCCATCTGCAGCTCAAACATTTACGTGTCTGCCCTCTTGTATGACATCAACGCAAATACATTGCTGAGGTGTCCCTGTGTGTTCCTACAACTGTACCCATTTGGTTTATACTGGTCTAGGCACTGCCAAGTTGATTGGAATGGGGGAGCACACCCACTGATGGAATGCTGGGTCATCTCATAAGCCAGTAGGTTAAAAAAAGTAGGTTAACACAAACTAACAATAACATTGGCTGATGTCCTGACAGTGTACTTATGTGATGAACAAAGTTGTGCTTGCACAAGAAGTTTGCCAAGTTGTAGTGCTCTATGATGTTGTGCAGTTGCTAGTGGGAGATCTTCTCTGAGAGACATATAGTGTTGTGCAATGAGTGCACAATGGTTGTTTTGCAATAGGGCACATGGACTAGTCTCAGGCAGATGTTCCTTTCTTGTGCAACATCCTTGTGCTACAGTCTTATGCTAGTGGATCACTAGTCTGGAATGCAAGCTCCTGACATATTGCAACTTGCCTGTGCAAAGTCCTTGAAGTTATATAAATGTAAGTGCTGCTATTGCTATAAGATAGACACCAGCAACAGTCACTGGAGGTACTGTGCTGGGAGTGGATAGGGCCAGTTACTCTCCCCCTGCTAAATAAAGAGAATCACCACGTTAAAAGGTGCTTCTTTGCCAAGTTAGCAAGGGTGATGGCAGGACATCAATAATGAGAGGATCAAAGGAACTCCTGGGGTGACGATGACCAAAAAACCTCTCAACCAATGTGGAGGAGCAGGCCAGCAGAATGGACAACTTTCAACTAATTAGGAGCAGACATGCAATTGTACAGAATTGTCATGGTTAGAAATTGCCCCAGGTGACTCAGACTCTAATTAGCAGCACATTTTCCAAATTCTAAAAAGGATTGATGTGCTTAGTTTAGTGCTGATTGAACACTAGGACAATCCGTATCAAGCCAGTACTCCTTCTCTGAAAGGCCAGTTTAACTACAACTGTAACTGTCTATGTCCTAAAACTTGTTATTTGGAAGAATCTCTTAGATTCTTTCTTCCTAATGTCTTGAGGCATTTTCTTGCCCTAAGGCAGTACAAGGGGAAAGCCTGATGAAAAGCCTGAACTCATATCTGTTTGCATTTATTGCAGCAGAAGCTATAGCTGTCTTCAAAGAAAACTAGTCTGAAATCTGCTTTTGTATGGATTAGTCTGATGGTTATGAGACTGTGTATGGTTACTGATTGAATATGATAGGAACCTAAGTGTGTTCAGAAGCCATTTCACATGTTCTTGGACTAAGCCTTGGAAATAAAAATATGTTCTGGCCTGAGTTCTAGAACCTGGCTCAAATTAAGTGGTGGGAATAGGAGAAGGGATATATAAAGTCTTGCACACGTTGTTGGGTAAGTAAATGCCACTTTGGTGGGTTTGTTTTTTTTTAAGGTGTTTATCTTGTTAGCCACCTAATGGTGCAGAGGGGAAATGACTTGATTATCAAGCCAGAGGTTGCTGGTTCGAATCCCCACTTGTATGTTCTATATTGGGCAGCAGTGATATAGGAAGATGCTGAAAGGCATCATCTCATATTCTGTGGGAGGAGGCAATGGTAAACTCCTCCTGTATTTTACCAAAGACAACCACAGGGCTCTGTGGTCTCCAGGAGTCGAAACCGACTCAGCAGCACACTTTACCTTTATTTGGCCTGATATCTGTGAATGCAAACCAGCAACTAAAGGCTGTTCTGTAACAGGGAGCCTAATTCTCCCTCCCTGCCCCCCTGTATGGTCCTTTATGCTCCTCAAGGTAAAAAATAAAAACTCAGCTGTTCTGGGATTATAAAATATAAAGAGAGAAAACAAATCCCAAAGCAACAAAACAACAACAAAAAAGGATTTTAATCTGTGTGTTCTAAAATCTTAGATTAGTCCCCCAACCCCCACAAAACACAAATGTGTTTTTAAAATTCATATAAGCAGAAAGGTTAGTAACACTTGTGAGATTGTGCTAAAGGAAGATTTTTTTCTCTGTTTTTGAACTTATACTTTCTTTAGCCGCCTTGCCAAATGCAAAACTGTAGCTGCTGCTGAACTGATGCACAATTTTAGTCTGATTCATACTGTACCCACCCAGTATGTAGATGGGATGTGTAATTAAAGGGCACTATTGACTAGGGCCTCCAGAATTCTAAACTGAAATCTGACCATAGCAGCATGGTGTGAAAAAGCTAGACAACCAGTGTGGTGATATGCAACATTAAAAAACCCACAATAGCTCAGATCAGGAAGATCATTGTATATTTTATAATTGTAAGATTCCTGTTCCTAACCCCTTCAATCAAAATTTGGCCTGGACATCAGGGTTACTTTCGGGGGGTGGGGGCGGAATATCAAATAGTTCATATAGGATATGCTTTGCTACATTTTTGTACCAACTAAACAAAAAATAGCACCTTAACTGGTCTAAAATGCTTAAGTGTTTTAAATGCAGATATATTTGTTGGTTTAACATTATTATGAAAACGGAACAACCTGACTCTGGCTCTGAACAACCACAACTTTGTCTGTTTCAGAATTACAGGCACATGATGGCAAGTTCCCAGAGATCTCATGCCTTCCAGAATGGTAAGTATCTTATCATGAACTGTAGCATAGAATTAATATAAAGTACTTTTAAAGTGTATTAAAAAATAAAGCAAACCAGGACCATCTTGGTTTCAAAAGAGATTGATAGTTATGTCTGAACTTAGCCACTGAACAATGGGAAACCAAGGTGCATATGACAAGGAGAATGAAATTAACCATAAATGCATATTACGAACGAACTCTGAACTGTGACTTATTAAAGCTGCGGCTGGGTAACAAACCAGGATCTGAAAGTGGTTGTAGTGAAAAGTCATGGCTTCCTGATATTTGTGAACTGGCCTATAGCTCTACCACACTGGTGTCAATCCATCCTAACCTAGCATCTCCCCAATAACTTGGCACTCCCATCAGTGGAGATTAACAACCTCAACTCTTCACTACTGAAGCACTGCATAGAGCGGTAGGAATGGTAATGTAATCTCCTAAATCAGGGATTATTGGTCTTTCAAAAGTGTTTCCGCATGTGTCACAAACCTTCAGCTTGGATACTTCATAGAAAGTAAGTGTGTGTGTGTGTGTGTGTGTGTGTGTGTGAGAGAGAGAGAGAGAGAGAGAGAGAGAGAGAGAGAGAGAGAGAGAGAGAGAGAGAGAGAGATTTTGATTTAAATGTTGCAGTTATGAGACTACTCCAGTCACTGGCTAGTTTACATTCAGACTAAGTTATTAATGAGTACTTCTATTGAAATTAATGGGACAAGTAAACTTGTCCCATTAATTTCAACGACTGCTTATGGATGTAAGCCAGTAACTTCTGGATGTATGCAAGCCAGTGATTGGAGTAGCCTGTTTCATAACTGCAACATTTAAGAGAGAGTGTGTGTGTACACATATACAAAATACAGTTAGAGAGACAAACTATAAGAGTCACTGCTCACATCCACACTAACTTACTCATAAGCAATCTTACTGAAATTTAATGGGACAAGTTTACTTGTCCTATTAATTTCAGTTGGAGTATCTAATTTTCCGAAGGCTCAGTCAGTTTGAGGGGTGGAGTGTACTGAGCCTCAGCATGTATCTAGCCAATCAGGAATAGAGGGAAGCATCAAAAACAAATAAGAACAAAACCAATAGCAGGTCATATAGGAGCAAAGTAAAGAAATGCATTAGCCAACGACATAAAAGAGTCCACAACAGTTGCTTCCAGCACATCTTATGTCTGATTGTTTTTTGTGTCTGTCTGAAACAGCAGACAAATCACTTCTCAGTCACCAAAAGAACAAAAGTTGCCAACCCTAACATCTGATCGCAAATATTTGGACATGGTCTCAGGAAAATCATTTGGGAGTCACCTCCTTGAGAGCAGTTGGAAAAATGCTGTGGTAAAGACAAAAAAGATTGCACAGGGTAATGATTTTAAATATATCACTGTATAGACTTCTTATAGGATGCATTTTTATTAAAATAAGTCGAACTACCTATTAGTCTTTGTTTTCTTGCTCCTTCTCTTGTATTGGAACTGCCATCAGAATTCAACATGATCAATATAAGTTTAACCATTGGCTACAAAAGGAACATAAATATACTATAAATGGGTGTACTGTGTATTTTGCCCTTGATATTTAAAGGTGGTCAAGGTTAGACAATTGAGTGTTGGTTATCTGTGTTTTAATATAATTGTAGCCACTTCTAAAGCAGGGCTCTTTCCTGTATTTGGCATTGCTGTTGTTCAGAGGTTTCTGGTCCTGGTGCAGCTTGGTCTTGTATTCACATATTGCATCGCAGGAGAATAGTGGGCACTTTCTAAGGAGATGGAGAGTGGGGTCAGTGCCTGGCTGAAGGGGGCTCTGAGCGAAACTGCTCCGGGGTGATTGGTGAACATCCCAAAATCTACCTTTTGGGCTCACATGGGGAATTTAGCTCAGAAAGGAACTGTTTCATGTAAGTTTTAATTTGCACATAGTTGTGGACGCAGGAAATGAAGTGGACTGAGACAAGATTTATGTTTCAAAAATAAAAAGAAGTTATTTATTGTAGGAAGGGATACAAAAGAGAAATAAGTGGTTAGAGCAATATTACTATCAAAAATACATTTAACTGCAGTGAGGTGTTTTAGTTTAGAGTCCTAATTGTGTAAGTTCCCAGGCGGGCAAGAGAAAGAGGCTTTTAGGGAAGGAGAGCGGTTGGATCTAAGGGGAACAGAGATAGATTTTGGACCCAAGGAGGGGCAAAGGTTCATATCACCTGATCTGGACAGAAGGCTCCAGGGACCATGATGAACTTCGCTCTTCAGGAACAGGTTGAGCCAAGGCAGGTGCAGGAAGGTTGGAGGGGTTAGTCATCGGGGGTGATTCCAGAAGGGTGCTTCCTTCTTGGACCCAGCTTCCTGGGTTAGTGAGGAAGACTGGGCAGATCAGGTTAGACAAGAAAGCCAATCTGGGAAATGGCACAAAATACTGAACACCGCCTTGCTTGGTGGCCGGTAAACAGTAAATCACCCCAAAAGCTGATGGAGTAAGCGATGGAGTCCCACTTGTTGAAGTCCCCAGAGAAGCGTGCAAGGGAATCCCGGGGAGCACTGTAAGGAGTCCCGAGTGAGAGGCACAAGAGAGCACCCTGGCTCATGTAGTTGGGGGTCCTTGTACCCCAAAACATATCCTGGGGGAGAATTCCAACTGGCCGGTGTGTTGGGAGGGACCAGCAAGGATCCCATTGTTGCTGATCTCTCTTCCTGAGTGGAACAATGTGGGAATTGCCAAAAAATGCCAAGGCTTATGTCAGGAAGACAGTATGTAGTCAGTCCGTCTTTATTTCAGTCTTTGACCAATAAACAATGATAGTATGTATAGATCGTATGTATAAAACAAAGAATGTTTTTTAAAAATTAATGTTTTAAATGTTTTAATTGTTAAGTGATTTGATGTTTTAAATTATTTTTATGTAAACCACCCAGAGATGCAAGTTCTGGGTGGTATAGAAATGTAATTAATAAAAATAATAATAAATTAATAGACATGAGAAGGGGGATCTGCATAAACTGAGAATTCCAGTATTCTAATCAGTATTTTTGATGGGTGCATCTCTTAGGTTCATATACTAGCTTGCACAACCTTCTTTGTGTGTGTGTGTTTGTGGGGTGGGGGGATTTACCTCCACCAGCCTTATCTGTGTTCTTCCTGTTGAACTAATAAGCACATTAGTTCATTGCTATCCTTTTTGTGGAAGAAGGGGAAAGACAAGGTGGTTCACCCTGAGTGCAGAGTGGCCTTGACAGAGTTAACCTGCTTTTAGTTAACTTCTGGGGTCTACTTAGGATTAGGGAGGGCGTGCATCTGCTCCCTCCCTGTTACATTTTGCTTGTTAGAACCCAAATCTACTAGTGACTGACCCACTGTCACTAAGTGACCTGTCCTCATGTGCATAAACTGAGAGCTCACGATGCTGAGACTCCTGATCTCCAAGCCTGGAGACTCAAACACGAAGGAGGGGACTCCTGGGAGCTAGCAGAAAAGCTGTGCCAGTAACTGTGGTAAAGGCTCACCTAGGGCATCTGATGGCATGTGTATGGATGTCCCTCAGTGGTGCCTGACTGGGAAAGCTAGTTGAGTAGCACATGGATGCTTCTCCATCAGGGTAACTGCTCTAGCCACAGGCAACAGCCCTGAAAGAGGAGTGACTGCTGCTGGCCATTAAACTTCACTAACCCTGGGGAACTTTTCAGGCAATGGTGGGTGGCAACCTTCAGCAGGACCACCATTCAGTAGACTTCCCATGTCCAATGCCCTGATGCTGCATCAGGGTGGAGCATGTGGAAGATCCAAAAGGCTGCTGCCACTGGCGGAGGAGCATCTGCTGCTGTCCACCAGCATCTGGTAAGCTTTCCCCTTGAGGCCTTATGAAGCTCAGTTGGCAATGGTGGGAGCAGTAGATGCTTCTTCTGAAGAAGGGCGGGGGGCGGGTTTCTGGTTGGCATGGGCCCTTGGGACTGTGCCCAACCACTGATGATGTCCCTGGTGGAAACTGTATATGTCGGTGGTACTGTGTCCAGCACAAGGAACAGAATGTCCGTGGTTATGAGTCTATGTACCGTAGTAAACTTCAGCTGTGGATTTGGCAGGATGAAGAGCTGCACAAACATCCATGTGGTGACGACAACGGCATTGTAAGCATGTGCACCAGTGATCCAGCAAAGGCTACTTTAGATGATTATTTACTGCAGGTGAATGTGTTGGTTCTGCCTAAGTGACCTAAAAAGTGCCAGACCAAGTTGTCAGTTCTCGACAACTTTCCTCAGAAGTTGCCCATTCCTTTCAGTGGGACTTGTAAGCAAGTGTTTTATAAGTGTTTAGTGATTATAAATATTATATAACTATAAGTATTTTATAAGTAAGTGATTATAAGTATTTTATAATCTTCCGTTTATGCTACTTTTGTATAATTTCTTCTTAGCAGAATATGCCTCTGCATATGGCTTGAGAAACTCCGACGAATACGCTGCAATGCCAAGTCTTGCTCAGGGATTCGAGAAATATCCAGCAGTATCAAATCCCTCTCCTGTTGCACAAAAGACACAAGGTGCCGCTAATCCATTTCCAATGAGGTATACTGTTGTAGTTTGTGCTCTGGGATGAATAGTAGGCTATTTGCTATCAAAGTGCCCTTTGTAGGATACTTTGCAGAAGCTGAATTCAGAGTGTCACTTTAAAAGGGGGCGGGGGATGGGATCACACAGTGTTCTGCATCGAAAGTTAAATATGTGGAAGAATGGCACTCTTAGAAGATGTGCTGTCTGGAGATTATACCTCCTTAATCCTCTAGCCCTAATCCCAGATGTTGGAGGAGGTGAGGACAGGGGATTTACAACAGCTATTCGTCGGTGAGTGAGAGGCATTCTGCACATGCCCAGAGGTACACATTCCTTTACAAGTATGTTGCAGAGGCTGCGTAAGATGAGAGTGCAGGTGGCTGCCTGAGATCTGCCATCTTTGAGAGGGCATCCCTGGACTTGTAACAGTCCACTTGAGGCTGCTGAAGAATAAAAATGCTGACACCTACTAATTAACAAAAGAGGGGTGTGTGTGTGTGTAAGTCACTTTGAGAGCTTATTCAGCTAAAAAGTGACTGTTGCAGGGGTTGTCAAACTGGGGTTTGGACTACAACTCCCATCATCCCCTGCAACAATGGCCAAAGTTATAGTCCAACAACATCTGCGGACCCAAGTTTGACAACCTTTGGACTAATGTATACAATAAATGATGAGATGGGCACTCACCTTCCTCCTCTATGCCTTCTCCTTCTCCCATGGTTCAATCTAACCTTGGGGTCTGTTCCCCACTGCACACCCTGAAATAGAACTCACTCAATATCTGCTGACTGTTCTCACTTGTTTCTGACATTGAGGATACTAGGAATGTGAGAAAGGTATATAGAACCTATCGAAGGGCTTACTGATTCAGGACAGGGACTGCTCCAGAGCCATCTTTCAGCTCCTCTTCCCACTCCTTGCGGGGCAACACTTGGATGGACTGATTTCACACTTATCTCTGTAGGAGCTGTACTCTCTTGTTTGTTAAAATGATAGTTGGGCGTTCAGAGGGGGGCCAGGCTGCCTGTAGCCAGAAGCCTGCATATGGCCTACCTAGTCCAGTTCATTCTATTTTAACTGGCAGCAGCTTCCCAGGGTACAAAGCAGAGACTTCTCCTGTCCTGTGAGGATTGAACTAGAATCTTTCTACTTGCAAAGCATATGCCCAGTTATTGAGCTATGTAGCCCCTTTGTAGACGATGCTTGCCTTTCACAGCAGCATTACTTACACCAGTCAGACCCCCACCCCATGTTGAAATTGTTCTTCTGTCTTTTGGCTTGCTGTAGCTAGGATTTATAAGGCAGAAAGCCATTTTGTATGGATATCATTATGTATGTTTCTAGGTCTCTCTCCTGATCTCCATTTGTATAGGATAAATACGGATAATGCTATGTCCTGCGCTTATATTATGCAGGTTTTCTTTGTATGACCTGTTTCACTTATTTTAGCTCTTATGGGAAGAATGATGTCAGTTGTTTGCCACCTTTATACCTGGTTCCATCATCTACATCATCACAGTATTTAATTGAAGATTTCAACAAAAGCAGGTAAGCCTTCATTTCTTGTGACAACACGGAGAACTTTACTCCTTAGAGTTCATATTCAAAGCTCTCTTTGTGGAAACATGTCACATGGGGCTTTTCATGACCCTGATCCAGTATGAGCACACACATGTGCATGTATGCTTCTCCTGGCTTAAAAACCTAATCGGAAGTGGGACTGGTATCGAAAATCCCACAGATCATCTTTTTTTTCAGGGTGGTGGTGAGGACTGAATCCAAAGTAGATGGGCAGATAAAAAGGCAGTGCACACCCAGCAAACCAACACAGTGTGAGCTTGCACTGTGAAGTAGCCTATGTAACCGCAAATGAGCACCTGCTCAGCTCCATTAGGAGTGAAGAAGTCCAAGGCAGTTTGAACGTGGTGCTGATAATGTGACTTCTGGCCATACATAAGAATCTTCCTTGCAGCACTGTGTGACCAAGAAGTGAAAGCATGATGATATGCCTTGCTGTAAAGTCTATTGCTGTTCACATAATAAATATGGTTTTTTTTGTAGAGGAGATATAGCCATGGGGGATATAAACAAGAAAGGGACGTGTTCTTGGAAACCAGGCCCTCTGAAGACAACTGGGATCCATGGTGGAGCTGGAGAACTTGGTGCTCTGAGGTAAGGCAATATGCGTAGACACTCGTCACCAGTACCTTCATGAAAAGAAACACTGGCAATTAAAGAAGACAGAACTAGAAATATGGGATTGTCATTACTAGGCTGACTAACCATTTTGCAAAAAATAAAAATTAAGCTAGATTTGAAGAAATTGGCTTTATCACATGAAAACTCAGTCGATTAATTTTACTTATATTCTACCCTTCTTCCACCATGACACTCAAGGTGGCCAACATAGGATTCCCAGGAAATCTCCCATCCAGGCACTGACCAGACCTAGGCCGGCTTTAGCAAGATTTCTCAGGTTATATCCTGCCTAGGGCCTAGCTATAGATTTTCACTTCTTGTGTTTACAGGAAGTGAAATGGCCAGGATCCAAAGAGTTAGAATTGATCAGAGTGCTTGCACTAGCCCAACAGAATTGTTTAAAACATTAGCACCATTCAGAGGCGGCTGTATACCACCTCTGAAAATGAAGCAGCAAATGAGCAATGCAGATCTGACTACAAATGGTTAGTGCAAAGAAGCCGCTTTCTTCTATGAATGTATGTTTGTGCATAAACATGGGTTAGACACAATCGTTCTAGACTTAGAGGTCATTCACACAATCAAAAACTGTTCTACCTAGGTTTGGGAGCTGTGTGTGCTCTGAATTTTCATTTATGTGGAAGGAAGCAAGGTAGGAGGAAAAGCTACCCAGGTTTTCCTCTTACCTTGCTTCCACACAGTCGAAAATTGGGAGCGCACACAGCTCCCAAACCCAGGTAGAACACAGTTTTTGATTGTGTGAATGTCCTCTTTATCTAGTAAAGAGACTGCAGAGAGATTCCTGCCTCTTAGGAATTTAGTAGTCTTTCTAATCAATGTAAATGGAACCCTGAGATTCGAGAAAATAGATCTTGAGAGACCCTCTTGAAAACATAAATCATTGTAATGAAGTAGATTTCTGGAATCTGTTTAAAGTACTGTGCTCAAAGAAGACCCACAAGCATTGTTGTTTGTATAGCACAATATATAGCCCTGTTAGGACAAAGTAACTCGATTTTAGCTTGATTAATATAATAAACCTGTCTGTATTGGTATAATGTGATGTGTTGCTTATTATTGCTACAGTAATACTGGAATTGCCAGAGCTTGCTCATTTCTCAACTCTGTTATAATCCGTGCTATACTTTGGGAAAAGTTCTTAATATTTGTTTCATTTTGCCTAAAGAGGCAGTCTTCTGTCTCATAACTTTATCAGTACAAAAGTTTTGATACTCAAGAGTAGGGATGTGCAAAACATTTTGACGTTGAAACGTTTTGACTCAAAACAGGTTGTTTCGAGCTCAAAACAAAACACCTTTAAAATAAAGGGTCTGTTTCAAACTCGGAACAGAACAACTCCATTTCGACTGAAACATTTTGACACTTTGAGCATTATTTTGGAGGCCTGAAGGCTCAGACTGCAGCAGCGGAGAGCAGACTGGTGCTGGTGGGCCCAGTGGAGCGAGAGCGAGAATGAATGAATGAATGCCTGCTGGCTTATCTTTTTCTTTTTTTGTAGTGCAAACCAACTGCTTCCCTCCCTTTTTAAAATTCTACCAGAAGCCCCAGTGGCTTTAACTAGGTGCTGCTGTGGATTTTTTTCTTCATCTTGTATCCAGCCCCCAGTGGCTTTAATAACTGAGGTGCTGTGCTGATTGTTTTGTTTGTTCGTTTATTTTCTTTTGCAGCCTCAAGCTGCACCTTTGCTGCTGCTGTGTGCCTGGATTGGGCTTCATGGGGGGTGGGGGGTAGGCTGGTGTGTTCTGTGACTTCTGTCTGGTGCCCAGCCTGCCAGGCTCTCTCTGTTTCTCTGGTTTTTTTAAAAAAAAATTTATGGGTGGGTGCCTTTCTGGCACCCACCTGCCCTACCCCCAGCTGTTGAGTCCCAGTGTCCAAGTGCCTTTGAGAGCAGCACCTAGTCAGACTCCAGAAGAAGTCACTAAAGGGTAAGCCCCCTGTCCCCGGTCAGGTTAGAGTTTAGGGCCTAGTTTGGGGGAGGGATTAGGAACCAGAGACGGAAGTTTGAGGCAGTCTTCAAATTTGAAAAATAAATAAATAAATATTAGTTAGGACAGGAGGTGTGGATCAGGAGAGGCCATAGTAATCCCCTTTCCCTTCCACTTAACACATTGTTGCCTGCTCCCCTCCAATTATTATTTATTTATTTTCAATATTTATACTCCGCCCTCCCAATGTACCCATCCCCTCGCCAAATAAAGCCTGTGTCTTTATTTGGGTGAATTTAATTTTTATAGTTTCTGTGTGTGCACTGCAGTGCTATAAATAGCACTGTGTGTAGCACACACAGCATAAATAGATCACTCCCAACTCCACCCCCTTTATAAATACCTGCCTTAAAGGTGCTGTTTCTCCTCCCCCCCCACCCCCGCTGAGTTAGGGCTTTAATTTTTATTTTTTTTAAACCCCAAGATGTTCAGGAGGGTGCAAGGCACAGGTGGGCTTTGCTGCATGTGGAGGTGCTGGACACACTAGGATCCTATGGGGGTTTTGAGGAAAGGTTAAAAGTTGCCCACTTGCCCATTTCCTTTGTGGGTTGGGTTGTAGGTAGCATTCATCATGCGCTACCACACAGCCCATGTTGGTGTCCCTAGGAGCTACCCATGAAGAACAATTGGGTGTTTCAAGTTTCCCCACTGATTCCTATGGCTGAAACACTCAAGAAAGTCCGAGTTTGTTCCATTAAAACAGGGGTCGACCACTGTTTCAATGAAACATTTTTGCCGTTTGCATTTCGTTTCAAGCTTGAAACAAAACATAAAATCCGTTTCTTGTACATCCCTACTTAAAAGTACTACTAGGAATTTAAGTGGCAGATGCCATAAGTATTTTGATGGAAATAGGTCTTCACATTATGTGTGTCACTAATGGATCAAGGTGGTTTTTCATCTCCAGATGTTAGATTCTTTAAAAGTCACCATTGACTGTGATAACTGTAACACATTCTATTATTCTTGTGCAAACATAGGTTGAAGAAATACAACCGCTGTTCTAGCCTAATTTCATTTCCAGAGGGATCCAAATTCAAGCCTGGTAAATACAATTGTCAAATTCAACTTCCAACTTTCTGCCCTGCTAGACTGCATCACTTAGAAGGCAAACTAAACTATTGTCGTCTTCTTGCCATTTTACACCACCTTTTAAATAGTACTTTATTTCCTTTATTGTTTTAAAAAAATGCTTCCTGTAATCTTGGTCATCATGCAAACTGGTAAGATGCATGTAAACTATGATGCATGTAAACTATGTTAAAGATTTAATTCAGCTAATTAACATATTAAAAAGGACTGTAATAATATAAACTACGTATTCTTGATGTGTTCTTGTTAGCATTACTAGGAACCAGTACTGCTTGTGCCTGGCGGTCGGAGTGGGGATAGTCTTGGGATGCAATCCTGTGCAAGCGTACATTTGAATTAAAAATGCATAGGATTGGGCTGCATGTTGATCCTTGCCACAAACTTCAGTTTCTTTAACTGCATACCTTACTCAAATGATTGCTTGGGACAATCATCCAAAAGTAAGCTGGCAAAATGGCGCATTGTTATACCATAAGCAATTGTGGCCTAAAAACACAAAACGGAGGTGCTAGCAACTTGCCATACTTTATAATAATGCCTTTCCTAGCAGTATAGCAACATAGAATTTATCTTTAACAGCAAAAAGAACATAACTCTTTGTGGAAGTCTTCATTGTTGTTGTTCTTAAACAACTCGGAAAAGTGTTATAGCAACCACACGACTGCTTTACACTCTGTGGCGAACATATCTTGACCAGGTGCTGTAGGCACCAATAGGATTGTGTTACAAGACTTCAATTTCAGTGTTGAGGTTACCATAAGTAAAAATTTCATGACTGTCATAACCCTGAAGCTGTTGCAGTTATGCTTTAACATGCTAGATTTAATGTTTTCTTGGGCCTATTCCAGGTGGTCTAGGGCATAGATGGCACTCCTACTGTGGACTAAGAGTGCTATCATTAATAGCACTCTTGCATTACATTAATAGCTTAGTGAATACTGCTGCTTTCTGTAACTCTGGGGGGCTTTTATCTTGAAGATTGCTCTGTGGATAGCCTGGTCCAACATAGGGAATCTGAGCTAACTATGGCACATAAATGCCAATCAGTCAATCTGACTGATTAAAATATTGCTTTCCTCTTACCTTTAGAAGATCCTGCTCTGTGATAAGTCCACAGAGCTGAGGACCTTTCAAGAGGGAAGACAAAACACATTTGGCATAAAACTGACTGAACATGGTACAGGCGGCACTGGGATATGCATATGCAGTGGCAGTAACAATGAAAAAAGCACTTTCTTCAGTAGCATTGCATCTGGGTCCTATTTCTCCCAGCTGGTCATTGTAAAGCACCCATGGGCTTTCCCCCCAAAGTGTCTTTTTAATTGTTTTAAGAGCTGGACCTATTTATGTTGTGTCTGGTATATCTTGTGAAGCTGCCTCAAGTGCTCTACCAGAGAGGTAGGCTATACATTCATTAGACAAGTGTCAGTGGAGTCCTATCAGTGGAGTCCTTTGTTCTTCTCCTAGGTTACAATTTCACAGATCCAGTCAGTGGAGCTCCTCCTGAATACCACCAGCGGCTTTGTGAACTGGCTGCTCTGGAATGTGAAACCATTCATCAAGAGAGAAGCAGAAAAATTAAGAGGACCAAGAAACGGGAGATGTAGACAACCTCACAGGCAAGGAGCGGGCTTTCTTGCAATTATTTAATGAGTTTATATATTCTTGCCTATTTCACATAGTATGCTGATCAGTGAACCTCACCATGTTAAAAAAAAAATTACCAAACCTGCAAAATTAAATTTTATATGTTTGTAGAGCTGTTGTCTGCGTGTAAACTTTACAAAGCTTTAGAATGCAATTACTGTCTGCAACACAAAATTTGTATACAGTACTTGGCATAACCTCTACAATGACTCATTTTCCACAGGTGTAGAGAGCACCTGTGTTTATGTAGCAAAAAACCCAGTACTTCAGTGTTACATAGCAGTCATTGGCTGACATGATGCAGTGTTCTGGTGCTGGAACATTTTGTTTGCTGCAGATGCACAGGTAGCCCCTGATGTTGTTAAGAAGTAGTGCAAACCGTGCTGCTGGTTATTCCCATTCACTACAGAAGGAATAACTGGAAGTGCTGCTTGCACAATTGCTTGTTCGGAACAGTGTCAGGGCTGCAGTGGACCCATCATGGATCGTTCTGATACCGGAATGCTGCATGTCAAGTCAGCCGGTGTCTAAATTAGACAAAAGAACTATTTGGTAACCAAAACTCTGATTCTTTGGTTCTCATCCTAAATATAGTGGATAAATTTGGGTTACTTAACAGGAGGCATTCACTTTCTGATTTCAAAGGCAGTCTGCCTGTCCTAGGAGTACCTAGGACAGAGGGCTTTGCTGCCCCAGTGCACTTTGTATAGTTTTCTCCAGCAAAGCCTGTGAAGGCTGATGCCTGCTTCAAATCCTGGTTTATTTGGGAAGTCTAGAAGAATAAGCAAGGATTGCCTGGCTCAGAAGTAGAATTGCTTCTCCCCTCACATATGAAGAGGAAGGGAAGAATATTCATGGCTAGAGGACAGTCATACAAAACCAGGATTCAATCCTGGCTCCATGTAAAGTCAGTCAATGTGGATCTTAGTTTAGTATGGTTCCTGTCTTGTCTGTGCCTTCCATCTTCTGTAGGCACAAGATACCAGAGGTCTGTGGCAGAACCCAGTCTGAGACAAACTAAATTGGTAGTTCCAACCAATTTCCATACATGACTCATTTACTACATGCTGAGGTATACTTACTTAACTACTAGGATCTAGCAGATACTTATTTGCAAAAGTCTTAATCTGAATAAATAGTTCTGTTAAGCTTTTGGACTGCCTTCAGACACTAGATGTGATTCAGAGGAAATTCTAATTCTGTACTTTGCACACACTTTGGCCTAAGTACCTGCCCCATGATTGTGTTCAATGAAGTTTCTCTTCTCTTGAGAAGAAATTGGGCAAAAGTCAATCTATTCTCTTCATAAACCTGCAGAGAACTATTACGTAAGGTAAAATACTCTAATGATTTATTAAATGAATAACTTTGAACCTGACAGCAATAGACCAACAGCTTAGCATTCTGAATCTTGTGCTAAAATTTGGTTTTGGCAGTTGGGTAACTTAGCTGAATGTACAAAGCTGTGTGAAACTGCACAGCTGCTATAATAGCCATTCACTGTAAAAACCAATACAATAGCTGCTTGTCTATCTTGTATGGAAAGCTTAAATTATGAACAGTTGGTTCCAGTATGTCAAGTTTTTTTTTGGTTCTCCAGCAGCTGGTAATATTGAAGTCAACTATGCTTCACTAACCCAGCTGTTGCCATATCTAGGAAACCAGAGGATTTGACTTAAGATATCAGTTAAGGTTTAATAGTATGTTATAATAATACTCTGGTTTTAATAGCAAAATACAGCTATCTAATACAGATGTTTTTTGAAGGACAGTTTAAGGCCTGTGAAACTGGGCAACCTTGAGCTAATGGTGGCTAATTAACAGATTTGTGGTAGCAAGCATGACTTGTCCCCTTAGCTAAACAGGGTCTGCTCTGGTTGCATATGAATGGGAGACTTGGTGTGAGCACTGGAAGATATTCCTCTCAGGGGATGGAGCCACACTGGGAAGAGCAGAAGGTTCCAAGTTCCATCCCTAGCATCTCCAAGATAGGGCTGAGATTCCTGCCTGCAAGCTTGGAGAAGCCACTGCCAGTCTGAAGGCAACACTGAGCCAGATAGACCAATGGTCTGACTCAGTATATGGCACCTTCCTATGTTCCTAACCTATTTTCCCATAGGAAACAATGTTATAACTGGGAATTTGGTTCCTGAACCAAAGCTGGCTACTCTGCTTCTTTCTACTGCTGTCAAAGCTGGTGGATATCAGTCATAGTCACACAGCAGAGAAGTTGATGGTAAAGAATTAGAAGTTGTTCACCTTTATCATTCATTCCCTTCCCAGTTCCTTCCTGGTGCATGCACTCACTTTATTCTATAGCTTGCTTCCATTTCCTCCTAGGCAACAGTAGTTTGAGGTAGCCAGTCCTACAGCTTCAGATGCAGCTGCTGCCATCAGGCATGCCAGTCTTGATGACAATGTAAGCCTGAGCTGCCACTGTTGCTGCTTTGTCCAGCCCACACACCAGCCCCCCCTTCCATGTTGCATGTTGTAAGGTTGAAACAAGATGGCATTTTACCAACATCTTAAGTACCATTTGTCTTAAGTCAAGGACTTCCTGTACTAGTCACTACTTCTGAAGGGGTAGGTACCAAAAACCCCTCCTTCTGCACATCTCCTCATTCATACTCATGCTGATCAGCCCAAGGGGGTGGGGTGGTTGGGTCAAAGAAGTCACTTGTAGTTTCCAAGTAACCAGTTGCCACATTTGATTAGTCTGTTAACAAAGGAGCATTGCCCCAAAATCCTTCACCTGAGGCCCAGATTCTGTGTAGCCTACCAGCTAACAATTCCCAACTAGAGGCACTGCTATTTCAGTGTTGTTGCTCCTTCTCAGACTTCCCCAGTTTCAGGCTTGCCTGCTCTGAATCAACAGCTGCACGAGAAAGTATAAAGTGTACACCATTAATATAACCCATTGGTTCTATCTCAAGTTGCAGTCCTTTCATGCAGCAGGTCTTCCCTGCTCCTCCCTCCAAAGCTTTTTCTAAGAGTTAGGGGACCCTGTAGAAAGGGGTCAAATGAGAGAGAATTACTGAAAATCAGGTGCAAGGCAGAAAAGCCCCCTTATGTAAGACTTTTGGATAGAGCCTCGTGTAGCTGGAAACTCGACTGATTCTGACTTGTGAGCTAAAATGACTAATGCTTATTAGTAAGCCATATAATCAAAATGAGACATTTTGTATTTGAGTATATTTAGATATGCTAAGTTTCACTGAAGCTTTAAAGTTAGTAATAACTTGTTACGTTGATTGGACTGATACTAGCGTACAAGTACTTGTAAAAGGTATGAGCAGCCTGCCTATGGCACATGCACACTGAAAGTATTTTTCATCAGAGGAAAAAACCACAGGACTTCTACAGCTCACACTTTCAGAGCAAAACAGCACTTAGTCTAACCCACTTGTGCAACAGTGCATGGCATGCATGCAGGGGGACTGGAAAACTGGCCCTTTTATTCCTGATGGAGCCCCACAGAGCCTCCTTACATATGCACTTCATTAGACAGGATGTCCACTACTATGTTTGGAAGGAAAGGCAGAAGAGCCTGAGGCCAGGGTCATACCCTCTGCTCCGGGATGCAAACGTAAGTTGCCTGAAACAAGTGTCATTTTTGGTAGCCTTAGTGTTCTTTAGTATTTTTACACTGTGAATTGTTTTGGCAGAAAGGTGGCATATTATACATCAAATTGTATTGGTGGAAGCCTGAACCTAGCTTTGCACTATAAATTCCAAAGCCAGGTGTTCTGATGCTTTGACTCTATAGTCTAGTTGATCCCAAGTTAGTTTTAGCAACCTCAATGACATCATCCATAGTATACCATTTATTGTAACTACATCTTTATAAAGTTAGAAAGGTTTCAGGATTACCCTGCTTCATTGTCAGTGAAATTATGAGGAAGCAGACACAATTTGTTCAGAATGTTTTCTTTTATTAACAATGAATAAGGAAGTTTTTCTTCTGGGCCCCTGAAAGAGATAAATGTAATTAAAATAAGTACAACCTTTTAAATAAGTTATAAATTCTTATCCACTTGTCTGGTTGCCTGTGATGACTTAAAAATCACCTCCACATGTCCAAGCAGCATTAAGTTTTCTGCTGCTTTTAGGTTACAAGTTACTTATATATAAATATGTGCAGGAAGGATTTTCAGATAGATTTATACACAAATAATTTGAGTTATTAAAGTTCAGCAAGAGCATGAAAACCACAATTTCCTAATTGACAAAGTAATACTCCTATACTATTATTATTATTTTTACATTTATATCCTGCTCTTCCTCCAAGGAGCCCAGAGCGGTGTACTACATACTTGAGGTTTTTTTAAAACATACTACTTTTTTTAAAAAAGCAGTATGTGAGTATGGCATTAGCTCCTTTAAAAAGCAATCTGTTCTCAAACACTTCTCAGTTGAGTATTAAAGACTTATACATATCTGCACATCTATACACACTAAAGAATAAAGCCCCACTGAACACAAGCACACATAGGATTGTGCTGTGAGATGACCTAATTCAGTGTCAGGCCCAGGGGAGCCAGTGGTGGCCACTAGCCCCCTTCAACCTTAAGTGCAGCTCCTTGACTAACTGTTTATTGGGCCAATGTGAAGCTTCACCCAAAGCTGCAGTTTCCTTGGCACCACGTGGAGATGACCATTCTCACCATTCAATGCTGTGCTCTGCCCAGTGCCAGGGGATCCTTTAAGGATAATGGAGCCCTCTTGAGCCCCCTGACTGATTGTGGAAAGTGTGGACCAAATGTTGGGATATGTAGCCCTTTCCAGTGCTTTCCTCCTAGAGATCTTAGAAAGGGTTTTGTCTCTCTTAAAGGGCCCTCCTATCACTAAGAAAAGCACAGTACTGTGTGGAGGTCAGCACAGTAGGAAATGGAGCATTGGTACTCACCGTGAAGGCTTCTTCTGGCTGCCGTTGTAGAGGACAACTCCCTGGGTTATTATCCCATGCTCGCTCCAGGGCAGGACGTATGCTAATTCCAAAGCTATAAAAGTAGCCGGATGGTAACCCCACCCAGTTCTTGTAGTCAGCCAAGCTTCGAACGGAAGGCAACCTCAATAACACACATATATGAGTAGAAAAAAGAGCTAGTAAACGGAAACAGGTACACCAACAGGTAAACAAACAGGTAAAAGACAACAACAGGTAAACCAACAGGTAGGAAAAAAAAACAGCAGGAAGATAGAGCCCCATCCCCCCAGGAGTCTGGGACCGCATAGGGAGGGTCGAGTTGTCCTCTACAACGGCAGCCAGAAGAAGCCTTCACGGTGAGTACCAATGCTCCATTCTCGGCTGCCGTGTGAGGACAACTCCCTGGGGACATACCAAAGCCAGGTGACCCAGGGTGGGGGTCCCAGGCTACTGAGGGGGAAGGACATGTTGCAGAACCCTTCTGCCAAAGGCAGCCTGAGCGGAGTGCATAGTGTCCATCTTGTAGTGCCTGGTGAAGGTGGACGGGGACGCCCACGTGGCCGCTCTGCAGATCTCCCACGGGGCATTGGTGGAAAACGCTGCTGAAGTGGAGGCCGCTCTAGTTGAATGCGCCGTGATTCGCGTGGGTGGAGGCAAGTGTTGGGTCTTGTATGCCAAGGAGATGCAGGCCCTGATCCAACGACCGATGACAGCTGAGGAGACCTTTTGGCCCATGGAGGCCGGTAGGAAGGAGACGAATAACGAGTCCGTCGTCCTGAAGGAGGCAGTTCTTTTAAGGTAGGTCTTTAAGCAGCGGCGAACATCCAACTTATGCCACTCCTTCTCCCTGGGGTGGACGGGCTTGGGACAGAAGGAGGGCAGGACCAGGTTTTGAGACCTGTGGAACATGGAGGCGACCTTAGGGAGAACTGAAGGGTCCGGGATTAAGGTTACTGAATCGGCAGAGAATATACAGAACCTGGGGTTGGAGGACAGTGAGGCTAATTCTGAGATCCTCCTGGCCGAGGTGACGGCCACCAGAAAGGCCAACTTCAGAGAGAGAAGGCGTAAAGAAATGGACCTAATCGGTTCAAATGGAGGCTTGTGAAGGACCCGCAGGACTTTGTGGAGGTCCCATGTGGGGAACCTATGTACTACAGGAGGGGATGTTAGCGATGCTCCACGCAGGAAACGCTTCAGGTGGGCATGGGACAAGAGAGGCTTGCCCTTGAATGGTAGCAGGAGAGGAGCCAGGGCCGAGGCGTGCCGCTTGATGGTATTGGCCTTAAGGCCCTTGTCAAGGCTGTCCTGTAGGAATTGTAGCAGCTCGGGTAGGGAACATGCCCTCGGAGTCAGGTGTCTGTTTCTGCACCATCTGAGGAAAACTCTCCAGGTGCACTGGTAAATGCGGTGAGTGGAAGAGCGTCTGGAGGCCATCAGTGTGTCGATAACGCTCTGGGAGTAACCGAAGCCCCCTAGCAGCTCCCGTTCAAGTGCCAGGCGGCAAGCTGGAACCAGGCGGGATCTGGATGGAGTACTGGGCCCTGCGAGAGCAGGTCTGCGGAGATGGGAAGCAGAACTGGAGGCCCGGTTGCGAGGTTCAGGATCTCTGGGAACCACGGCCTGCGGGGCCAATGAGGGGCCACCAGAATCACCCTGGCCCCCAGGAGCCGAATGTGCCTGAGAAGTCTGGCCAGAAGCGGAAGTGGTGGGAAGGCGTAGAGGAGGGTCCTTGGCCAGGGAGCCGTCATGGCATCTGTCTGTTCCGCCTGTGGGCACTGGAACCGGCTGAAGAACCGCGGAAGTTGGGTGTTGCTGGGAGAGGCAAACAGGTCGACTTGAGGGGTTCCCAGTCTTCTGGACAGGAATGAGAAGGCTCTGCGGCTCAGGGTCCATTCGGCTGGGTGGATGTCCTGCCGGCTCAGCCAGTCCGCTTGTACGTTCAGTTCTCCCTTCAGGTGGACTGCTGATAGGGAGGACAGGTGAGATTCGGCCCAGTGGAGGAGCAGAACTGCTTCCTGATGAAGGGAGCGAGACCTGGTGCCGCCTTGCCGGTTGATGTGTGCTTTTGCTGTCACATTGTCGGTCTGGACCAGGACATCCTTGCCCCTCAGCGCAGGTAGGAAGGCTTGAAGGGCCAGGCGAATCGCACGGAGCTCCAACCAGTTCATGCTGTGGCCCGACTCCTCGGGGGACCATCTGCCCTGGGCCGACTGAGAAAGGCAGTGAGCTCCCCATCCCCGAAGGCTCGCATCCGTGGTGATGAGAATTCGAGGGAGGTCCAGAAAGGGCTTGCCGGCCTCTAGGTTTCTCTTGCAGAGCCATCAGCGGAGCG
Source organism: Hemicordylus capensis (assembly GCF_027244095.1). Classification (NCBI taxonomy): domain Eukaryota; kingdom Metazoa; phylum Chordata; class Lepidosauria; order Squamata; family Cordylidae; genus Hemicordylus; species Hemicordylus capensis. Next base: position 270,246,508 of record NC_069660.1, read on the forward strand.
AGGAGCGCACTTCTGGAGACAGTTGAACCCTCCTGGACGACCTGGAGGAAATGTCCTCCTGGAAGGGGAGGAGAAACCATTGGAGGCAACGGAGATGCAACCTTGCCCAGGGGACAGAGTCGATGGAGGAAACCAGTAGACCCAATAACTGAGCCAGCTGAAGGACGCGAGGCCTGCTGGTCGCCAGGGTCTTTGATGTCATGGACCAAATCTTGAGTCTGCGTTCCTCTGGAAGAAAGAATCGGTCCCTTTGGGTGTCCAGGACTACTCCTAAGTGCTGGAGACGGAATGTAGGAGACAGGTGGCTCTTGGCGTGGTTGACCTGGAAGCCGTGGGACGTTAGGGCCTCTAGGGTGATCTGGACGTCCCGTTCTGCATGGTTTCGCGACATCACGATCAAATCGTCCAAGTACGCCAAGAGGCGGACCTTTTGCAGGCGGATGTAGGCTACTAGAGGAGCCAGCACCTTTGTGAATGTCCTTGGGGCCGAGGAGAGCCCGAATGGGAGGGCACGATACTAATAATGTGCTCCCCTGTAACAGAATCTGAGGAGATGACGGGATAAAGGGTGAACAGGAACGTGTAGATAGGCCTCTGTCAGATCCACTGATGCCATCAGGTCCCCGTGTTGTAGGCCCTCCGCGATGGAGCGGAGAGTCTCCATACGGAACCTGCGCTTGCGTACCCATCGGTTTAAGGATTTTAGATCGAGGACCGCCCTGTAGGAGCCGTCCGCTTGGGCACGGTGAATAAGATTGAATAAAGCCCTTGACGGTGCTCTTGAGGGGGAACTGGCTCTATGGCTGCGATGGCTAACAGGTGGTCTATGGCCTGTTGAAGGATTCTGTGTCTTGTGGTAGAACGAGAAGTTGGGGTGGGCAGAAACCTGTGTAATGGGGGGCCTGACAACTCTATTAAGTACCCCTCTAAAATTGTTTTCAGGACCCATTTGTCTGTGGTGGACGCCTCCCAGGCATGGTAAAAGTGGGAGAGGCGACCTCCTATCTTTAAAGAGTCACTGTGCTTGACGTGGTTTAAACTGCTGGCCTGGCTGGGCTCTCGAATTGGACTTGGCGGGGAAGTTACCCTTTGGCCAATTGGGTCACCTAAATCTGTTGTCTCGCTCGTGGGGGCGAAAGGAGGGGCGAAAGGAACGAAATTGGTGCTGCTGAGGCTGACCCCTACGAAAGGGGCGCCGCTCGTCCCTCCTGGCTGTGCTGGGAAGGGTCAGCTTTCTATCCTTGGATTCAATGAGGATGTCCTTAAGGGCCTCATCCCCAAAGAGCTTAGTGGCTGAGAAGGGGACTGCCGCTAAGTTGGCTTTTGATGCTGCATCAACCTGCCAGTGGCGGAGCCAGAGTGTTCGCCTAGCGATCACATTAGTAGCTGTAGCTCGGGCCCCGAAACGTACTGCATCCAGGGTGGTGTCAGCAATGTAGGCTTGTGCCTTCTGGAGCTTTAGGGCAATCTGGCGGGACCTGGCTGGATCTGGGGGAGGAGACTGAAGCAACTCATCGGTCCAGAGCAGTGCTGCCCGAGAAATGATGGAGGCGGCTATGGAGGCTCTGATAGAAAAAGAGATACAATCGTTATTTCTCCTTAACTGTACTTCGATTCTCTTTTCGGCGGGATCCTTCAGCGTTGACTCTCCATCTCGTGGGAGGACCGCACGAGAGGTGAGGGCTGAGACGTGAGCATCTACTGGAGGCGTTTGGAGTTGTGCAGCTGCTGAGGGGATGAACGCGTAGTGCTTATTAGCTAAGGAAGAGACCTTCTTCTGGACCGCTGGTGCTTGCCACTCCTGCTGGAGAACCTCTGAGAAGGTATTTGGCAAGGGAAACAGGAGCTCTGGTGAAGAATGTGTAGGTAATACCAGAGATTCCTTGGAGGGAGCAGCCCCAGGATGCAAACCCTCAATATCGAGACCCAGGGTGCGCATGGCCTTAACAAACAATGTGGAGAAATCATCAGATGGAAAAAGGCGCTTAAATTGAGGGGTGGATTCCTCCATCCCTGCCTGTCCATCAGACCACTCCCCTTCTTCCCTGGAATCGTCCCCCAAGTCTGCTAGATCAGGGCAAACCCCCTCTGTAAGGGCAGTATCAGCTTGGCCCACGGGGGAACGAGGCAGGGCAGGGACCCTCCCTAGGTGGGTAGGGGACTCTGGGCCCGTGTCTTCTGAGGAGTGGGCTGGGGCAGGGCGTGTGGCAGTGGGGCTGGGCTCCCTACGCCTCTTCTGCTGCCCCTTGCGGCCCTTCCGCCTCTTTCTGTGGGATTTCCCATGTGGGGTGGAGTCAGAATCGGAAGAGGAGGGGGAGGGCGATCGCCTCCCTCGCTTACGGCCCCTCTTTCCCGCCTTGCGCTGATGCAGGGCTTGCGAGAGCAGATCACTGATCCAGGCTTTCCAGCTCTCCGGCATCTCTGGCCCTGGGGCTGCAGAGGAGGGGGGAGGGGCCGCTCCCTGGTCTCCTGCCGGGGCCTGCGCTATTGGTACCAGCAGGGGGGGGCTATTCGATGGGGAAGCCTGAATAGGGGCCATGGAGAGGGGCTGCCTGCTCTTGGGAGCTCCCGTTCCGCCAGGGGACTGCCGCTCACACTCACCCTCCTCGGTCTGTGCGATGCCCTCCTCCTCTCCCGAGGAGCTGGTGGCCTCCGAGGAACGGGCCGCTGTGAGCAGTTCCAACACTTGGGCTCTCCTGCGCCGCCGCTGGGCCCTCGCCTGCTCTGCCTCCTCGAGGGACAAGCCAAGATGGCGCCCTTCGCTCTGTGCGCCCGCCCGCGCACCGGCAGCAGCATGCCGGTCTTTCCTTGAGGCGCCCGCCCCCGCAGAGGGGGGCGGTGCTGCCGACGTGCCCTCGCCCGGGGGGGACGCGGTGGTCCTGGGCATGGCTGCAGCGTGTCTAGCGGCGGCCGCGCTCGCAGCGGAGCGGTCCGCCTTTGCTGCTTGGGTCTTTTGCCTCTCCGCACGTGATCGGAGTCCCTGCAGGCACGGCTGCGGCTGCTCCATGGCAGAAGGGGGGAGAGGGAGGGAGAAGGTCTGGACAGCAAGCGGGGAGCGGAGGACTGAGTAAATAGGCTGAGCAAACGAGCGGGAGTGGAGCGGAGATTGAGGCTCGGCAGGGAACCCTTTTTGAAGAAATGCCTTTTTTTTTTTTTTTTTTTAAAAGATGAGGGAGAGGGGAGGAGGGCAGCCGAGGAGGAGAAGGGAGAGGCGTAAGCAGAGGAAGGAGCAAGTTAAGAAGGAGACTTATCTGAGGAACGAAGCAAGGCTGAGTATCCTTTCCTGGAGCGTTAGCAGGACGAAAAGAACTGGGTGGGGTTACCATCCGGCTACTTTTATAGCTTTGGAATTAGCATACGTCCTGCCCTGGAGCGAGCATGGGATAATAACCCAGGGAGTTGTCCTCACACGGCAGCCGAGAATGACTCTCACATTGAAGGTCCCAGCTTGAAAAATAATGAAGATCACTGACCTAATTCATGCTACTGCTAGAATCAACCTCACACAGCAGAGGTATAATGCCACGCTGAGCCACAACAGCTGATTCTACTCTCAGCTGCTTATCGTTCTCAACCTATACCTAGAGAAATATCACCTCATACAGTATAAAACTGGTGGAGGCAGAAGCAGACGGTGCCCCATGGAAATGATGAACTATTCAGAGGATGCAGAGGCCTGTATTTGTTTTTCACACTGACACACCCCTCTGGTTTTCCAAGCTCAGGGCAGCTCACAGAAGGCTCTCGGTTAGTTTCCATCCAGACACTGACAAGGCTGAGATCTGCTTAGCTTTAACAATCTAACAGCAGTGTGTTCCCATAGGCAACGTATCTGCTTTCACACAGAAAATATGCTTCTGTGCACAATAGAAATGTGTGGAAGACGGCCATGAAAATCCTCTTCTGCACACACACACATCCTTGCACAACCTATTTGTACAAACTAGCTTATTGTGCACATAGATGTGTATGAGAACTGAGTCAGTACTATCTGTTTTCACTTGCAGTTCTTTGGATTTCAGGCCCACCCTCTGTTCCGATACTACCTATTTAAAACCTTGTGTTGATGCTATACGAGATGTAACATGTAAATTAGCAGCATAATGCTTCGCACATTAAAAAAAACCAGAAGGAACCACTGCAAGTTCATGCTTAAGTAGAGCAACTATGCTTTCCACATTTGCAGGCTAATTTCTTTAATATGCATAAAATTAACAGTTCTCTATCACAACATACCATTAATTCATTCTCCTTATGAGCCTGTTAATCTGGTCTTCCCTGTTTCCTGCATCACCACCTTCTACAAAGTGGGTAGTTTTCTTCTTCATTCCACCCCGTGGAGAAGACAGCTTGAATGGCCAGAGGAAGTTGTTTGCTGCTTTGAAGTTTTTGCCAACGGTATAGATTTCATGGATCAGGTCTTCCATGCAAATGATGCCATGCTTTTCTAAAAAGATATTTTGAAAGAAAACCAAGCAAAGTTCAATGTACAAAGTACTTCAGCAACCTGTTATTAGGGGAGGCTGAGATTTGTTTTACCAAGTTGTGCTTCACAGTGAAGAAGAGACAGGGTTAGTGGTTGTCCTAGCTAGGTAAGCAGGGATTGGGACAAGGAAAACTCTGTTTTAAACATGACACCACAGTGGCACCCAGTGGCATGAAGAGACATTCTCAAATCACTCTGATTTTCCAAGTATCCAAACCATGTTATGCGAACTCAGGGTAAACAAACTTGGCACTCCAGCTATTGAACTCCCATAATCCATGGGAGTTGCCTATCCCCGTGCTAACTGAAGAGCCTACTTGAATTTGTCATTAAATATAACTTAAGCTACTGTTTTGTATTTTTAGGTTACCTATAATGCTAACCCAAAGCCACCTTAAGTAGCGCAGCGGGGAAATGCTTGATTAACATGCATAAGGTTGCCAGTTCGAATCCTCGCTGGTACTATATTGGGCAGCAGTGATATAGGAAAATGCTGAAAGACATACTGTGTGGGAGGAGGCAATGGTAAACCCCTCCTGTATGCTACCAAAGAAAACCACAGGGCTCTGTGGGTGCCAGGAGTTGAAATCGACTTGACAGCACACTTTAATGCTAACCCACAAATAGAAGAAATGTGTGGGACTGAGGCAATTCACACGACGCAAGGTGCTGGGGCTACCTAGGCAGCTTGTGTCATCTGCAACACTGGGAGCCTTCTGGTCCCAATTGCTCCAGACCTTCGGAGCCCGACTTTGCTACCCAGCTTTCTACCGAGGTAGAATGAACCAATAGTTTGTTCTACCCCAGTAGGCGACTGTGTGGATGATCACCCCAGACTGCAGGGCTCCTGACCGAGCCACTGCCATTTTAGGCAGTGACCTAGGCAGAATAAGTGACCATGCAGAGCAGAGCAGCATGGTGCCTTCTGGGCCCCATGGAGAACCCAGTGTGGCTTTTTGCTCTGCTGCTCAATGCCATGTGGGCAGGCAAGTGGCTGAGGTTTCAGAAACTTCAAATCGTCTGCAGGGAAGAGCCTAACTCCCCGCAACCCAGGTAAGAGGTTGTGAGAATGACCTTCTAATGTAGCAGCTAAGAGTGAGCACCAGAAAGTCTTTGGTCCAAATCTTACCACTGCCACAAATTCATGTGACAGCCCTCAGCAAGTTGTCGCTCAGCTCCACATCTCCAATATAGGCATAATACTGCCCTACCTTACCAAGCAATATTGAGACCATGCTACCAATCATGATATGCAGCTTTGCAGTTTTGGAGGGGATGGCCATTAGTAGTACAGACCTGCTCAAACTTCTTCCATACACCTGCTAAGGCAGTGCCTTATTAAATGTAACCCAGAGATTTTTGTTCCACAATTCAATCTTACATCAGCACCAATGTTAACCATGCTTGCCCCCTTAAGGATTCTTAACTAGGGTTTGAAGCAAATGCTGCTTGAGGAAGCCCATTAAGTCCTAACCATGGTTAATAGTGCCAATGTAATGCTGACCAGGCAGGCTAAGGAAATTTGTGCTTGAGGGGGAGGAAACAGTGATATAAACCTCAACTGTGGTTATGAACTGCATAGACCCTTGATGTTCAATGTTAATAGATAACTTTAAAAAATATTTATGTATCAAACTAAAGGGCTGAAAACAAAATACTGGAAATTTGAGGGGAAGTTTATCTCCCAAAATCAAAGGGTTTTTTTTTAAAGCAACATTTTTAAAATTGTTACAGCAGTTGCAATTCTTAGATCCAAGTCTCAAGTTGTAATGATAGCACTGTTACTGCATTGCTAAACCAAGCAATACCCCTTTTCTCCTGTTAGAAAAGCATTTTCAAATGTTAAAGAATATAGGACCTCTTCAAGTACTGTCTCCCACAACACTTCTCCATGATAATGCAGAGGTCTATGTACTGGCCAAGATCCAAAGAGTTACCATTTTTTAACCAGAAGCTGAAAACTTCCTTAGGCATGTGGAACACGTAGCATAGTTCGAGATCCAGACCACTCTAAGCCTAGGTGTCTTGTTTACTACAACACTGTTTGCTACTTTCAATATTATTTGAATTTAGAAAGGCATTTATACTTTTGCATACATTTCAGCTGTTCCCCAAATTTCCAATTTCTCCAGAAAAAACAGCACAAAATTTCCAGACATTTTAATTTCTACTCCCACTCAATCGCTCTCATTACCTTTCAAGAATGCTCCGTGACCTACAAAACATAGGACTGTTCACACACACACACACACACACACACACACACACACATTTATTATGCTCTCTGTACACCTCATTTCTTTACCCTTTCAATCAAGGTCTTTACTAATAAGCTCGTTGAGAAATTACACAGAAGAGAACCTAGGAGAAGAACCTAGGTTTTTGACATGAAAACCTGTACTTCACATCCATCCTATTCATTAAACTACTATTATTTCTGAAGGAAGACTACCAGATACTTCTATGTTAGTAGTTAGGAATGATGGGAGAAACAGAAGCATGTAAACCATGCTGCAAACATATAGTGAAAGGGTAGGGACAGTGTGTAAACTGTACTACATAAAAGCCAAAGACACTAAGCAGTCAAACTAGTCAATGGAATTGTGAAGAATAATATAAATATCTGTCCTGTGATATACTGCTGCCCTCAGAACAAGCCATGCCTCCTGCAACATATGTACACACGTGGCTAAAAATCACCTAGCATTTAAAATGTCATGCTAAGCCATGATGCCTGCTAAAAGGAGAGTGAGCTACACTTACTCAGGCATCTCTTGATCAAAGAGTTATCTGTCAAAGCAATGCGCTGCTTGTTGATCTTGCCGTAGCCACGCTTGTAGATCAGCTCATGCACAGATTTCAAGTTGGGATAACTAGAAGAAAAGTAAAGGCATAAAAAGGTAAGCATGTATTTTTGCTAGTTTGATTGAATAGTTTTCAGCATTTGTAAGTTGCTCATGCCTCCAATAAAAATATGTACGCCAAACATGTCAGTTCAATTACAATATGCTATGGATAGAACAGCTGAAACAATGCCATCAAGATAAGCTCGTGGTCCTGGTTTCGAACCAACCTTTGCTGCGAGTAGAGATGTGAAGCCCTGGAAAAACAGTTCCTCTGCCCCCAGCCCCAAAAGGGGAGTTTTTCCTAGGGCTTCACATCTCTAGGTGTGAGCAGACCTGAAAATTCTTGCTTGTTCTACCCTGAGCTTGTAAGCAAGCCAGAACACTAGGATGGGGGGAGAGGAGGAAACTTGGGAGCCTGAGAACATAGCAGGGAACCATGGTTAAAACATGATAGGAACATAAGAAGCTGCCATATACTGAGTCAGACCATTGGTCCATCTAGCTCAGTAGACAAACTGGCAGCAGCTTCTCTAAGGTTGCAGGCAGGAATCTCTCCCAGCCCTAACTTGGAGATGCCAGGGAGGGAACATCTTATAGTGCTTACACATCAAGTCTCCCATTCATATTCAACCAGGACAGACCCTGCTTATCTAAGGGGACAAATCATCCTTGCTACCACAAGACCAGCTCCCTCTCCTTATGATGCTGGATAATGTCTGAATCATGTCTAGGATCTCCTTTCTGAACAAACATATTCTTATTTGTACATTCAGTACCAGTCTACAAGTTGCTGATTCGTAGCTTTTTACTAAAAGGTTATTTCTCCAAGCAGGCAAGACATTTAGCCTCATATTCACATTGTGAGCTTCACAGCTGAGCAGGAACTCAAATGTAGTTCCCTGTAGCATTCTAGACACTGTACCATACAAGCTGAACAAAAGCTCCTGTTCTATAGCAAAAGGCACTGGCTACTTCACACTTGACCCAGACATGCAGAAAGCACCAAACATTAAGTATGTCTCATGCACTACTACTTAAAAAACAAGACACCCCACCAACACACTGGCAACAACTAAATTAAAAATCCAACTTACCCCCATGCGATGTAGGGTTCAACAATCCTCAACATGTTAATGGATGCTTTGTTGAGTTTCACGAATGTGCCATTGAAAATTTGACGGAGGCGAAGCAGCTGCAGTACCTTGCGAACCTTGGGACTAACGCCATTAATACTAAAAGGGGCAGAAAAACAAACTTTTCAGCATGAATTCACATCTAGTTTTAACCATCTACTACTTGTATGGAATTCATATTGCAGTATTTTCTGTTAAGCAAAATAACTTATTCTATAGACAACTAAACTGAATAAAGTTGAAATGTACATAAAGTCAGCAAACATCAGCTTTTAGAATGCCATTACTAAAAAGGTCCTCCTATACAAAACCTTATATATATCTATATCTGAAAGAACTGTAAATATTATGATCTATATAGATGCATAGCTTGAACACCTGCAGGCAAGAGCGCAGTGCTAGCAGACTCAAGAGTAACTTGCAAATACTGTCAATTTCATCAAAGTCTGAAGGGGGGGCATCTGAGGGAGCAAAAAACAACACACACCCCTAAAACTTCCCCAGTGTAACTCAATGAAGTGGAATGTTTATGGATTCTGAGGACAGTTAACAGACAAAGTTGGTGGTGCTAATGGAACTCAGTGGCAAACTCTGTGTGTATGTGTGTGGGAGCGGGCGTGAACAAAAAGCAGGAAATTTCTCAGCTTGAATAATACCCCCCCCCCAGAAAGACACAACTACTTCAGAGGGGGAAGGTGCCTAAAACTTTCACCATGCTCAGGCACAGGTAGCATATGAACACCAGGGATATACTGTATCATTTTGTTGAAGGTCCATATTTGTTTGTATTCTATTACACAACCTTCAAACATCCATACCAAACAACAAATCTTCAGTCATCCATATCAGCATATGATGTTAAGAATTTCCATGTACATTTAGTAGGGATGTGCCTGAATCATTTTGGCACCTTTTTGAAGAGGCGCCAAAATGATTTGGCTCCCTGCAGCCAAAATGTATCAACGCGGGGCGAGGGTTTCCCTTAGGAGGAGGCAGCCCCTCCTGCAATCCTCCATCCACCGTGAAAGCAGCAGCCCATGGCAACGGGCTGCTTACAGCATCCCTCGTGTGGCATCCGCACAGTGAATCTTTACTGAGTACAGTGCTGTAATGGAAAGGCAGAGGCTCACAGGAGAGGCAGGTAGGGCCTGCCTGCCTGCCTCCTCTTAAGGGAACCCCTCCCCACCCCCTGGGATGTGCCCGCAGTATTTCGAGTTCATCCCTAACATTTAGTCCTTGGTAACATCAAACAAGGAGCATCTGGGAGTCAAAAGTAATGAACACTTTTACTTTTCCAAATAGCACATATACATCGAGACCAGGGCTGCTCAACTTCAACCCTCCAGCTATGTTTGGACTACAACTCCTATAATCTCCAGCTACAGTGGCCAATAGCCAGGGACTATGGGAGTTGCAGGCCAACATCTACAGGAGGACCAAAGTTAAGTAGCTCTGAGCTAGACATATTACACTCCACAGAAATCAATGACAATACACACTGCAGAGTTAAAATTGCTAAAATTCGATTGAAATCAAACAGGCCTTGCAATTGATTTCAAGGGGGTGAAAGCATGTTCCAGATTGGAACAGATGACTGTTCATCATACTGCAAAAGAGCCATGAAGGAAACCAACGTGTACCTACTATGAAATCGAGTTTTACTGAACTCACTACTACCAGTTGATCAGTTTTTCAGCCACAGCATTAGAACTGATAAACAAGAATAGATTTGCCTCAAATTACAAAATTTATTTTTCAGAATTAGCCAAAGACAGTGCTGCTGCTATAGTTTAGTTACCATTAACATAGACTTGTGCCACACATTTGTTCACCTTACCCTCTGATTCTGATCACAAATGCCAGTTTGGGCTCAGCAGGTACGTAGTAATTGCCAGCTTTTCGGGCCATCCGGGACATGCGAATCTCACGTCGGTACATCTGCCTGTACTCTTTGTGGTAGGTCTGAGCTCTTTTGTAGATGAGTTTTCGTTCCTCCTTTCTTAGCTGAAATTAGAATGACAATATATTAACTACTACGTAATAAATATGACAATATATTAACTACTTCAAACCAAGACTGCAAACATTATAATGGAAAACCAGCCTCTTTTTTACTGTGCCTAGGGAGCAAGAGGTTGCTCATTTGAATCCCCGCTGATAAGTTTCCCAGACTATGGAAACACCTATATCGGACAGCAGCGATATAGGAAGATGCTGAAAGGCATCATCTCAGACTGTGTGGGAGACAGCAATGGTAAACTCCTCCTGTATTCTACCAAAGACAACCACAGGGCTGTGTGGTTGCCAGCTGACACTGTCTCAATGGCACTACTTTACCTTTATGATCAATATTTACCCAACCTTTGCGTAGCTGAAGCTGAGCAAATGGCAGAAGGGGAGAAAATAAGGGTCAGATGAGTTTATATATTTATGGGAAACACTTGTGTGCTGCTTTCTAGCCTTCAAAGCAGCTCACACTATATAAAAACAATTGAAAACAAGACCAATTCAATCAGCATTACAGTAAACAAAATGACTTAAAGGTCCCTTCAGTGAAGCAAAGCAGGTTGAAGATACATGAAAACTATTGTAAGTATTTTATTTTATATATTTTTAAACATTTATATCCCCCTCTTCCTCTGAGGAGCTCAGAGTGGTGTACATGGTTATTTTTATCCTCACAACAACCCTTTGGAGATACCCTGTGAGGTAGCTTAGGCTGAGAGATACATGACTGGCCCAGAGTCACTCAGTGAGTTTTATGGTTGAATGTCCAACACTCTTAAGTACTATGCAATGCTGGCTAAGCAAGCATCTTGCTTGTAAGCAGATCATAAACTTCAATAGTACTGGTGAAAGGGACATTGAATATACTAAGGAAATATTAATCTGGTGACAACAACTGCTGCTGCTCAGGGAGAGAAGAGAGAACAGAGGCACTATGGGGACAAAACTGCTTCTGGCGGTACCCAAAGCAGCAGGGAACATTAGGCAAAAAGTGGTCATGCCAAGTGATAAATGGAAAGCAGCTCTTTAGCTCAACAGCAGAATATCCCCACTTAAGACTTTGCACAGGATGCCCCTGTTTGTTTAAGTGGAGGAGGAGAGCTGGTCTTGTGGTAGCAAGCATGACTTGTCCCCTTAAGCTAAGCAGGGTCCACCCTAGTTACATATGAAAGGGAGACTAGAAGTGTGAGCACTGTAAGATATTTCCTTCAGGGGATGGAGCCACTCTAGGAAGAGCAAAAGGTTTCAAGTTCCCTCCCTGGCTTCTCCAAGATAGGGCTGAGAGAGATTCCTGCCTACAACCTTGGAGAAGCCGCTGGCAGTCTATGAAAACAATACTGAGCTAGATGGACCAATGGTCTGGCTCAGTATATGGCAGCTTCCTATGTTCCTATGTGTCAAGGTGAAGCAAATCAACTTCATCACTTGGAAACTGGCATAATAAGTTTAACAAAACTACTTTATATTTACACATAAATATGCACATTAATAGGTTGCTTTTATGTCTGAAACATCCAAAGCAGAACATGGCATTAAAAACAAAACACAAATTTAGACAGGCAAACTTTAAAAGCAACACAATGGAGATAAATTAAACATAATACTCAAATATTCACCTTCTTCTGAACCAACAGTCGCTTCATGCGTTTGGCCTTTATATCGGCAAAAGCCCTCCTTTTCTTCAAAAGGCTTTCTGGAACCGAGGGCAACTTCTTCTTTGGCCTATGTTATACAAAGCAAGGAGAAATTTGTTTAAAGCATAGCTGTGGCTCACTTCATCTATCAACCGGCTCAACACCTGCTTAATGCAGAAAAGCATAACCACAAAGATGCAAGCTTTTAAGGTTTATTATTTTATCAAGTCCTTTCTATACGCAGAAAATTTAGCATGCACTTTATCAGTTTCTTACAGCTTGGAGATGATGCTTCTTTGTATTTCTGAATTACATCTTATCAAGAGACTTACTGCATTACTGAAATATTTCTAAGCATTTGCTAAATAAACATTACTGTATCATTAGAATTATACATATATCTAACCAACCAGGACCCTGAAAAGCTGCAATAGTTTTCTGTAGGAGCTTTTAAAATATGTACACTTACACCATTTAAAGAGCTAAAAGCAAGGCAGCTGACCCTCATGCCTTTTACCAACCTTATTTCTAATCATATTTTTTACCCAAGTTCATCGTGGAAAGCGAGACGTTAATGCAATATAATCAACCATCTCCAGAGCTCCGAAACCGGCTTCGCAAGGAAGACAATGCTTGCTCTTTTTCAATACAGGCTTTTCCTGCATTGCTCTGACGGCCACTGCTGTGCAGCGCGTGTACCGGAAGGCAACAACTGGGCCCGAGCCAAGCCATAGAAACTACCAGCCCAACAAGGCCCGAAGACAGGCACAGCCAAGTGGGCCTACGAGCCGCCAAGAACGAACATCGCTTCTCCACGTTCACCGCAATCCTTTCACTGCTCTGAAAGGAACCTGCAGCTACCTCCCAATCCGCTCCAGACACTGACTCTGTGCCCAGCCACAACTCTCTCGCCAAAACCACCCAAACCCGTTTGATTCGGAGAACTTCAAAAGGCCTTTCCGGACAATGGCGTCTCAGCAATTAAGCCTCAGAAAGAGTGGCCAGGAAAGGCCAGCTCAAAGCCGCGGATGGCAACAGATTATCCATAGGAAGAAAGCAGCACTCACTCCTCGCCCGCCATGGTCGCCACCGGAAAAGAAAGAACTGGCGCATGCGCGGTGAACATAAAGAGTCGGTCATCACCAGCCTAGAGGAGGAAAAAGCGCAAGGCCCCAAGGCCCGGTTTTAGGTCACTAAAGTAATGCCTGTATAAAACAGGGAAAAGAGAGGCGGACATCTGAGTGCCAAAGCTTTAGCGCATAACTATCGTAACGCCTTAATGTTATTGGAATATGCATCAGATTTATTCGGCGATGAGATGGTAAGTGGGGAACACAGCGACTACCACCCCATTTCGCATACTTTAAGGCTGAGAGTTACAATAACCTTTCCAAAAGCCAGACAGGTATTTCATTCAGAACATATTAATGAACCCAACTTTTCGAATTTCGTTGACGTAATGCACTGCTTGATTTCATTGCCCTCAGCTCTCAGTTTCTGAGCGATAGATAGATACTCTCTCTGTGTGTACACTACACACACATACACTACTATTTATATACGGCTTTTCAACAAAGTTTCCAAAGCGCTTTACATAGAAAATAACTAAGTAAGTAAGTACGATGGTTCTCTGTCCCTAAAGGGCTCACAATATTAAAAAGAAATAAACACCAACAGCAGCCACTGGAGAGATGTTGTGCTGAGATTGGACAGTTCTAAAATAAATCTTTTATAGCTGCCAGATACAGTATTATTTGACAATGTGACTAAAATGTGTGCGCCTTAGAATCCTGACTCCTGTTCAGCATGTTCACTTCATTCTGAAAGTATTATCAATCAGTTCAGTGCCGCGGGATTTACTGCGATGGACCTTGTGCACAGAAAGAATTGTGTATGTAAGATCGGAAGCTTCCATCTTCACATGTTTGTCGTAACAAGATAGGAACATAGGAAGCTGCCATATACTGAGTCAGACCATAGGTCCATCTCGCTCAGTATTGTCTTCACAGACTTGCAGTGGCTTCTCCACGGTTGCAACAGAGCAAGTTAAAAAGTGGCAGGACGAAGGTGGGAATTGACATGCCAAGTGAAAACTACACCTCCCAACATGCACTTTCTAATCTACAAAGTGGGGCGGAGCAAAATCCGTTTTGTTGCAGTGTATCATGGGACGCGTAGTTTTTTGTATGAGGCTGAAGCTTAAGCTAGCGCTTTATGGTATACGCAAATATTACGACCTATTGCTATGCATTCTGGAACATGTAGTCTACTTCTCTTGCCTTGCGGTTCTCTCGAGAGCCACGTAACCGGTGACAACAAACAAACAAACACACCACAATTTCCCTTCCGACCCATACAACAGTATTCTGCAATGTCTTGAGATGCCTAACAGTAACTTAAGTCTCACAAGTAAGTCCCACTAAGTCCAATGCAACTTGCATGCAGGTTAGTGTATTGGTCTATTGTAAGCACCAATCCTTGGTCTATTGCACATTGGCTGAGACGAAATCCAAAGCTGAAATCCTATACACACAGAGCACAGAGTAAGATCCCATTGGAATCAATTGGCGGTTATTCATTCATTCATTTCTATACCGCCTAATATAGAAATCTATAGGTAATAACCAGGTTATATAGTGTTACATGGTATGAATATGCAAGTGTATATACCGGTTAGCGCCCACACATTTTTAAAGTCAACCTGGGGACTGGAACCTCAGTAGTACTGATTACGTGCAGCAGGTGCGTTGCGCTTGATGTGTTAATAATTGAATATATCCAAATCAACAGCCATGTGTACACTGTGCATATATGGTAAATGCTATGAACATAACGTGTGAAGGGAGGGGCAGGGAGCCACCAGAAAAAAATTGAGATGGGGCACAGAAGGGGCAAAGTGAATTTATGAGAGGACGAGCTGGGGGCGGAGCTCAAAACCCCCATGTTAGAGTAATATGGAAAAAGAAATAGGGTACTGGTGGGGGTACTTGCCTCCCCGCCCGCCCCCTGGAGCCACCCTTGCTGAGTAAACACGTTTAGAATTGCCCCTCCCTCATAACGAGGTGTTCCACGAAGGCAGGTAGGCACAGGTTTCTCTATGGGGTGGAGAAAAATAACAGTGCTCTTCTTCCCTTAATTCCCACACTGCCCGATTCTACATGCATATTCAGAAGTCTCACATAAATGAGAGTGCGTTGGGCGGTTCTATGCAGAATTAGGAGCGCCTAAAACCTTTTTAAATGATCAGTAGGTTAAAGACATCGCCCAGCTTGGCATAGGTCAAGTTCAGACTGATCGATCTCCTGGGAACGAAGGCTCGGTGTCCCGGGAACAGCCGACTGTGAGGAAGAGGAAGAAGAAGAAAGCCGGGCGGAGATGAGCACGTGGGGAACACGCAGGGGAAAGCTATCAGAGAAGCGCCAAGAGCGCGCTTCTCGGATCCAAGAAGAAAGCAAATGGAATGATTCGGAAGTGAACGGCTTCAGCAGAATTTGGTCTCACAGGAAACGTGCGTCGGATTGCAGCCTTCTTGACAGCTTGTGCCAACACCACAGAGATTGTTGCATTCATAGGAAAAGCAAAAGAAACCGCAAATCTGCTCTCCTCTCCCTGGCGCAGCAGCGCGTACAGACAGGGCGGCAGAGCGAGGGCTGACGCCTGCGTGGTTGGGCTGGGCTCTCGCTTAATCAGGGGTGGCGCTGCGAGGCGGAAATGTGATGGGGGAAGGCCTAGGAATGCAAAGTGGGCGAGGAGGAGGAGGGGCCCGCCTGGGAAGCACGGAGGATGTTGGGGCTGGGGGCGGGAGGGCTGGCGGAGGGGGGCCTGGTTCCTTCTCGCCGGAGCTATATAGCGCACCGAGCGGTGGGAAAATGCTCACTCTCAGGGGCGAGGTGCTGCGCTCTGGCACAGCCGCAAGGGAAAGGGGGCGGCAGGTAGGGCTGGGACGGGGCGCGCGCAATCCGGCAGGAGTCCCTCAGCCTCTTCCATTCCCAACCCCGCGAGCTGTGAAGGTGGCAGCGTGACGCCCCTGTGCCTCAGCCTAGCGGGGAAAGAAGCCCCGGGCTAGCACCAGTGACCAGGCGCGTGGCGGTGCCTGCTCTGCGGAAACTTGCTCTCTGGGAAACTTGCTGGCTTCCTCTCCAAGGGTGCCGCCGCCTTGGGCTTCGCTTGCCCCCGGGAGTCAGCTGTGGTTAGGTAGCGGCAGGGCGCTGGGATTTGCCTCTCCTTTCGCGACTGTCTTCCCTGCCCGTAGCAAGAGAGCAGCCGCGGCGGACTTACTGGGCACGCAGGGAGCCTGAGGAAGAGGCGTGGAGGCTCTTCTCGCTCTCGGGCAGCCGCCGAGGTCCTCCCAGCCAGGTACCCGCAGGCGGGGTGACACTCAGGCTTGGCCAGCGCTAGGTGTCTGTTGCCTTCCGTGTTCCTCAGAGTAGACGCTCGCCCGACAGGCAGAGAGGGAGGTTTTCGGTTCCTGACTACGCTCTGGCGCTCTGCTGCTCACTGAATTGTTGAGGCGCTCCCAGGAGTTCTGTGGTCACCCCTCGGTGCACGCTGGTGAACGGGCCACCCACCCCACCCCACCCCACCTCACCCCCGCCGGTTGCCGCTGCTCAGTCGCCGCCTCCGCCCCGGCTTCCGAAGGGAGCCGCAGCCATGAACATCATCCTGGAGTTCTTCGTCGTCACCTTCAAGGTCCTCTGGGCGTTCGTGGTGGCCGCCGCCAAGTGGCTCATGCGCCCCAAGGAGAAGAGTGTGGCCGGGCAGGTGTGCCTCATCACCGGCGCTGGCAGTGGGCTCGGCCGGCTATTCGCTCTGGAGTTTGCCCGCCGCCGGGCGCGCTTGGTGCTGTGGGACATCAACACTCAGAGCAACGAGGAGACGGCCGGCATGGTGCGGCACATCTACCGAGAGATCTCGGAAGAAGAGGTCGTGGCTGCTCAGAAAGGTAAGGCTGGTTGGCTGCTGCTGTGCGCTCTTCGGAAGCGGGGTGATTCGAGGCCGAAGCCCCAGCCCCTAATTCTGAATGCAGGTCAATTGCGCTGGGGAGCCAAGCCCCGCTTTCTTCCAGGAAGGAAGAGCAAGGTGTCTGTTCTGTACCCTTTGAAATAAAGTGTTGGGTGATTGGAGGAGATAAAACGTGTTGGCTCCCTTAAAGGGGTAGCAATAGCCGAAACTCTTGCTTCGTGGAACAGAGAATTCCTGCTGCACCTAGATAAAGTTCTACAACCCTAAAGATCATTCTTGCTTCAAGAGCATTAGAGTTATCTCTTCTTTCGGTCGAAGCAAAAGGGTGATACGACTCATAGCAGTCCGAGGGGAGATGTTCGGGAAGAGCGTGGAGGTTCTTACAGAAACCTCTGCAGGGCAACAGACTTTTGCAAGACAATAACTGGTCTTGTGTGCAACTTTTTTTTTTTAAGTCCTCCAGAGTGTCTCTTTACCTGTTTCCACGTCAAGGGCTGCTGAGTTTAAAAAGAAAAACTCCAAAGTTTTTCTGCCTTGTGAAAAGAACAAGTCAAGTGTTGAAAACGCAAAGGTGTTCTTGTTTTTTCCTTGCTTTAAATCTTAGTTGCGGGGAATATTCTCCAGCTTTGCAAGATCACCCTTTACTAAGACAGTGATTTTATTCATGTAAGCCCTTGCTGCCACCTATGATTCTTTTTTTAAGCTAGGCAAGAAAGACACTAAAGTAGTTTGTCGGCTTTGAAGTTTGGGGCTGAGCAAGAGTGTGGACATGTGCCCCCTCAGATAAGTAGGAGAGGAGAGCTGGTCTTGTGGTAGCAAGCATGACTTGTCCCCATAGCTAAGCAGGGTCTGCCCTGGTTGCATCTCAGTGGGAGACTTGATGTGTGAGCACTGCAAGATATTCCCCTCAGGGAATGAAGCCGCTTTGGGAAGAGCAGAAGGTTTCAAGTTCCCTCCCTGGCTTCTCCAGGATAGGGCTGAGAGAGATTCCTGCCTGCAACCTTGGAGAAGCCGCTGCTAGTCTGTGAAGACAATATTGAGCTAGATAGACCAATGGTCTGACTCAGTATATGGCAGTTTCCTATGTTCCTAAGTACCCCCCCCCATTTCTGTCTACCAGTCAAATTTCTTTTCTGGTGCTACCACTGGCACTGGGGTGGGTGGGGTACTAACTGCATCCTAGATTCAAGTCTAAAATCCTACATACAAATCTGGAAAATCCAAGTAAACCATTGCAGGTAAGGGGAAAAGGACTGATCAACTGTTTACTAAGCTCTGAACAACTCTGTCAATATGATTAACTATTTACTGTACTTTGTGGTGAGGATAAGAAGAAAATTGTCCTTTTCCAGTAGAAGTAATAGCCCCATTATCTACAAATGGCAAAGAAGGCCTGGAAATACTTGGCTTTAGAACAATCCAGGCCAGAGAAAGAATGGCTGGCAAAATGGTAACCTACCTGCCCCCCCGCCCCCCAATCATGAAATGGGAATTCTGTTAAGTGCCTATTGTAGAGAGGGGTTTGGGGTTTTATCCAACTGATCAGTTTAAGATGAGATATTTGTGTGTTAAACAGATTCAGGCTGCAATTCTAATTGTACTTGCTTGGGAGCAAATCCAGTGAACTTGATGAGACTTATTCCTGGGTGGGCATGTAGAGGATTGGGTTATATATTCTTACTCCCTTTGCTTTGAGATTCAAATGTTCCAGTTTAAGTAGTCTTTGGATTGAGCTCTCGGTTCTGTCTTTGGCTTTTTGTTGGTACTAGGTTCTACTATATCTGGTATCTCCACTGGGTACCAGTAGATTATCATTAAAGAGAAATTTTGAGGAGTGAGTCCCAAATTGCTTTGGCATGTAGTAGATTGTCTGCTCTTAAAAGCTGGACAATATTTCTAATCATATTCTCTTCTCTGCTTGTCTGGATTTCTCTAAACAGCTGGGCATGGTGAAGAAGTGCTACCTCATTACAACTTGCAAGTTCATACATATACTTGTGATGTGAGCAAAAGAGAAAATGTCTACACAACTGCTGAGAGAGTCCGCAAGGAAGTTGGTGAAGTCTCGGTCCTGGTTAATAATGCTGGTGTGGTCTCTGGGCATCATCTCCTGGAATGCCCTGATGAGCTTATCGAGAGGACCATGATGGTTAACTGCCATGCACACTTCTGGGTAAATATTCCTGTTATCTCTTTTAATTTTGGGTCTGCACTTTCCCTGGGGGTGGGGCTGTAGCTTGATAGAACACATGTTTTCCACGCAGAAGGTCTTGGATTCAACCCCTGCATGTCTAGGTAGGGCTGGGAATGATCCCTGTCTGAAACCCTGTAGAGAGTCAGACAATACTAAGCTAGATTACCAGTGGTTTGACTTCGTATAAGACAGCCTCCTGAGTATATATTATCTCTTTTTTGCCTGCCCAGTTACTTGGTGACCCTGATCCAAAGAATTATAGTGCAACTGACATATGTCCTATTGACTTGCACAGGAAAGTGACTAATGGATCAGGACCACTAGATACAGAGACATTGGTGGTCTTCCTGTGTGTTTGTAGAATCTCATCACTGTCTTGTGCACAACACTATCTATTGTATAAATACTGTAGTGGGCAAGATTAAGGGTGGCTTCATATGACACACAAAACTGAACTGCTGGTTCCCAGAGCTCAGCGGTGAACCCGACCTCCGATGGGAGAGCGATATGCCAATGTAGTCCAAACCTGCTAATATTGGTATGTTCCATCTAAGATGGTTTTTGAACCCTTCTGTAACTGACTTCAACTCTTGGTTATAAATGTCTGGTTTGGAACTGCAAACTGAGTGGAAGGTGCTGAATTGGTGGGTTTGGATGACACAAGAGCAATGTCAGTATATTGCCCCGCCATTGGGAGTCAGGCTTGCTGCTGAGCCTTGGTAACGAGTGGCTTGGCTTTTTGTGTGTCATGTGAAGCTGCCCTGAGTTAGTCAGGACCAATTCAAGTCCTGTTAATTTCAATGGTGCTTTGTCATTGCTAACTTAGACTGGATTCTGCCCGGTATGTAAATTGGGATTATTTGTGTGTGACTTGTAAGTAGCCAGCAATATGAAGGTTTCATTAAGTGTTAGGACAATGAAGATGGTCACTTCTAAGTTCACATTCAAAGTCTGGCTTGTTATCTAGCTGGAACTGACTCCATGCAAGCCTTCTGTACATAATTCTGCTGCCTTACACTGTGGTCCATCAAGCCTGGAATTATCTTTTCTGATTGGTAGCAGCTGTTATGTCTCAAACAAGTATTTCCCAGCCTTGCTATCTACTGTTGAGCAATGGACTTTTCCTTTGAAACATGAATATCTGCAGCTTTGTCTTCCTTTTTACCACTGCTAACAGAATAAGATGTCTTTCTAGATTTTGAGCAAGTATTGCTTTAGACTCTAAAGGGTGTTGGATGATGCATGTCTGCAAAAAGTATATTGCAATTACGCCCCTTGCTTTCCTGGAAGACTTATAGGTACAGAAATGTTAAGATAAAAGCATCATGATGTTTGATTTGCCTATCTCTATTTGGAACTGTTTGATTGAATTATGTTATACAATCTACTTGCATAACAATCTTTCAGATCTGCTGCAGTATATGCGCAGTGACAATTTCAGAGAATGTAGTGTTAAAATATTCTGCCAACTTCATGTCACTGAGAGCCTTAAGTATTTACTGAGCCTTTCTAAAGATAGGAGACTAGACTACTAGCTTATGACCCTTATGTGCCTTACCCTTTAGATCCTTATATATTGTTGAGTGAGGAAAGTGTAATCTGAAAGAAGAGCCAGTTTCAGTGCACATAACACTTAGTTAAATAACTCAGGGATCTTGTTTTGAATGTTTTACAAACGGCATGTACATAAGGCTTTTGCCTGAATGAAGCTTATACTTGGAAAAGCAGAGAAGTTTGACAGTAAATAAGAGTGTGTGGCATATCTGTAAAATTTAGAGTTCTTGGAAATTTTGTCACTATGACATCATTGGCCATTAAAATATGGGAAGATCCTGGACAGTCCAACTGTGTTTGCCTCTGGCGTCTAAATCAAGCTAGTTAGTGTTATGTACTAAGGAATTATCTTAAAATCCTAAAGTAAAAATGAAAAACTATTGGAAATCTTTTTTGATGCCTTACTAAGACATTTCAAGCTCCTCTTTCCGTCAAAGTTTGCATATGCTAGCCCAGTACTACTGGCTACTACTGTTGCAGCTACAGTAAATTCAGAACTCGTTTCTCAGTCTTTCAGAATTGTAAATAGCAGCTCACAACCTCTGTACTTACATGAAAATGTTCTTGAAGCTAGGATGCATGAGCCTTTATAAAATTAAATATGCCAAGGAAGTTCTAATGAAACAGTCAGCATTAATTGCAGATGCCAATGATTCAGATTTTGTCTTCCTATCTTTATATTGTTGGGCAGCCAGCAACCTCTGAGTTTATAAGCTTTATTTGTTTCTAAGCTCAAAGTAGCAGAAATTGCTGGTTGCCCAACTGAAGATGAACAATATAAGAATTGACATCTGGAGCTGATCTAAACTAATGCTGACTTTTTGTTTTATTAGAACAACTTCCTTGGCATATTTTTAAATACATTTTTATAAAGACTCATGCATCCGGACACCTAGCTACCAGCTAAACTAATGATCCCCGTAGTTGGTAAAGAACACAAATTTTATGGCCTCAGTTCTGGAAAAAGTTGGTCATACTGAAGCTTCACTGAAATCTCTTTAGTTGCAATCAGTATGAGTTCCACTCAGTTGGCCCACTTACTTTAATGGGACTTAAGCACAAGTAATTCTTGTAGATCATAGCCAGTACTTAAATATCTTGCGAGGTATCTTGCTCCAACCCAGTTATCTGATTCACTGTGAAGTGTACAGTTTTGATACTTTATTTAAAACAGCAGCATTTAAGCTCTCCTGGCAACACTAAATCTACAAATAGTAGTTATGCATAGCATAAGTTTGCATATTATTAAAAACACACTTTACCCTTCTCATGTCAAGAAAAACACAGCCCCCCAATTGTCTTGTGAGATGTCTGGACTACACCTGCATTTGGTAACCAAGACAATAATTATATTTAGGACAAATAACTTTATTTAAAATAATAGTGTAATGTTCATAGTAGCACATCTCTTTCCTCTGCAAACCAATACTACACTTCAGTCAATGTATTTCTAGCTAGCACATTTTTTAAAAAAGGACGGTGTCAGAGGCTATAAGTAATTTTGATAATGTAGCATTGATATTCCACGTTTGATGCACATACTTGCAATCTTCTTTACTGTGACCTTGATCAAATGGAACTGGGTACTTGCTGAATGTGCATTACCTTCTGCTTATGAGAGAGTAGCTGTCCAGCATTCATTTTATATGTGCATCTGAGTTGCCTCTGTAGCTGACCAGAAAAAAGCACTGCCTCTTCTAGGATCTGTGGTTCCAAACAGGATTGCTGCTAAACCTTGCAATTATAGCAAAATCAAGTGTATTGAACAGAAACATTAGTGACCTGTTTACCTTGTTCAAATAACAATAGCCAAGCAAAGATGGTTTTTGTCAAGAACTAGTGTTCTTAATGCAAACATAGAAAAATATGGAAGAGACACTCCGCCCCCTGCCAAACATTTTAAGAACATTGCCATTCTCTGGCACATAGGAAATCGGAGTGTGTAGTCTAGTGAAAGCCAAAGCAGTTATCTTGTGGTCTGGTACCATCTCATTGGGTATATATAGCTACATAATCTCATTATTGGAGAGCCAGCATGGTATAGTGGTTAGAGTGCTGGACTAGGACCGGGGAGACCCGAGTTCAAATCCCCATTCAGCCATGAAACTAGCTGGGTGACTCTGGGCCAGTCACTTCTCTTTCAGCCTAACCTACTTCACAGGGTTGTTGTGAAAGAGAAACTCAAGTATGTAGTACACCGCTCTGGGCTCCTTGGAGAAACAGCGGGATATAAATGTAATAATAATAATAATAATAATTATTATTATTATTCCAATGCAAACCAAGCATGTGTTTTTTGAACGGGAGATTCTCAGCAGGCTAAAAACTAGTGAAGTTATTGCTTGAAATCTTCTAGTTTTGCAGAGAGACTGAACCATTCCCTCATATTGTGGCCAATATGGTTATATTTTTGTCCTATAGGATATTTGTAGAGGTCAGCTGTTCCACTCAGAGGATACAATGTTGCTGTGCTAAAGCTTCAAGGTCTGGTGATGATGTATTTTGCTGGCTTATTTGGAAGCAATAGCCTGCCAATGTCTCGTTTGGGCTGGTCTACAGAAGTCACACAGTACCAAGATTAAACCTTGGCTTCACATGATGTCTAAGAGCCTCAAGAGCACACATTTTCCTGCACTCATGAGCCTTGGAAGAATTCTTCTAACTGTACTTAGAAAGAAGCCAGGATAAGTCAATGGTGTCAGGAGATAAGTCAACTGATCCAGAGAGAGAGAGAGAGAAAGAGAGAACCCATGCTCTGAACCCAGCTTTAGCTGGGTTTAAAGTGTGGCTTACTGTTCAACTTTGGATAGAATAAGCCAGGATCGGTTAGTTCAGACATCAAGGGTGATCCTGGCTTCTTTCTAAATGTGATTGCGGTAGAATTCCTCCAAGGCTCATCCAGGCAGGGGAGGGAGGAGTGTGCATTAACAAGGCTCAGACAAGGCAGCAGTTAGAGCAAGTACATATCTGCAGATGGCATAGAAGTTGCCATTCTTGGCTAATGGGCTTATGTGATGGACCTCTGTGTCTACAACAATAGTTATGTACAGTTTTTAAATGCTGCATTTTAACAGTTCTCCAATTTAATTTCAACATTGACTCTTAAAAAGCCTTTGAAAATGAGGATGCTCATTCAAAAATATAGTTGTATTCAGTGGTCCAGTACAGAGATAACATTCCTAGCTCCTAACCATGATTAGCAGATTAGAAGTGTGTTTCAGGCTTAGATGCTCCCGCTCTTTGTATTCTTCTCTGACATGGTTTGTATTGCCCAAATGATGGTTAATGCTACACAGACACCTTCATAACCAAGATTTACCAACTTTCTTCAATCTTTGATTATGAGGACAACCCTTGTTAACATTAACCATAGGTAGATATATCACTGCTACACTATGAGGCTATTCACATGTGTGTGCAAAACAGGGCTGGGCTCATTTAGCCCAGTTTTGTATGCACGTGTGAACCGCTATGATTGGGCTGATCGCGGCAGCTCCGTGGCAGCAAACCCGCCTATTTAGTCACCCTTTAAAATGAGGTTAAGGGAGTGAGCGCTGCCTTAACCTTGTTTATTTGATCATGTGTCAGCCGTGGCTGCTCTCAGCTGCAACTGGCACACTTGGGGGGGGGGATCCCCATAATGCACCGTGCACTCACACGGTGCATTATCGGAGCTCTGGGGGGCAGGGAGACATGTTGCGGTGCGTCCGGCACCCTGACCCTTGGAGTTGCTGGGAGCAGCCACTGCTCGTCTGGGTGGGCCAGCTGCTCGCCCAGGGAAAGGGAGACAATCATCTGCGGGGAAAGTAGGTTTAACCCGCCTTCCTTGAAGCCTGCTCGTGAGAAGAGGCTCTATGAGTACAGCAAATGGTCGTAGAACGAAGAAGTTTGCAGGGGGGAGGGAGTGTGAGAGCTCTCCACACACTCTTGATCTCCTAACCTGCTGTTTTATGGTAACATTTAGGCTGAACTAAAAATAGCATTGAAATGTCATGTATATATCTACCATATCTATAGTATGCAAACTGCCGTTTACCCCCTCCTGATCAAAGTAAGATGGTGCCAGAGAGGATTAATGTTAACAGTAGTATATACAGAAAGTTGTACTATATTTTAGTACAACTGCTTGACTAAATGCATATGTTAGAGCCGAGGATAGGTGGCTCTTCCACTTGCGTGCAAAAGTCTAAATATAGACTCTAAACAGAGGGAGCTTGCCTTGCTTATAAGTATTCATTCAATGTTTGTGTTAACCAATGAAATCTAGTAAGACAAGTGAGACTTACTGCGACATTTTATTGCATCTCAGTTCTTAAGAGGAGTATAGTCCGGAACAGGAGCCTCGCTGTGCTATTCAGACCTTGTGGTGGAGTTGCAGAAGTTGGAGGAAGAAACATCCCCCTCCTCCTTTGATCCCTTTGCTTGCTACCTAACCTAAGTACCTAACCACCAAACCTAAGTATGGTGCTGGAGGGCCAGATCTGGGCTTTCTGCCAGCCCTAACCCTAAGTACTTTATTACTATATAGTGTGTGTTGCAAGGGATGGTATCAGTTCTGCAGAGTGGTAAAGGGAAAAGACATCCTGAATGCTGGGACTGCAGTGTTTTTCAGGGTGGGTCTAACTTTTTGTTCTGACATTGCAATTCCAATTAGCGTTGCCACCCTGAAGTTGCCATCATTGCCTTTGAAGGAAGCTCCTATTAGAGCATGTGAGGTTTGACACTAAGAATGCATGAACAATCAAAATTTTGTTTTCTTACAACCCAGTTCGAGCTCATCTTAAGAGAACATAGTGCTAGTCTGAGCAAAACTGATTGCCAGGTTCCATCTTGGAACATAGGAAACTGCCATATACTGAGTCAAACCATAGGCCCATCTAGCTCAGTATTGTCTGCACAGACTGGCAGTGGCTTCTCCAAGGTTGCAGGAGGAATCTCTCTGAGCCCTATCTTGGAGATGCCAGGGAGGGCACTTGGAACCTTCTGCATGCAAGCGTGCAGGAACCCACTTACATTTCTTAAAAGAGTGTGTGGTAGCCAAAAGAGTGTGGCAGGGAGTAAGCAAGCTGTTAGAGTGGCCCGATTTGGAAAAACAGACTCAGGAAGAACTAACCTCGGGTTTGAGCGATAGAACCTCTTTTCGGGGTCCTAGAAAGAAGCCCTCAAGGAAACGGTATGGAACGGGTGCCCTCATACTAGGGAACTGGAACATTCCCCTTCTTGTAATTAGGTTAGTAAACCTGTATGTCATTTATGCAATGTTCCTGCATAGGAACAGGGAGGGATGACATGACCAAGAAGTTCATGTGGATAAGACAGTAAATTTATTCTGGAAAAGTTTGTATGGTTATGTGCAGAAAAACAAGTGTATCTCTTCTAAACAGCAATAGGACAAATTGTGGAAATGGACGTTGGATGTAAACCCCCCCCCCCGATTACCTGATGTGCCTTGAAATCCGCCCCCTGCCCCGTTACAGTACTGCCTGCATATACTTTATAACCCTGTTGATTACCAAATCCTTGTGTGTAGATATTTGTATATATGATGTACAAACAACCACTTTGTATAGAATTGTGCTTTAGTAACATACTGTATGCTTTGTAGCTTGTTAGTTCAATAAAAAATCTTGTTGTCCTATCTTGGAGATGCTAGGGAGGGAACTTGGAACCTTCTGCTCTTCCGATAGTTGCTCCATCCCCTAAGGAGAATATCTTACAGTGCTCAGATCACACATCAAGTCTCCCATTCATATGCAACTAGGACAGACCCTGCTTAGCTGAGGGAACAAGTTATGCTTGCTACCACAAGACCAGTTCTCCTCTCCATATGGTGGTAGAAACTGGTCCCAGCCTTCAGTCTTATGGTACTCTTTCTGAGTGATGGATTGGGGCAATCTTGCTTGCTTGCCATGGACTAATTTCAGAGTGAAACATATTGCCCTATGGGCACGCCATGACAATCACAAGTTTGTCAGCACTTTTAGGGAGAAGGGAGTTTTTCCTAACACTTCTGCATTGTAACAAGGTCTTGATAGCTTGCAGTGTAGCCTTTCAGGCTTCCAAAATGAAGGTATCATTGCCTTTTTGTTGAGATAGGAAGCATTTTTAAGTAGAATTTTTTCCTTTGTGCTCATCAAGTTAGAAATTCTGTTTGATATACACAACAGCAAAACTTTATCATCTTGAAATGGGTTTCTAGAACTTTGACTCTAAATAAGAAAATATTAACTTGTTAATATTGACTGACATTGCATGTGGTTTTAGGTCCCTTGGGGACATATCTTGAAGAGGCAAACCTGGCTGCAGAAGGAAGGGAGAGATGGTGATAATCATCCCTCCTCCCCATCACACTCACAACATTTGTTTGGATGTCAGCCACTATATATCCACTCTGTTTGTACTTTGGATGCACTAGTGAAGTTTTGTATAGATTTCCTGAACAGCAAATCCAACCTCTTTGTCTAATCTTTTCTCTCTTGTTTGAGGGAGAAATAAACTCTACAGTTGTGCCATTATTATTGCATTTATCTGCTTTCCACAGAACAGACTCCTGGGCTGCAATCCTGTACACACTTAAGAGCAAGCCCATTAAATGCAATGGAATTTACTTCCAAATAAATGTGCACTGGATTATGCTGCACAACTGTTTCCCCCTGATTCTGGTTTATTTAAGTGCCCATGATTTGAAATTTAAGGTGGATTGGGGTGAGCATGATTTGGTTTTGATAATATGCTGGCTCCTTTTCAGGTCTACTGCTAGAGACCAATATCACAAAATTAGAGGAGGTATGAAGCTTCCTTCCATATAATTCTCTGGACTTGTGGTGTTATAAAATAAGATGCTCAGAGTACTTCTATGAATACTTAAAGTGCCTAGAGAGAGAAAAGTGGTTAAATTCGAATAATGAAAGATCTGCAAAAACCTATATACATCTACATTTTTCATTTATTTCATAACCATATGGGAAGCAGCTCTGGTGTTAATCAAATGGAGAGGTGAAGAATTCTCACAATTAGAATTGGAATGCATTAGTAAGTGGGATTTAGGATAGAGGTGCTAGGAAACCTTCAGTGAATAATGAACCACTGTGTAAAACAAAAGGTGACTCCTTTTAATGGGGTTTGGCTGTTTATTTTTGGTATAGAATCTAAAGGCTAGTTTGTTTTTTTATTTGCTGTACTGTTTAAAGTCTGTGTCAACTTCTCTTGCTTCCTGATGTTCCTGGGTCAGGGTAGGCTTTGCGTGTGTATATTTTTGAATAAGCTAATAGCTGGAATGCAGTAGCTAGATGATTTGGAGCTTTCTGCTGATCAGTATATTGTGGGTTTTAAGGCCTGAAAAAGCAATTTTTGTGTGTGCGTGCATGAATACTGACAGGTAAATCATTTTAAATTGATCTATGATGGCAGAATATGTAAGTAGGCTGGTTCTGAACTTTTTATTAGTAACCTTGCCTGGAACTTGCCTATCTTTTAATCCTTGACCTGAGGAGAAATAGTTTGGCCTGTAGGATGATATCTTGAACTAGAATTATTTGAAAACTATAATTTGATAACTCAGGCCAGTCATTTTGAGACTTGTTCCAGGGTTCGCAAGGGTTCCTCAGATCCTTATTGGAAGGTTCCTCAGTAATAAGAAATAAGTCATGACAAGCAAGTCTTCTTCTGGACATAGAGAAGCTGTCCTTCTTCCCTTCAACATGAGTATTGCAGAGGGAGTGTTGTGTATGTTTTCAGTCTACACTCTTGGCGCACATGGGGTGACAATGAGGCCTCACAGCCATATAAATTCAGTGAAATGTGCAGTGTATTGGTAGCAAGCAAGAGTGTAGGAAAGGGTTCTCTGAAGAGAGAAGGTTTGAAAAACAGTGCAACTCTCAGTATTCATCCGTGTCAGGCCAGACTTGAAACTTGTCAGGGCAGTAGTGCAGTCTTGCAGCGCGCGCAAACACACACACCTCTCACATTCTAACCTTTTGACTTCTTCTTTGGGTACGGGTTAGTATTCTCTGTGGCAAACAAATGGTGACAGTCAAAACCTGATGTTTGTTTGTGCCTTACTTCAGCCAGTGTTTGGACAATCCATTCCTGTTAGGATAAGCTAGAACACAACTTGATAGCCTAGTCCCTAGAAATTCCAGAGGAATCCTGTAGATTCTCTGTGTGTGTAATCGCTCACAAGTTTCTGTTCTCCCCTGCATCTCCCCCTGCCCCCCGTAACTTCATCTGAGTATCTGGATGTGCATTCTAACTTCTTGCATAACTTGTTGACAAGTGTGGGCTAGCAGTTGTAAGAACTGCTTTTACAGCACAATATCCTTATCTTGTTCATGTGTCGTATTTGTAGGGGGGAT
The DNA here is from genome assembly GCF_027244095.1 of Hemicordylus capensis. Classification (NCBI taxonomy): domain Eukaryota; kingdom Metazoa; phylum Chordata; class Lepidosauria; order Squamata; family Cordylidae; genus Hemicordylus; species Hemicordylus capensis. The sequence goes on from NC_069660.1 coordinate 270,275,678, forward strand.
AGTTGCAGGGGATTACCAGTTGCAGGATAATAGCAGTAGGAGAGAGGGCATGCCCTCAGCTCTTCCCTGTGCGCTTCACAGAGGTATCTGTTGAGCCACTGTGCAGAAGCAGGATGCTGGACTAGATGGGCCTTGGGCCTGATCCAGCAGGGCTTTTCTTATGTTCTTATAGTATATGTGTTCATGTATGTAACCTACTTCTTAGATTACTGCAACACATTGTACATGGGGATGCATTTGAAAATGGTCTAGAAACTGTAGCTGGTACAAAATAGGGCTGCAAGATTGACTGGGATTGGACATTTTGAGCCTGTTACGCCAGTTCTTCGTCATTTGCACTGGCTCCCAGTCCATTTCCGGGGCCAATTCAAAGTGCTAGTGTTAACCTTTTAAAGCCCTAAATGGCTTGGGACCAGGTTATTTGATAGAGCACCTTGCTCCATAGGCCCCAATCTGGACCTTAAGATCTTCTTCGGAGGCCCTCCTCCAAGTGCTCTTGCCAAACTAGGTGAGGCGGGTGGCTGCTAGGGAGATGGTCTTTTCCTGATTGCACCCTATTTATGGAATAGCCTCCCCAGTGAGGTTCGCCTGGCTTCATCACTTTGTTCTTTTAGATGCCAGGTGAAGACCTTTTTGTTTACTCAGGCCTTTTAATGTTAACTGATTTTTAAAATGTTTTAAAATTTGTATTGTATTTTTGTATCTCCCCCACCCCCGCCCGCCCAGTTCTTGGTCTGCTTAGGATTTAATGAGTTGTAAGCCACCCAGAGAACAACTTGTTATGGAGTGATTAATAAAGTTTATTATTACTATTTGTAAATGGTAGGCTAACAATGAGGATATTGGAGGAAGAATTGGCTTATCTTCACCTTTACTTAGGCCCCCCAAAAGTGCTCAAGTGAGAGTGTCTTAACACAGGGGTTCTCAAACTTGGGTTCCCAGATGTTGTTGGACTACAGCTCTCCTCATCTCCATCATAGCAGAGGCAGAGCTATAATGGAACATAGCATGGAGAGGAACAAATGTTTCTGGGCTCTGAGATGGGCTGCTAACTGAATGACAGCTTGTTCTTCACTCTCACCTCTCCAAAGAAGAAAGCAGGGAGGTGGTGGGGAGGGGCCATCTTCAATCTCTTCCCCCAGCGCCCACTCCCACCTTCCTTTCCTCCTGCATGATGGAGTTGTAGTGCAACCATCTGGGGACCAAGTTTGAGAACTCCTCCTAACTAGAAAGGCAAAGGGCCTTTCTAGTTAGCTGTTGCCCTTGCATAGAGGAGAGAGGGAGAATTCACATTAGTCAATCCCATTGTCTGTGGTCAGATGTTCTTCCACCTCTTTTTATGTATACATTTTCTCTGCTAAGAGCATTCATATTAAAACATATTAAGATAATATAATCCTAGTTAAGAAAACAGCATGAACAGCCTTTTTAAAGCAGAGGGGAAAGCCCCCCCCTTTTCTGGGCCTGAATGCCAATTGTGAGGAGTGGGGTAGAGTCCAAAGCTGTGGTACCACCATGAGGAACACCCTGCCTCTGGTCCCAATCCCTGCTGGTATATTTCCCAGACTATGGGAAACACCTATATCGGGAAGCAGAGATGTAGGAAGATGCTGAAAGGCATCGTCTCATACTGTGCGGGAGATGGCAATGGTAAACCCTTCCTGTATTCTACCAAAGACAACCACAGGGCTCTGTGGTCGCCAGGAGTTGACACTGACTCAATGGCACAGTTTACCTTTATAGAAGGAACCCTCTGCTGTTGCATTCATGGTAGGAAACCTTGTCAGTTCATCACTCAAATGCCAATATTGAACGGTGGGATAAATGAGTTCCCTTTCTACAAGTGCAACTCTTAAAAGCAATATTGGCTCCCTGAATGACACTGAGGCTGAATGGTGTCGTGGCTAGCAGAGAAATTGGCCCAGGAGTTAAAACAGAGGTGCAGCAGGAACAATGCAAAGCAAAGCGAAACCCTAATCTGTGATGATGTATCTTGCTGCTTGTATCTGTTTGTTTCCCCATATCTGATTGCTTTAGCTATGGTGCTCCCCATCCCTGCTCCGGGGCATTCATCCCCCATTATTATTATTATTATTATTATTATTATTATTATTATTATTATTTATTTATTTATTTTAATTTTCCACCATTAGAAATTGGAACGGCAAATAGGCTGTCCCCATGTAGCACTGGTACTCCCGCTCCCACTTTGCAGCAAGTTGTCTTTACCCATGGACTGGCTTGTAGACTTGAAGATTTTATAGGCAGCAGTGATAGCTCATTAACTACCATCTTCTGTTGTTGGTAACAGAAAGTGCAGTTCTGTGACTAGCATTCTTTCTCCCTGCCCCCACCCCATTAGTGCAGCTTCTTGTTTTCCAGAATTGAGACAACTATTCTAAGTTGCTGGAAAATATGAAGCTAACCCATCCTGAATATGGTGAGGACAGCGTCTGTGCCAGTTGTCACAGACAAGTGAGGGTATGAAACCTCAAATGCCCACTCAACCATGAAGCTCACTGGGCCAGCCTCTATCTCCCAGCCTAACCTACATTACAGGGTTGCTGTGAAGCTAAGAAGGGACTGAGAACCATGTCTGAAGTCCTTGGCAGAACAAGACAGAAATAAAATTAACTCTCTGGCTATGTCCCATGTCAAATATGCATTTTATCTGGTCACCATTGTACTTAGATTCTGTTTAAAAACATGCAGCATTAATACCTCCTTTCAGATTCTGAGAGTTCACTACTTGTACCACATCAGAAAGTAGCACTTTGCAGCTTAAACACTCATCCTGCAGCAGTATTCTTGTATGTATTTCTGAAAGAGCAAGGAATATTGTTCTCCTGATAGAGAATTGGAGTTCCTGCAGACAAGTGGGAAATATCATCAGATGTGGGGTGACCTGCAGATATGTTGGTGTTCACAAAATCTGAAGGGAAAAACGACGGGGGCCAAAAAACCTCTAAAATGTTATATAATGGGGTGGAATGTTCATGGGCTTAGTGCAATTAACAAACAAGCAGATGGGCAGAACTAATGGAATGCTAAAAGTGTTGGTGGGGGGAGGAGAGCTTGAACAAAAAAAATCAGGTTGAAGAATACTCCTTCAGTTTCAAGCCCTTCTGCTTCTGAGGGGGAAAGCTGTGTAAAATTCTTTTCTCACTAGTCATTTCACAGCTTTGTGTTTCTCAGGGAGAGGTTTTTAAAAGGAGCCGAGTCTGTGCCCCTTCCTAAGAAAACATCCAGAAAACACAAAAAATAAAACTTGCAGGAGTAAAGAGCAGCCCCTGAGAAGGCTTTGTTACATGTGCTTGACTAGTGGGTCTCTGCCACCATCAGTGGGTGAAGCAGATCCCCACTCCCAAAGATCTTGCTAGATAGTAAATTCACTGTCTTAGGAGCCAGCAGTCCTTTAGCTATCTAGGACCAAGTAATTTCTTTTATCAGTTTGTACAAGGCATCAGTAAAATTGATGAAGAAATGTACTCTGAGCATCTAAATCTATACTTTGATCCACCTGGCGCAGAAGCAAAGAAAGCATGGTGGTTGTTATTATGATTATTACATTTATATCCCGCTCTCCCTCCAAGGAGCCCAGAGCAGTGTACTACATACTTGAGTTTCTCTTTCACAACAACCCTGTGAAGTAGGTTAGGCTGAGAGAGAAGTGACTGGCCCAGAGTCACCCAGCTAGTTTCATGGCTGAATGGGGATTTGAACTCGGGTCTCCCTGGTCCTAGTCCAGCACTCTAACCACACTACACCACGCTGGCTCTTGACTAGAAGATACATGGCTCCAATTCAGAGGTTGGTGTATTCAAGCTGCTGTATGTGAGCGTTATAGCCTGAACACATGGTAAAGGGATGGGTGTTCCCATTTGCACTGAAAATTTGATATGAATGAATGATCCCTGTTCATATGAAAAGTGTAAATGGGCACTAGTCATTCAGAGCAATCTTTAGAGGCGCATTGTGATCCAGTGTGTAACTCTGTTTGATTTTTCACACATGAATCTCCCTTCCTAAATTGGGGGAATGGTCTGTGATGTTCAAATAGAGCGCTAGGTTTCCAGCCTCCAGCAGACCAGCTTGTTTCTTCCAAAAATGGAAACACTTGCCTTCTGCCATACCCAGTCTCATGCTGGGTTTAAATAGCACAGGCACACAGGACTGGAGGAGTGAACCCACCTGCTCCACTGAGCAGCAGGTCTTGGCAGTGGCTGCTGCACTCTCCACCACTGTAGCACAGCTGCATGGAAAGCTGAAATCCTGCTGCCACTAGGTGGGAGAGGTGGTGGCAACTGGTTGCCCCCAAATGTTTGAAATACCAGACAGGCATGCACGGCTGTAATCAGTATCTCTCCTAACACTGGCTTATCTCACAGAAAGACCAAACCCCAGCTACTCTGTCCCCTGGGACACTTCAGGAGGAGAGAAGGATTTTATTGCCACCCTCCTGCGGCTGCACCTTCTCCCTATGCATTGACTGACTTTAGCCCATTCCTCCTCAGTGGATCAGGCCATCAGTTGCCTCCATGATCTCCCCTTTTGACACTCTCTGCACCCACTTAAGGAGACAAGGTCTTTCTGTCTGAGGACAATGGTTCTTGAGATGCTTCAGTTGCCAACTCCAGTCAGTGCCCTGCCTCTGTTGACCTTGCAAAAGACTTGTCGGCTTCCTTGCCACCTGTCCATGCTGCCACTTCTTGTCAACCTGCAGCTACCTCCCCAAGAACTCAGTGTAGCTCTGCCATACTGACCCCTGTGTAGGAAGTCCCAATTCCAAACTACTATGTAGCATGGAGCCTCCTTAATGCCCTTCAGATGGGCCTAGACAGCATCACTTTTCTGAACTTGGCTTTGAAGTTTCCAGTTGCTGGTCCCTAAGCCTAGTTGCTGTATTGATCTTATGATTGCATTTTGTATCTTCCCACCTGTAACAAATTTCTATTTTTCTAGTTGTAGGATAAGTAGAATCAGGATCCACTACAGTGATCTCTTCATTTTATTGTCACTAATGTTTGTAGCCCTATGCAGATGTCACAAAAACCATGAAGAGTCAATACATGGAGGGGGCATCAGAAGACTGCAAATTTCTGGTCTTCTGTACAGAGCTTCCATGAGTTCAGCTTCATGTTATCTGCGTAGGATTACTGTAAGCATCTGTATAAACTAGTCATGTTATCTGAGAAGCATTTGACTGCAAGTCATCTTTGACAATATTACTGTACACTTGGGTTTAAATAATGAGTTATAAGCACAATAAGACTTTGAAAAATGGGAGGCTATATGGACTGTGAATGTAAGTTACCTGTAGGTTTTTCACACATGGATGCCTCGGGTATCAGAAGAGCAAATCTGCTTCGCAGCAGATTCAAGGCATTTTAATTCAAGGGATTAGATGGACCATTCATATAGCCATCAGCACCTTAGGAGAAAGCAGAAGCCCTGGAGTTTTCCCCCAAAATCTGCTGGAAATAGAGGATTTTTTTACCCTGGACATAACTCGAGTTAAGCCAGAATTCGCAGCCTCCCTTTGGAGAAAAACAAAGCCCTGTCTGTCCTGATCCAGCTCACAAGGAGGTTAAGTTAAATCCAGCAAATATGTGGAATGGCACACTCCAATCAGGAGTGGATTTTTTTGGGGGGGGGGGTAGAATCCCTGTCTGTAAAACCTCCTGGAGGTTTTATGCACAGCAGGGTTTACCGGGAGGCTTTACTGCAAACAAAGCTGTCTCAAAAAAACTGCTGAAAATAGTGGAGCTTTTTACTCCAGAGATAAATCGGGCTACACTCGGGTGCAGTGAAAAACATGAATTGCACGTGTGGACTGCTCCCCAATAACTCGCAGGGACTGATATGGCTGATATGAGTACTTGCACCCTCCATTTCGGAGGAGATGTGAGCTAAAAGCAAAAACCTCGCGGTAAAACTGCTGTGTGTAAAACTTCCTGGGGACTAAATGGAAATGGCCTGAATCCTGTATAGTAGGATAGTATTCTATAGCGTTGAGAAAGTGGTTTGTCCAAGGCCACTCAGTGCACTCATTCATGGCAGAAGCAAGATTAAACCCAGGGACCTCCTCATCAGTAGCTCACTTCTTATAGCCTCTGTGTACACAGGAACTTCAGAAAGGAATGAAGGTATCCCTAGAGTAAACCATTCTGTCTTTGAAAATCAGTTTGATTTTAGTCCAAAGATAAGTGCTCACTCAATTTGCAGGTTAGAATGTTTTCATGCTGAAGTTTACTGCTTTAAGGAGATGAAGCTATTGCAGGCTTTTAGTTTTGCATGATTGTGCATTACAGTAGTCCCTCGCCAACCGCAAGGGTTCCATTCCTGGAAACCCTTGTGATTGGCGAATTCGTGGTAGGAGAGCCATAGACTTTAACGGGAAATGAGGTTAGGGGAATCACGAGAGGGAAAGTGCCCCCAAATACCCCAAAAAGTGAGAAAAGATCCCGACCCCCAGAAATTGGCCCACAAACCCACCCCAAATTGGAAAAAATAGTACCAAAGCACGAAGTTTCATCGAGGTTGGCGAGGTCGGTGACAATTTTCCAATCGCAGATACTCAAATGTGCAATGGGAAAACCCATGATAGGCGAAGGATGGCTGTATCTTGTTTTGCCTGCTTGCATCACTCACAGCAGAATGTGTTGCCTTGAGTATCTCTTGCATTCACTTTAAAAAGGTTTCTAGGCCTCACTGTCATAGAGGAGTTTAGTGTGTGTTACTTGCTAAAGGCAAATGCCAAAATGGCTTATTGGGCACGGTGGGACTTCAGAGCATTTAACATGAGTAGGGACAAAACTGTTATCTCATGTATACACATCTTGTGGGGGGCAGGCAGAGAACAAAATATCCCAAACACTATAAAAACACATGAAGAATAAACACTTAAATAGATGTATTGCAAATGTATTCAGTTTTTCCGAGAAGGGAACTTTGGGTTTCCTTGACACACGGCTTGGCACTCTTTTGGCACAGTATTTGGAGTCCTGCCTATCCTAGAGTCCCTGAGTAGCTGTTATGTGCATATCAAGGGGATTCCTTCATGGCTGTCAAACCAGTTGAACCAGTTCCTTTGTGCTGCTAGTATGGTTCAAAGGAGCTGGATAGCACACTGAAGTAAAAAGCCTGAAACCTCCCCACCCCACTTCAATAATCAGGTATTGGTACTACTTTCATCTACTTTAAAACACTAGCTTAACATCTTGATGTGTTGCAAGTGTGTGTGTTGCACAACTTGTTAATGAATGCCCAAATCCTTTGTTTAAATGTTTGCTGTTCCAAAATTGCACTGTACTATGTTACGGATTTGTTCTTATAAACACAAGTTTATTTTATTTTGTTGTTGTTGTTGTTGTTGTTATTATAAACATTTTTATACCGCCCAAAACTTACGTCTCTGGGTGGTTTACAACAGAATAAAAACAAAGTAAAACATTCATTAAGACAAAAATGGGAAAAGTTAACAAGTATCCATATATTTCTCATAATTGTGTTTTGAGGCTAATAATGCAGCTATTGATTTGTGCTATAAAATGTTTCAACTTTATGTTTTTGTAAACAGCTTTGATAATAGAACTACAGTAAATCATTTTCAGGAAAGGAAGGGACATCTGTTAGTTATGACATATGCCAAATTGTTGAGTGAATCACTAGATGGACTGTCCCACCCAGACCTTAAAGTAGAGGAAAGCAGCATGTTGGAATGATCCCTGAAGTTGGGGGAGCTCTTCTCCCCCACCCTACAGAAAACTAGCATGTTCAGGGGAGAGGTTCTAGGCTGGTCTGCTTCCTGTCATGCTGATTTTCCAGGAAGGTTCTAATTCCCCTGAAGGATAAAACATTTCTGAATAGTTCAGAAAATACTGTAACACTAGCCGACCCTGCACAGAGCATCTGTGCGCTCTTTGGGGCCGGCAGTTACCTCTCCCTCACCCTCTGCCTCTGTCTCCGCGGCCGGGCTGCCACCTCTGGCCTCCATGGCCAAGCCCGCCGCAGCGGCAACCAATCCTCCTGGGTGCACCACAGCCAATCAGGTCCATCCGCCACCCAGCCAATCAGCTGGGCGCTGGGACGCACATTCCAAGGCACACCCAGGAGAATTATATATATAGATATTGTTCTTCTGCTGTGATATACCAGATATTGTATGTGTGCTGTGATTATACCAGACCATTAGATATTCTCCTGAACATTATCTGCACAATCTGCCCTAAGTACTACATCCACTGCTGATGCTGAACAGACAAAGGTTACACTTGTGCCTAATTTTCCCCAAGGTGAACTTTGCAGAATTTTGCTTATTTGGCCATAGAATCTTGTATCCTGAAATAGATTAAATGAAGGGGGGTGGGGGTCAGACTAAAAAGAATGCAGCAGTATTGCATTCCTCAAATTAATACAGTGCTATGGTTCAAGAGATTTGAGGAAGGGGGAGAACAGCCATTTCTAGACTCTCCTCTCTATTTTTCTATGTGAACAACTTTTGAGAATTTTTGTTGTTGAAAACAGCATATATAAGTTCTGTATAGACTTTGGCTTCGTGGCGCTTGAGGTAGCTTTCTGAGTGGGTTTATAGTCTGTTTTTCACAGTTGTGAGTAGGCCTGTTCAAATTAGGCCCACCAGTTCTCTGCAGGAGGGCTAAAGTTGAGCAGCACTGATCTAGAGCATTTTTGCCCCTAACAAGACCTAAGTCATGCTGATACTACTTCAGAGCCCGACTGGATGAAACAAATAAGGAACTGATGGTCTTCTGAGACTGAATTAAAGAACAGTAAAAGCTGTATTCTCTTAATAGATCAAGTAGCAAGAAGACCTATGCAGGACATCGAGGTTTGTCATAAAATTGGCTAGGTAGCTAAACCTTGGGGTGTATTATATTAGTTTTTATCCTGTATTGCTCAGTATCTAGCCTTCAGGTCCATCAGCTGACCTATACAACAGCAAAGAGATCCTCCTTTGCCTTTCTTCTTCTACTGGGGAAAAAAAAACTCATTGCACAGGTTTCCTGCCCTTCATCCAAGGTACTTAAGGTAGCTCACACTAGGTTTCCCCAACCATGCCCTCACAGTTCCGTGAGAGATGAATAGGAGTGGTGCCAGAAGCAGCTTATGGAGCACAAGGACAGCATTTGATCCCATTGCAACAGTATTCTCCTATGAATAGCATCTACTTCCCTTCACCTTCAGACCTCTAATTGAGCAAATAACTTTTCATGATGGGATTGAATAGGATGTATCATCAGCCACCTATGTTGCTATCCCCAAAGCTTTTATTATTCTGCATGCCTACATATAACCACCCAGAAATGTACATTTTGGGTGGTATACAAATAAGTTAAATAAATAAACCTAACAAGAGTCAACTTTTGTAAAAGTTCTGTCTGGATCTTTTTTGTGTTTGTGCCACAGACAACCAGGCATTTACAAGCCTGGGGCTTCTCATTCATATATTTCTTAAGCTGCTGTTGTGCTCCCTTCTAGGCATCAAGCAAAGCCTCTTTATTATTATTTTTGTGTGTGTGAAGATGACCCCTTCACTACTTTCCCTCTCAGTACTCATCTGCTCAAAAGTAAGAGGAACTTTCTACGCTTTAACAAATTGTCCCAAACTTCCACATCTATAGAACATTCTATCCTAGAATAAACTATTCTTTCAAGTAGCTTAAAATGGCAATCAGTTGTGTATCTCTGATACTGGTGACAAATGAAGGCGAGATCATCTCTCTCAATACAGAAGATGTTTGCAGATGCCTCCAGCTATGAGAGGAGGGACAAATCCAAAACTGGTAGTTGATCATATGTCTGCATACATCAAATTGTGTACAGCACATGGCTGAATCTGACTTCTGGCACAGAAACATAGAATTCAGTGTTCTATTTAAAAAAAAACAACACTTAAGCATTCATCTTGACTATTGCAGACATGGTTGAAAATGTGCTGCCAGTTTGTAAAAATGAACAGTACAACTACCATATCTACTTAGCAGCAGCTGAGACAAGGATACACGCATTTCCTATCTGCTCAGAATTGACTAATTTATTTATTTATCAAATTTATATCCTGCCCAAACTTATGGCTAATGAGCGGGGAGGAGTCACCTTATGGTTTTTCTCCTACTACTTTAAAGGACAAAAGAGTCAAAGATTTGGGGGGGGGGGGACAAAAAGCCTTGACTAATTTCATGTTCTGAACAACTTGATGGCACACACAAAAACCAACCACCGGCCATCCCAGAACCCTCAGGCTAATTCTGTAGCCACAGCTATCTTTTCTGCTAATCAGCAGTAGAGGCAAGAAACTGAGAGTGGGGGGACCTGTTAATCTTCTATCGTCTACCAGCTGTGCAGAGAAAACCCTCTCTTGTGTGGTGTTCAGAGATAGAAGTTAGTCATTCAACACCTGCAGGCAAAAATGCTGCGCAAGAACATGTGAAAATCGTTAGAGCAAAACTATTCCGACGTCTCTGATTGGAAAATGCAGAGACGCCATAAGAATGGAATTACATTGAGTCAGCTGTAGTCTTTTTGTACATAAAGTATGAAGCTGAAACTGCTCAGACCATCAATTAACCAATAAACAAACTTGTACAGTTAACAAATAAAAATCACTAGCTTTGCCGCTTTTCACTACTTCAAAATATTGTGACAGTTTTAGATTACGTAACCACTTAGCTTTAAAGCTATCAGTATTGATTCAGATATGGGCATCCTTAATTGTGCAGCACTGATGTGTAAAATTTAAAATTAAGCCCTACTTCTCATTTACAGATGCAGTCATTTTGGCAGAAATGCAATTCTAGCACATTGTCGCTTCCTGCAAGCACATGGCAGCTGCAAAACAGCTTGCTGTAAAGTAATTATAGATGTCTTAATCTAACAAATGGATTTTTGCAGGTGGAATCCCAGCAAACTCCATGGAGGCCCATCCAGGTGTCATGGGATGAGGTTATGGCAGGAGTCTCGTCTGTGGAGACTTATTTTTTACACTGTAACAGACATGCTAGGAGGCCAAAACAATAATATCCAAATAAGTTAGTTGCTGTAATAATAGCTTGATTTTTGCAGATTTCTAAAACCAATTGAGAAACAAGTAAAGATTTTACTTAAGTGTAATTAGTGCTTTTTCATCTATCTATCTATCTATCTATCTATCTATCTATCTATCTATCTATCTATCTATCTATCTATAAATAATCTGTTAACCTTTCCTGGTGACCTGAAGATAAGTTAGTGCAGGGACAGGCAACCTGAGTTCCAGAGGTGTCTGCATGGTCTTATAGCCAAACTCATGGAGGAGAAGTCTATCAATGGCAACTAGTCTTGATGGCTATAGGCTACCTCCATGTTCAGAGGCAAAATGCCTCGAAATACCATTTCCAGGGGATCAATGGCAGTGGAAGGGGCATGCTTTCATCTCCTGGTGGTGTGGTTTCCCAAGGCATCTGGTGGGCCAAGTACGAAATGGGGGCTTGGGCCTGAACCAGCAGGGCTGTTTTTAGGTGGCTAAATCTAGCTCTCATAGGTTTTCTGTCTGTTCTCCAGCATAGCTCTTGGTCAATCCTATTATTATGCACCTAGCCACTTTGTCCCTGGCAAAGAGCTCTTTAACCTTCCTCTTCCCTACATTGTAAACAAGTTATGTTTAACACTTGTACAGCAGTAGAGAATGAAACCTGTGTACAGATTTACACATGTACAGTTGTTCACAGGTTATGTTGAATGCAGGTACAACAGTACACTTTCTATCTGTACCATGCATTGGAGGGGCTTGTACCCAGGTTCATCTTTCAAATGAACACCGGTACAGTCATTCACACATGTACAAGTAAACAGACATCAGGACACATACAACATCATGCCTGACTTTTGGCAAAGTTCTTTACTTACTGGGCAACTCAACTGTGCTAAGCAAGGCTTGGGGAATGATAGTGAACAATTGCAGTGCCTTATAATGGGAAGGCTCAGCCAAAGGCTCTTTCTGTTCATAATGCAAGAAAAGGGGTTAAGGAGTCCTTTGCCAGTGGCTCAGCTTGTGCAGGAGTGAGTCATTGGGTATTGCTAGGATTACTGGCCCTTAAGCCCTTACTAAATGAAAATGTGACCACTCTTTAAAAATTTCTAGTTGGCCAGGAATCTAATAAAGTGTCAAGATAAAAGACCGTAATGAGGTAACTATTATTCTCCTTCAGTAGTACTCTGTGTTATCAAACACAACTTGGATACTAGTCCTCATTAAATGCTGGTTCACATTAGAAAATAGCTGTATCACTTCTTATTAAAATGCAGTGGAGGACTGGAAGGCTGCTGATCAAATTAACTGTTTTGAGAACAAAATTACAAAGCACTCTGCTTCTTAGGAAACAGTCCTAGTTTCATAAGAAGCTGTGGATTTTCCTGTAAGCTCTGGCTATACAAACAAAGGTGAAAGAAGTGGGATCACTAACCTCTGTTCTCAGATGTGGAGAATATACCTTACAGATGTCAACCAGTGTATTGGGCTAGATAGTAGTTGAAGGGTGAATTTGTAGCATTATGATCAATAACCACAATAGAGTGGTGTTGCAACAAACCTTAACCTACTTCTTAGAGTTACGATTAGCCCGCTTCTTAAAGTTTACTATTAAACAGTCAAGATATTAAAATACAGAGGTTTGTTTAAGCATATGAAGGCCACCCTAGATAGTCAAGTTGCCAAAAGATCTTGCAAAACTAGCAGTTTCAGCCAATTGGCAGAGGGGTTTGTGCAATGCAAGCAATGACACAATGTACTTTGAATGTGTACAGTAAGAATCCTCCCCACCCACCTTGTGTTTTGGCTTCACAAGTAGCTCTTGCTAAATATAAACTATTTTGGATCCAATATTGCAATTCAGCATACTGAGACATATTCTATATATGTAACTTTATATATCCAAAATATTAACATTCATGGCTGGTTAGTTTACAAAAGATGTAAGAGAACTGAATGTCTGCCCAAAAGAAAAAAAAACCCACTATGATAATGGGTACAGAGTGGCTTCTGTGGACTGAGATTCTTCAGCTTAGAGGAGATGAGGAACAAAGCAAGAATTACATTTAATGTGGGATGCTAGGGGGAAAGGGGCACAGATGCTTGTGTATTCTTGCTAACTGAGCAAAGCAGCACTGTCCAAAGTGGTGATTCTCTTACATTTAGCACAGGAAGAGAACTGTCCCTATCCAAACCCAGCACAACACCCTGCCTGTTGTTGTTTGTGTCTGTATTGTGTTTCTTTTTAGAACTATTTTGGGACAGGGAATACATATCCAATTTTTTCTATGTGAGCACTTTGCTGAGAAGCAGTGCATAAACATTTGTTGTAGTAGTATAAAAGGAGAAGAAACTAGAACACACAATGCAAACCAAATACTTCTATTAAATGTTACTATTAAAAAAAATGACTAGAGCTGTCTAGATTGTCTTCTCCTTTTTCTGTGTAAACTGTTTGGAGAACTTTTATGTTAAGTGATAGTAGTAGTAGTAGTAGTAGTAGTAGTAGTAGTCTGGCCAAATCTCCTATGTCTTTTTATAGAAGAGCTTCTGTGGGGTAACAGTAAATATGCTTCTGAAGCTGGAATGCTGGCTGTTATGGATGTTTGGGGTTGTCTTCTTGGAATGGCAGTCCATTGATTTCAGGTGGGCAATAGTGGGTGGGTTGATTAAGTGCTGTTAAGTCGTTGTTGACTCTTAGCGACCACGTAGATAGATTCTCTCCAGGATTATCTGTCTTCAACTTGACCTGTCTTCAACTTGGCCTTCAAGGGGTCTCAGTGGTACATTCATTGCTGTTGTAATCGAGTCCATCCACCTTGCTGCTGGTCATCCTCTTCTTCTCTGTCTTTTTTGAGGACACGTGTATTACTAGTACGTGATGATGTGTCACACTTTATCTTGCATGGGGAGGGGGCGGTCAGCAACTGGGTCAAATACAGACCAGTAAGGCATACCACCGTCTCTTCCTCCACTAGCCAATCCAGAGGTGGAAGGTGTGGTGTGATAACTAGTTGGCAAGTCACTCTAATAGATGGGGACTGAAGTACTGTCCTCCCACTCTTCACATCCTTTTCAAAGTAGCCTTCAGAAAAATGAGTTCCTGACCAAAGTGCTGCATTTAGTCACACTCTGTAAAACTATATTAGTCACTGTTGCAAGTTGATGGATGCTTTATCTTATAGTTTTGAATAAAAAACCAAATTGTTAATATTTTCATAAGTTGGCGATGCTATGCGCCTATTGGCTCTAAGCAATTCTTCCACCAAGTCCTCTTTATTACTCATAAATAAAATACCAGATGTTATAAGTTAAAACAAAACTGGTTTCAATGTAAAAAACAACCATGGTCAGTTGCTTATCAAACCAAGTATCACAGCAGTGCTTAAATTACTTTCTCTCAAGATAAGCAGGAAGCAGGGAAGAAAGGGAGCAATATACCAACTGCAACGAATTAGCAATTACCAATTAAGGCAGGGAAGACAAGAGGGAGGATCACATAGATAATATTTTGTCTTGCCTTTTTTTCCAGAGGATTCAGAGTAGCATACAGCATCCCACCTCCTTTAATCTTCAACCACCACCTTGTAAGGAAGGTTAGGCTGAGATGGTCACTGACAAGGTTACCTATGTCTTTCTGTAGGAAACTGAACTTGGATCTCCCTGGTTCTCCCTGGTTGTAGTGTAACCACTATACTACAAGCAAAACTGGTTAACTAAATTAAATATAGAAGTAATCAAATTGAGTGAAGCAACCTTTGCTTTCCGTTGCAATAGTTTTTATATAGTCCTTGCACTTCAGCAGAGATTAAAATCTTCAGATCTAAGGCAAGTGAACTCTCTCTATATTAATACTGCCCATTTAAAGGTCAAGTTAGTATGATAATAGAATCTTGGAGAAAACTGTACTAAACCAATCTACCTAATGGGCACCTTGAACTTTTCTTAGGACCTGATCTGCTTTAGCCAGACTTGATAAAATGTACTGAAGCTTCTCTGTGGAAATTTAATTCTGTGGGCAGTTGTGATGTACAAATCTCCAATTTTGGTTGAAAGAACTAGACCAAGAGATGGCTCACACATAAGTAACATACTCTTTCTTTTTGCTCTGCAGACCACAAAAGCATTCCTTCCCAAAATGCTGGAATTGAATCATGGACACATTGTGACTGTTGCAAGTTCCCTCGGCCTGTTCAGCACTGCTGGAGTGGAGGTTGGTTAGACTTCTCTGTCAAAGTAGTACATGCAGTTATCAAAATTGTATATGTTCATGCACTTTAGCAAAGATTTTCAGATTTTTGGAAGGTGACAACTTGAGAGTGAATCTAATTTCTGCCGGAAATTAAGGTGCCAGTGAAATAAATACTCATGGTAGGTATATGATTTGTGGTAGCAACCATTTCTGTAATATATTGCTGCAGGGAGGATAAAAATAAGCTGCCCTTCCTGAAAGACTCAGGAAAATGAGATTTGGACAGTCAACACATCCTGCCCCACAAGCACTACCATGACACACAATACTGCCCGTAGCATTTTGTTGCCTGAAGCAGAGCACCAAATAGTACCCCTCTCTTCCCGATGCCACCTTTAAAAATAAAAACACAAACCACACAATTCCTTCTCAAATCTTACTCTTGCTTCCTTTTTCTGTTAGGAACACAGGAAGCTGCCTTATACCAAGTCAGACCATTGGTCCATTCAATTTAGTATTGTTTACACTGATTGGCAGCAGCTCTCCAAGGTTTCAGGCAGGAAGTCGCTGGGGATGGTGGGAGTTGTAGTTCAAAAACAGCTGGAGGGCCAAGATTCCCCACCCCTGCTAAGCCATCTATTTAGGGTGGTGTTAGGTCAGCCGCTAGACTGACATTACAAGAAACCATTGTTTCTGAACACAAGCTTTGGCCACTGACATGTCCTTCCCTTTGGGGGTGAGTGCAGGATATTAAAAACTTCCTTTTGTTGTTTGATACAGAAGCAGTTTCCTGTTTTGACCAAATATGGTGAGAGCCTGATTTGATATCCTGGCTTATGTGACTGTGGTTTGGACAAAGCAGTTTTTTCTGAGCTTGAGCAAAATGGAAAATTGCAGCTTATTACAAATAGCAAAAGGAAGCTTTAAGTCCCCTCCCACTGAACACAAAGGGCGGGAAGAGCCTGTGGTGAGACTCATGCTGGCTTGAGTTTGTATCAATGAATGATCTAAATCCAGTCAGAGTGAGAGTCTAAAAATAGTAAGTTTTGGCTGTTTTACCTAATCTCATGGCTTATTGGTTCTGTGCATTGTGTTATCAAAACTACTTGAGGCATGGATCTTGTATACTCAAGATAGTTTGCTTCCATGGGTTGTATGGGCTGGTTCATAGGATCATTGTAATGTTAGATGGCAAATCTGGTAAATCCCCAAGCCACATGTGCTTCCACAAGTGTGTCGTGTGAACTTGGGCATTTTCACCAATCCCAGATCCTCACTGCAACCAACATTTAACCAGGATTGACCAGCTGAGTTCAGATCTAAATTCAGCAGTCCTGTTTAAATGTTGGTCATGGTGCAGATCTGGAATCGGAGAAAATGCCTGAGTTCACATGACATGAGCCATGGGACCATGTATGGCTCAGATTTACCAGTAATCCAACATTATAATGATCATGTGAATTGGCTCTATCTGTGTGCTACTTGAAATGTTTCATCAGAAAACCATGTTGATGCTTTTCTCCTTGAGATATGAATGTAAAATTGACTTCAGCTTGATTAAATTTTACTTTGTTCTGTATGTTCATACTTGCTTGCTATCTCTGTTTTCCATTTAGGATTATTGTGCTAGCAAATTTGGAGCTGTGGGTTTTCATGAATCTCTGAGCCATGAACTGAAGGCAGCGGAAAAGGATGGCATTAAAACAACATTGGTCTGTCCTTACCTTGTAGACACAGGAATGTTCAGAGGATGCAGAATTAGGTAAGTAGACTAGTCTGACTTAAAAAAACAACAACCCCAGTCTTTCCTAGAAGAAACACAGCTGTATCAAGTACCACTGAGAAATGCTCTATTTTTTGGCTGTTGCAATAGAATTCCAATTTTATAAACAACTTAAGATCTTAGCTTAATCAAACAAAACTATCACTAAAACCAAGTTGCAAATAGACATATAATTTAGCAAACTCCTGTCACCTGATTAGTTTTGTGAAATCTCAACTATGTAGACACTTTCAAGGGCATGAACAACCAAAGTTAAAAGTTGACTTTTAACCAGTTGACCAGTTGACTTCAGTGAGAGTTAAGCCACTGCTTACATCTCTCATTTTTCTTAAACCAACAGGATTGTAAGTTAGTTGGTTGAATCATGTATTATATATGTAGGTACTCATTCACCTTAAGTGGCGCAGCATGGAAAATGCTTGACTAACAAGCAGAAGGTTGCTGGTTCAAATTCCCCGCTAGTACTATATCGGGCAGCAGCGATATAGGAAGATGCTGAAAAGCATCATCGCATACTGTATGGGAGGAGGCAATGGTAAACCCCTCCTTTATTCTACCAAAAGAAAACCACAGGGGTCTGTGGGCACCAGGAGTCGAAATTGACTTGACGGCACACTTTACCTTTACTCACAGTAATGTATGTTTCTAAAATTTTTCTTTTTCCCCCCCAGAAAAGAAATTGAACCATTCCTTCCACCTCTGAAACCAGATTACTGTGTAAAGCAAGCTATGAGAGCTATACTTACAGATCAACCTATGATTTGTACACCTCGCCTGATGTATATGGTCACCTTCATGAAAAGGTAACCACTCTGGAAATACTGACCAGCACATAAACTCTACATCGGGGTGGGAAAACATGGCCCTCTAGCTGTTGTTGAACTACAACTCCCACAATCCCCAGCCACAAGTGGTTTATGGGATTATGGGAGGAGTTGTTCAACAACAGCTGGAGGGCCAGGTTTTGCCCATCCCTGCTCTACATAGACTTTTCTAGGAGGAGCACTGTGCCTTGGGACTTGTGCATGAATGTCTCGCTTTTGTGAGAACAGTTAATCATCATCCCACTAAGCCCTTCTGGCCTGGAAGGGGTTCTTTTCCCTTCACTCCTCCCCTCCCACTCTGAAATAACAGTTGAATGCTTCACTGGTCTTCATAGTAGTTTGGTGTTCCCTAGTTCAACTGGAAGTATGTCTCAGAGAATAATCTGACAGCCTAATTCGGCACAGGAAGTCAGATCTTGCATCAGAGAAGGAACTTGGAACCTATGCAGCAGGTTGATTGTGGGTGGAGATAACAATCATTGTGGCTGGAGATAACAAAGTTGCAGACTTGCCCTGAGAGTGGATCATCTTAAAAAGAATACCTGTAGAGCAGATATCCTCAGACTATTGCACTCTTGGGTGCAAGTGTACAACTTTATGTACTTTAGGTCTGAAAGGTCTGTGTTACTAAGCTGAACCCTATTTGTCAGCATAGGGGGAACATTCAACCAATGCTGGCATAAGGATGTCAGTCAGTCAAGTTTATTTACAGTCAGACCAGAATTCAAAACATATGTATGAATAAGAATCAACAGTACTTATAGTAATTAGGTATAATGTCTCAGCATAACAAACTCCAAGTTACACGAGCTGGTCTACTTATCTGATGCCTAACTTTCCTAACCACCACATGGAACTTTGCAACATTAGTCATTATCTACTTCTTTTGATCAGAAAGCAAGTAATTAACATAAAATATGTTTCTCTGCCCTGGATAATCAACCAATAGTGGAGCAATAAAACATTGACAAAAGTCTTGGTAAAGGGAACAGTAAAGTAAAATGTGAAAAATTGATTTCCAATCTCCAAAATCACAAAGGCACAGTCTCTGTTCTATAGGAATCCTTCTGAACCTACCCTCCAAATCAGCCAAAGGCTAAATTGGGCCAACGTGAACATACTGTGATATTTAGCATGAGGATATTGTCATGATAAACTCTTTATGTGCAAAGAGGAAAAATGTGTTGCATGCCCTTATTTATTTATTATTATTTATTTAACATATTTATACCCCGCCCCTCCAGTGCACTACTGCTCGGGGCGGCTTGCCTTTTCCTTCCTTTAAGACAGTGGTTTCCAACCCAAGGCCATTGTGTCTGGGGGATTATGGGAATTGTAGTCCCACAACATTTGAGTACCCAAGGCTGGAAACTCCTGCTTTAGGAAGAATAGGATCATAACCCATGTTGCATTGCTAGTGGACATAAGAGTGTTTGAGAATCCTTGTAAGAAGTACTCCCTAGAAGCAACTGTTGTAGAAAGGAGGATCTGACACTGCCCTAAAGCAGATGCTTCCATGAACTAAACCATACCACAGATCAGCTTGTGTCATTGGCCTGATTCAGACATTATGCTGTAGGAGTGTACAGATGTCTATAAACTTACGTGTGTTTGTAAGAATGACTATACCTGTGTTCATTTTAAAAGTGAACCTGGATACAGGCCCTTTAAGTGTACTTCTTCACCTGCATTCAACATAACATGTGAATCACTGTACTCGTGTACAGATCTGTACCCATGTAAACTTGTAAGAATATAAGATAACAGTGACGGAGCCTATTGTGAATGTAGTGGGCCACAAGGATGCAATGCATCAAGTATGCTTCTGACAGAAGGAATAGTTTTAATAAATCCATGTAGATCATGCACACAAGCAAAGCTGCAGAATTTTATCAAGTATTTTAAAGGTAACTTTCTGATCCCAGATATAGCAATCTGGCCCTGCAGGGGAGCAGGAAAAACCTTGGTCCTTAACACTGCTCATCTCATTCTGCATATTATCTCTGTGGCAACATGAAAAAGGAAATCCTATATTACATGGGGATAGGAGAAGGGGACTCATCCTCACCCATGGCGATAACACATGAGGCTTAATAGAAATGTTTAAACTTCTGTTTATATACCAAGAACACACTCCCCCTTATATACGTGCACTATGTGGATCCGTGTTAAGGCTCCTGCCCATTTCTCTCCCTCTTGGTTCCTGTGTTGTTTGAAGTTCGTAGAAGTGCAGAAAAGTTAGAAAAGGCCCCAAACTGACACTTATATTCAATTAATGCTTCTCTTCAAATTGTTGCTTGTGGTAATAAAATCTTCCAGCCTCCACCATATAAATGTCACAGGTCTGCACATTATTGTCATTTTGAGCTAAATAATTTTTACTGTGCTTCAATACTTGACTATATAAGAGAACTTCAAAAGCAAAAATATTACATCTGTCTAGCTTGTTACTTTGAGCTATCTTCTGCCTATGTCCTTTAGGGCAGGGCAGGACAGTAACTTTAGACAGTAGTTCTGACTTTGATAACCTTTTAATTTCTCAAAATCCCAGTGCCTCAGCTGTAGACTCTACCAACCACCATCTAAAATGTACATAATCTCTTCATTTCCCCCCCTTTACAGCATCCTGCCTTTTGAAGCAGTTGTGTGCATGTACCGATTCTTGGGAGCTGACAAATGTATGTACCCATTCATTGCTCAGCGAAAACAGGCCACAAATAACAATGAAGCAAAAAATGGAATTTAACCTTCTACAAAAGACTGATATTTGTAGCTGAATTATGATCAAAACACGACTGAATTGTGAAGTGCACTTGCATTTAGCTGATGCAATTAACATTTTACTGTGGCATTCTCTTGGATCCTATACTTGTATAGTGAACAGAAAATCAATGTTTTTACATATTGTGTATATAAAGTAATTAGAGTACTTGGAAACCATGACAGGCAAAGTGAATTTATAAAATGTAGTAGTCTCCCTTGTCCTTTTGGAATTTTACTAAATGTACAGTAATGTTAGCCTTGCTACTATTTTGTAGAGAGAAATGACAAGATTTGCTCCTGAGGCGGTCATTCAACTAAAAGATTAAGTTGTTCAGCAACTGTTAACTTTTCTGTAGGATTTTGTGGGTGTTCCGGGGATTTACTCAGTCTTTGAGGAACAGCTAGATTTTAATAACATTCTGTGTAACAGTTACATATACTGAATCCTAAATCTTCAAAAGAAAAATTGATTTTAGGAACTTCTCAGAATGAAGTTATATAGGACATTTGCCTCTGTTATTGAGATACAATCTGTGACTAACCTTCAAGCCAGTAGTTCTTAAAGCTAACACTTTTTGTACTTGGGGTGGCAGATATGTATCTAAATTAAACTATGTAATCTTATTTTTCATGGGGAAACTTGATTTCTCCTCATCTCACTCCGGAGCTGTGTACTATATTTCTTTACTCAAAGCAAACTAGCTAAGAGAAGCAAAAAGGTTATGAGTTCTCATGCCAACTAATTGTGCAGATTAAATAAAGCTGAATGCAACTTGAATGTTGGAGAATGGAAAGGATGTAAACTTTTTTTTAAATGTATTCGCATTGTAGAACAGAGTGACATTTTTACAGTATTTTTTTTGTAAAAACAATTTTGTGCCTTGAATTTGGTAATCTGTATTAGTGAAATATTGTAAAGGTGAACTTCTACCTCTATATCTAAATGTATACCATCCACTTGTAAATTACTATAATATGAATCCTGTGACTTTTTTTAGAATGTCATGTTAAATAGTGACCAACTTCTGTGGTTTATTAAAGTGAGCCACCTTGTTCTTGAAATAAGACAAAAATGCTGTAAGATTATTTTTCTTGTTCCAAAATATACCACTGTCTCTCAAGCTGTTGCAGCAAGACTAAAAAGAGAGGTGCAACAAGTCCTTATTGATGAGTTTTCATCACCTGTTGGGTTTCTGTCTGTCATGTATCTATTGAACACACAGTCTTGATCAGTGGGGCAGTGAAAACTCCCCTTACACCCTCTGTAAGTGAATCTCTAAAACAAAGGCTGTTTATAACTGGATAAAAATTGCAGTTTAAAAGTTGAGTATCCTCAAATCAAATTTTCTTTTGTTCTTTAGATCATCAACTGTCTAGTAATTAGGACAGTATGCAAAGCAATTCATTGTCCATTTTAAAGGAATGTCACTGGGAAAATATCTAGTACTTGTTAAAGGAGAAAGCTGAATATGTTCAACTGTATTTTTACAATAGGACACACAGTAATTCTTATACTTTTACATCCAGGCTTCAAACCTAATCTGGGAACCCAAGAATAGGCTTGGGTGATGTGAAACATGATCTATATGTGGGGCCATCATTGCTCCATGATGGAGCTATGCACAAATTTCTCCTCTACACCCACTTTCTTCCTGCCACATGACTGACTCAAACAAGTATTAGCATCTTCTGCATGACAGTATATTTCAGTGACTAAGTGAAGGATAAAGAGCAGCACCCAGACATCAGGAAGGCTTAGCTTTATATCTTGTCTTGGCCTGCATATATAAGTTAAGCTTACTTAGGTGTGTGGTAGATGGAACTGTGGAAAACTAGCAGTGATGGGCATGGGTAGTTTTTTGTGTGTGTGTGAGTGCAAGAGAAATAGCTAGAAACAAGGGCAGTGGATACACTGTGTATGAGGAATAATGGTAACTGCTTCTGACTGAATTAGAGTGGTGAAGTAGTAAAGATTTGGAGTATAAATGTGTGGGAGAATGTATTGACTGCTGCAGAAGGAAGTTGAGGGTTGGGGAGTTCATCGCAGAGGTCTGTGGCTTCTCGATGGCATCTGGGTACGGGTTAAGCAGAAGGTATTTGCCTGATCATATTACGTATTTCAAGGTCACTTGCTCCAGAACTTGTAGGGAGGCAATACTATTATATGCTCAGTCCACCTTGTAAGGGGGAAATGTCAATGCAACACAATTGGATGCTGCTGAAGTCTTGCTGCTTGATATATGATCTAGCAGGTATGTGTGAGAGAGAAATATGAAAGTCCCTTAAAAAACAGGGCCAATGACAATGAAGCAAATATCAATATAATGCTGCTTGGGCCTGACTGACACAAAAGAGAGAAACAGGCCATTTTCACAGGTATGTTCCACACCTTGCCCAGATTATGGGGTGAGGGGGTCCCAAACTCTGGGAAAATGCATTAAATCTCCCATTGGACATCATGGCAGCTAGGAGACTCACAGCAACATAAGACATTAACATACCAGTATCAATATAAAGCAACAAGGAATATGGAACAGAGAAGGGGGAGGGGTTAAGGGTGGTTGGTTTTTTAAAAAATAGAATCCACATGAGCAAGGGGTAGTGCTAGAACTGAATCCTGCCTGTTCCATGGGTGCTCAATCAAAGAGGCTTCAGGTCAAGGAGATGACTTGCCCAGAAGCTTCACTAAAATGGCTGCTTGGCTGAAGGGCAAGTAAGGGGACTAGGTCTCCTGCAAAATGACACGGAGGCAGCCAGGACGAAGTGGCTCTGTGGTAGGAGGGGGTAGTTCACCCCCTGCTGAATAAAAGCCACCAATTCTGTAGCTTTTAAAGGGAATCAAGATACCACTAGGCTGTACTGAGGATGACCTATGAGAGAGAGTCTCTCCGCACCCATGGTTCTCCTGACTGAATATCTTCCCACAGGTTGTTCATAGCAGTAGTTTAGTATGACTAAGTGATGGACATGTCCAATACTCTGTTTCTAAAGGATTGAAACACTTGTGTAGCTGCATTCCCCATTGCCTTCCCTTTCAGAACATATGCTGAAGCTGAACAAAAAAACCCTGGAGTTTAGAGTAATGGCAGGTGAGAGGGCACGCCCTCAACACTTGTCTGTGGCTTCCTGCGGCATCTGGTAGGCCACTGTGCGAAACAGGATGCTGGACTAGATGGGCCTTGGGCCTGATCCAGCAGGGCTGTTCTTATGTTGTGTTCTTATCGCACCCAACCCATGACTCTGTGTGGTGCACAAAATATAACAAAATCACAAAAATTAACAAAGTTTAACAAGATCACAATAAAAATAAATATATTTAACAACCTTGAAAGCCTAAGCCATTTCAAGGCTAGATCTGGCACAATCAACGATCTATATTAAGGCTAGATCCAGAAGTCCAACATTCCTCCCCAGCCCACAATCCCACCCCCCAAAGGCGGCTGCCGCCAGCAGCTGTGCCATTGCCCCAGCCCTGGGTTAATAGCTGGGCCAGTCACACACCCACTGCCCTCACCAGCAGAGCCCAGTTGGCCATGATGGCCCACTCAGCCAGGGCAAGGAGCAGCCTGCAGGCTTCAGGTAGGAAGGAGGTAGCAAGGCCTAAGGTTCAGCTTCTGTAGTCCCAGAAGGATGGCCCCAGTTCAAGCCTCTCAGGCCACACAGCAGACGGGGGGAGGCAGATGTTTAAACCCCTCCAGCAACTCCTACAACTTCCCCCATAACAAATTATAATAGGGATATCCTGTCACCTAAGTGCTACCTACAGGAAAACCTTACTTCAAGTGATGATTATTTTCAGTACACTTCATGAACTAACAACTGGTTGTCTAAAAAGGCTCTTTTACATGGCAAAGTATAAGCATGCTCACCATAGGTGTAAAGAGAGTTTTTAAGCAGCCGCCTCCACCCACATATAACTTGTATATTCTAAATATCTCTGACCATAGCCACTGACTGAATAGCAAGTAAGATCACTAACAAACACTGTATATGGGTCCAGCAAAACACCTCCCTTAATCACATGCCTGTAAAATGCGGGAACTGACTTGAAAGGCAGAGTTTGAGCAGTAGCTAAAAAGTAAACTATGCTCATTACAGAGGCAATATGCTTATAGGGGTCCTGCAATTGAGGAATAGGCTTCTTGCTTATACAATGCCATATGCAGAGGAAACTGGTCAGCAAATACAGCAGTATCTATTTAACATACCTTACAATCCAAGTTTCCAAGTGATTAATGTTCACAGAACAGTCTCCAAGGGAACTGTTCATTCGGCCCTTTTCATCCGGTCTTGTTTGCTACTGATTATACATCTACCAACTTGTGAATTCCCAGGTATGCATTGGGCAGTTCCTTGAATTCACAGAGAAGAGTTCTGAAGCAGCTGCACTCTAAAGCAGGCCTATCCATTTCTCCATGACCCCTTGGAAAACCAGATATGGGAAGTATGTCTGAAAAAAGATTAACACATGCCATTAATAGATGGATAAAAGGAAATAGCCAAAAGTCTTTGGCACCTTTGAGAGATGCATACCATAATATAAATTGGTGGTAACACTGTACAGCTGTCATATTTATACTTGGATGGTTCTAATCCCTTGGGCAAAATCTGTCTGAGAATACCTGTAAACCAGTTTAATTACTTCCTCAAGGCCTTTGATTTGAGGTGCAGCATGAGAGAGGAAAATCTCATACCAAACACACATGGCATTTAAAATGGAGACACTGTGATGCACAATATGTAGAATTCAAGTCAAAGTACTTGGTTGTGCCTATACTAAAATGCTGTCTAATCACAGTAACATTACCGCATATTTGCACTACTGTATAATTTCAATCTTGGTGGCTAGGTAACAATGGCATTATTTTAATCCTGCATCTTCTTCTGATGAGTCATCATGCATGTTTGTAGAAAATCTTTCTGACATTGGTCAAGCACTAATACAGCTCAAGCAGAGTAATCCAGTCCGGCCTGGCTCACAAAAGGCTGGGGCAGTGATGGCGGAGGAGGAAGAATTTCTAAATGTGATTGCATAAATAACTTCTAAACACATGTATGTTAAGAAAGATGTAAGCAACTAAATCCTTGGTCCTTTCAATCCTGTTTTGAAAATGTGGCCCTTTATTTACTGCATACTTTTAGAACAACAATTGCACCTCAAAAGATTATTTACATTGCTAAAATATTGACGTTTATATATCTGTAATATAAAGCTTCTTGGGTCTCACTCACATGAAACGCCCAGAGTTTCCCAACCACAAAAGAAAGCAACATGCTTATTTCACAAGGTAGGGTCCAGACCTTGCACAGACAATCAAAAAAATCCAAACCCCTGCAACCATTCATTACTGTCCTGGAAAATGCAGGAAAACTCTTCCATTGGAAAGCATAGGGCATTATCCCTTATAGAGCTAGAAAAAGACTAGAGTCACAGAACAACAAGACCTTCATTAATATGCTTGCAGACTGCAATGAAACTCATTGACTGACATGAAACTCTGAGACCACACCAAGAAAAATAGAAATATGCCATTTTCTCAGGCAGGTTCCAGACCTCGCCCAGACTACCAACAATAAGAAATCCAAACTCCCTGAAAAATTCATTACTGTCCTGGAAAAATGCAGAAAAACTCTCCCATTGGACAGCATGCGCCATGAGACCTCAGAGCTAGGAATTGACTAGAGTCACAGCAATACAAGACATTAACATATTAGTATCAATATAAAGCATCTAGGAATTTGGTATGGGAAAAGGGGCTTAAGGTTTTTCTACAGAGTCCACTTGAGCAAGGGGTGGTGCTAGAACTGAATCCTGCCTGTTCCCTTGGTGCTTGTCCCAGAAAACTCTCCCATTGGAAAGCATGGGGAATGATATATCTCAGAGCTAGGAAAAGCATAGAGTCACAGATAAATAAGACATTTAATGCTTGCAGAGTGAAAACATGTGTGTGTGTGTACAAGCTAGTCTGTTATGAGGGATTAGTATAAATGGCACACCATTTATCTATATAGTTCTTCAAGGCAGAGAGAAAATATGCAGATTTCAGTAGAGTAACTGCTGGAGAGCAAGAACAAAAGATTTCCTCAGCAACCAAATGATCTTTATAAATGTATAGATGGCACAAGCTTGTTGAATAAAACCCAGATGACATCCACCTCCCTCAGTGAATAAACTGAAGAACATAACACCAAACACTGCACTGAATTCACAATGTCGATACACAATAATATATTACTACACCATAATCAGAATCATAAATGACACATATAAACTTCCACATAATCAACATTTAAAACACATGTACTACAAAAAATTGAACAAGACAGAGAGTACCAACTTGAACAAATGAAGACAAACAAAAATATGATGCTAGGCAGCTCAAATCCAAATATGTATGCAATATTCCCCAGTTAGATCTCATTGAAAAGCCAGTCTGTTGTTCTATTTCAGATTACACTTATTTATGGGAAACACATCAGATGGATAAACATATCATTCATACACCATGGAATCTTGTTGGTGATATCAGTCATAAAGTTACAAAAAGCCACTGGTAGAAACTCCTAATACAGTTTCTCTGCAAATACTGACTGACAGCATGAGCAATGTTATGACACCCAGGGCGGCTGCAGAGATCGAAGGCAGCCCCAGTGAGGAAAACTGTGGAAGCACTGCAGTTGCCTGTTCTTAACAGCCTTGTGGCTGCCTTCTGACTCTGCAGCAGCCCCAGGGTACAGCGTACAACTCCAAAAGGCTGCACATCATGTTAGCCACTGGAAAAAATACACATTATATTTAATTAAGAAAATCCATCTTATCGCAACAAAAGCCAGATTGTTATCTTATCATCTTATCCCAACAGGTGGCCTTCATTTTCCACTGTTTTGGCAACCATGGTTTTGCATATCGGCAGATGGGTCTTAGAAATTCAGTTTCATTATCCGCAGTATTAAAAATAGGTGATTTTCACCTATCCGCAGTTCTTGGCCTACCAAAAGTGATATCCAGAGGCAGCATGGAGCCATTTTGTGGCTCGTGCTTACAAAAAAATAAAATAAAAAATTGGCTGATTTGGTGGTTTGAGGGAGGGGGCATTGTTGGAGTCAAAAGAAATCAAAGAAGTTGTTAAGGACGAATGTGAAAAGAAACTGCCAAAGACCAAGAAAGAGAAGAAAACAAAATGGATGTCAGAACAGACGGTGGAAATTTCCAAGAAGAGGAGAGAAGCCAAAGTCGAGAAAAATAAAGACGTCAGGAAGGAACATAATAGGTAATTTCAGAAAGCTGTTAGAAGAGACAAGGAGCAGTATGACAATGACATCAGTAAAGACCTTGAGTATGGAAACAGACATGGAGAAAAACAAGGAAAGTTTCGGGTAGTGAAATCCAAAATGGATTGTGAGGAGCTCCAAAAGGATATCTCCAAACTGGGGGAGTGGGCGACAAAGTGGCAAATGCGCTTCAATGTTGGCAAGTGTAAAGTGATGCACATTGAGACAAAAAAAACCCAACTTCAAGTATACACTGATGGGATCTGAGCTGTTGGTGACTGACCAGGAGAGGGATCTTGGGGTCATGGTGGACAGCTCGTTGAAAGTGTTGATTCAATGTGCAGCAGTTGTGAAAAAGGCCAATTCCATACTAGGGATCATTAGGAAGGGGATTGAAAACAAAACTGCTAATATTATACCACCCTTATACAAAAATATGGTGCAGCGACACCTGGAGTACTGCGTACAATTCCGGTCACCACATCTAAAAAGGACATTGTAGAACTGGACAAGGTTCAGAAGAGGGCAACCAAGATGATCAGGGACCTAGAACACCTTTCTTATGAGGCAAGGCTACAACACCTGGGGTTATTTAGTTTAGAAAAAAGATGACTGTGGGGAGACATGATAGAGGTCTATTGGATTGTGCATGGTGTGGAGAAGGTGGATAGAGAGAAATTCTTCTCCCTCTCACATAACACTAGAACAAGGGGTCATCCCATGAAATAGATTGCCAGGAAATTTAGGACCAGCAAACGGAGGTACATTTTTACACAATGCATAATCAACTTGTGGAATTCTCTGCCACAAGATGTGGTGACAGCCAACAACCTGGATGGCTTTAAGAGGGGTTTGGATAACTTGATGGAGGAGAGGTCTATCAACAGCTACTAGTCGGAGGGCTATAGGTCACCTCCAGCCTCAAAGGTAGGATGCCTCTGAGTACCAGTTGCAGGGGGAGTAACAGCAGGAGAGAGGGCATGCTCTCAACTCCTGCCTGTAGGCTCCCAGGGGCATCTGGTGGGCCACTGTGTGATGGGCCTGATTCAGCAGGGCTGTTCTTATCTATGTGGTCTCTAAGAGTCGACACCGACTTGATCGCACTTAATCAATCAAGCAATCAATTGTTGGAGAGCTGGTAAGTAAGTTAATGTGTTGTACTACTTTTATTTCTGCTTCCCTCCCATATTTCTTGCCTTTGGGGCAATTGTTTTTTGTGCAGGAATCTAACCCCCAGATTCCCATAGAATTAAGGTTTCATTATTTGCGGCTTCTGTATTCACGATTGTAGGCAAGAACAGAACCTGTGCGAATAATGAGGGCCTCCTGTATAAAAGAATCAATTGTTTCTCTACAAAAGTCTGTGATCTAGAGAGAACAGGCATTTGTAGGCATAAGATGGAACCGTTGTATTGAAAGATATAGGACCGGGTCTCACGATCCGTGAGACCCAGTTTGGGGCTGTGAGTGGGAAAAGCGGGCTAAGCCTGCTCTCCACGCTCATGAGTGGGGAGGGAACCCTGGGCGGCCGGATTGGCCGCCCACACGATTGCCGGCTCTGAGACAGAGTCGGTGGGGGCTGGGAAGCTCATGGGCCGCGCGGCCCCCAGAAGCCCCAGTATGCCCTGCGTAAGTGCACAGGACATACTGGGGAGACCCCCGGAGCCGGGAGGCAGCTTTTCGCCTCCCGGTCGGGGGGTCTACTTGCGAGTAGCCGCAGCATGGAGCCGCGCCACAGCTACTCACGAGCAGATAGCCCGGGTTTGCGGAGCATTCGCTCCGCAAACCCGGGCTAAGGGGTGGGCTACAGGTGCGGGTTAGCCGCTCCAGAACCACCAGGCTTGGCTGCGAGCCCGGTGGTTCTGATGATCAGCAAAAATCGGGCTAGCGGAGGCTAGCCCAATTTTTGTTGATCGTCAGAATAGCCCCATAATGTGTGCATCATGTGCAGGAGAGAAAACACATGTACGCATCATCATATGAAAATGGAATGTCTATTTTGTTGGGATTTCATGTTTTTGGAAGCTGTTGGTTGCGGCAACTGTGGGCAACTTTCCAAAAATGGGGGGCTCCAGAGAGAGGGCAAACTGTGCCCCAGAAAAGGAGCTGGTTCTGGTGCCCCAGCTGCCACCTCTCAGTTCTGCAAATGGTGAATTGTCCAAGCGTGTCATTATTGAAAATAATGGCCATGCAATCGTATAACTTCTTTGCACATTTTCAGCATTTGCACAATGTGCACTTTAGTCGCAATTTGCATTTGGAAAACTCGGCAGCATCCATAGTGTGCAAAATGTCTGTGGAATGCTGTGTGGCATGTGAACCAGAGGCAGGTTGCAGTGATACCTCCATTGAGATTAATGGAAATATCCACACAACCTGCCATCGTGCAGGAATTAGTAGGAGTAGGACAGATAGCATGTGTGTGTGGTTTTTTAAAATCCTAGCAGCAGCGCAGGCAGGTCTGTAACCACTCCTGTTTCTCTGTGTATGTGAACCACTGTCCTGACAGAGTTTTTTTGTGACATACTCCCTGTTCTGAATTTAAAAAACAAACAAACCACACATACGATGTAGCCAAGTGTTCTCCATTCTCAAACACAGAACCCTCTACTGAGGTTGGCCAAGTTACCTTCCAGTACCAATTTAAAACAATGATTTCTGCAAAACGTGTCGCCAGGCTGCTCTATCGGTGGCTTAGATAACTGGATTAGGAAAACAAAGGATCCAGCTAAGAGCCTGCATAGAAGCAAAAGTTGGGAAACAGCTGAAACTCAGATCAAGAAAGTTAGCTAAGTTAGCAAACGAAGAAGTCTAAGAGGAATTTTTGGTGGTCTGACATCCTTAAGACTGTCTCAGAACACACCGTATATATTTCATCACCCATTAAGGTTTCTGCCCATTTCAGCATTCTGTCCTTTCAAATTTCATGGTGTGGATGCCATTTTACTTTTTCTGGGGGAAACAGTAGGATACTAACAATTGTTAGTTTAGTTACCCCATAACAAATTGTTCTCTGGTCAGCTCATAGTAGAATAACCGAATAAAATATGCAATTAACACATACAAATTGCAATACAAAAACATTTTTAAAACTTTTTTTAAAAAAACTATTTTAAAAGACCTGAGTGAACAGAAAGATCTTCACCTGGCATCTAAAAGAACAAAGTGACAACATCAGGCGAGCCTCACTGGAAAGGCTATTCCATAAACAGGGTGCCACCACCAAAAAAGCCCTCTCTCTAGTAGTCACCCACCTCACCTCACTTAGCGGGGGCACTCAGATCAGGGCCTCTGAAGAAAATCTCAAGGTCCAGTTTGGGACATACGGGACAAGACGCCCTCTCAGGTAGCCCAATCCCAAGCCATTTAGGGCTTTAAAGGTTAAACCCAGGACTTTTAATTGGGTCCTGAAATGAACTGAAAGCCAGTGCAGCTGATAAAGCACTGGCACGATATGATGAAAACACCAGCCCGTTAACAAAAGGATCCAGCAAAGTTTCTGGACCATTTTCAAAGGCAGTCCCATGTAGATGGACACAGGTTGTTAACAGAGTAATAAGAGAGACTTATATGTTGTGCAGATAGGTATTTCCTTTCTGCCCACACTGCTGAGGGCACCTAAGGAAGTGCTGGCAATTTTGTGCAAGAGCACAAGTGTGTAAATACTTAAAGTTGTGCACCAGCACTTCAGAAGCACAACTTACATTATTGCACCAGCATTTCAGTCATGATACATATTTGTGCACTTGTGCAAGACCACCAGCACTTCCTTAAATGTGTGGGTCAATTGGAAATGTCCATGTAACACTGCACAACATGTGGGACAGTATATCTATACTACACACTTGCATTGATTTTATACCAGTTTAAGTCTGAAAAGTTTTACACACTTTCTTAACCTAATTGGCCTTATGCCTGAGTAAACACAAACAGAATTCCATTGCATTAATATAATTTCCACACACACAAAATCACATGTACTTTTTGGTCTAATTAGAAAGAAGTCAAAAGCCACAGTAGAGCGATACCATTATGAAGATCAACTGCACAAGGATGTCACAGAGTAGTGAGCAAGCCAGTTCTTCTGAGAACTACTCTATGACATTTTAGTTGATCATCAGATAAAGGTATTTCCCTATTGTGATTTATCCATCTGTATAATTCCAAGAATCCTGGGAATTACAGCTTGGTGCGGGTGCTGCCAATTCTTCTAGATGTAACATTTCCTTCCCCTCCCCAAACACCCACCACCCACACCCAGAAACAAACTTCCATGGGCTCCTTGAAGAACATCAAAATCTGTTAAACCAACTTGAGTCTATAACGTACAGTAGATACGCACTACGCCTATGAATTATGTGTTAGAGGTTGTTGATTTTTACCCACAATAGGTAAAACAGCAGAGCACTAAGGAATGAACACACACAGAGTAGGTAGCAGAGGATGGTTTGGTTATTGCAGCTGTTTAGAGAAAACACATGGAGATCCTTGTATGACTAAACACTAAATATTTATTGGTTAAATACATTTAGATAGGAAAGACCTATATCTAATCTAAAGGACTATATAATGGATAGGTAAGGAGAGAGAGAGATAGATGTTTCCATCTGCTCTCTAGGAAGAAAGGAAGGATTGTGACTTGGCACAGGAAGTTGGTGCAAAAGGTCGATGCACTGGAAGTTCATCTCCAACATTCTGGAATCCTAGAAGATCAGAAGACCACCTGGTCCAACCTGTATGATGAGACAGGATCTTCCACCCACCACCTTGCTACAGATCAACCTGCACAATTAAGCCGTCAATGGGACATTCAATTGTGTACGTAAAGATAGAGATATGTCTTTAAAAGAGTCATCCTTAAAGTTGGTACTTATGAAGAATCTGCCAGGTGATGGTGCTGCATGTTTTTCATAAGAACATAAGAAAAGCCCTGCTGGATCAGGCCAAAGGCCTTCCTGTACAACATCTTGCTTCACGCTGTGCAAAACCAGGTACTCTGGGGAAAACACATGCACGGGAAAGAGGGCAACTCTCCTGTTAATGCTCCCTAGTAGGTGTTGAGGGGCATGCCTCTCCCCAGTACAATGGCTACTAGCTATTGATAGCCCTGTTCTCCATGAATTTGTCTAATCCTTTTTAAAATTGTCTAGATTGGTGACCATTACCACATCCCGCTGCAACAAATTCCATAGTTTAACCACATGTTGTATAACTTCCTTTTGTTTGTATTGAATCTCCCAGCATTTAACAGATAGCCCTGGCTTCTAATATTATGACAGAGGGAGAAAAACTCCCTCCCATCTACTTTATCAACACTGCGCACAATTTTATACAACTCTATCATGCCCTCCCTTGCCGGGCCTTCTTTCCAAACGAAAAAAAAGGCCCCAACATTGTGATCTTTTCTTGTAGGGGAGTTGCTCCAGCCCCCTGATCATTTTGGTTGCGCTTTTCTAGCTCTACAATATCTTTCTTAATGTACAGCAACCAGAGCTGTACACAATATTACAGGTGTCGTCATACCCAAAAGGAGCTGTGGAGCACCTGATTCGAGATTAACCATCAGCTTTCCTCTTGGGTTCTGTTTAGAAGCTCCTCTGCCACCTTTTTGATATTACTCGCCAGCAGTCTGGTTCCATCATGGTTCAAGTGGAGTCCTTCCCTCCTGAATGGTTTTCCCTATGATGTATGCCATTGTGGCAATTGCACACAGGATTGCAGAGAGAGAATGGAGACCCCAGAGGTGGAGTTGCTTCCCACTAGCACATGGGTCTTTAAAAGCAGCTCTTTTCATGGAAGATAGCTGCCTTTAGGTCTTGCGGGGGAAGGGGTTTAGAACATGTATTTAGAACTTTTGCTTTTAATTCAATAATTTAACCGCAGCATAGCAGATAAGACAACAATGCCAGCAGAGGAGCCCACTGCAAAACCAAGGCTATAATTCTGTGCAAACTTACTTGGGAGTAAATCTCAGTGCATTCAGGAGGAGTGATTAAATCTGCATCGGACTGGGCTGCATAACTAAAGCAACAGCAGAGGTAAAATCATCAGCTAAGGCAAACAGCTAAGGCAAACAGCTAAGGCAAAATCATCAGCAGAAATATACACAGCACACTCTAGCAGGCATGAGTACATTAGAACATATTTGTCTGGTACATATACACTCATTAGGGTGGGCTCCATGCAGAGGGCATAGGGAGACTCCTGGTGGCCCGGGGAGCAAGTTGTTCTGGGGGCTCTCCATGTGCCCCAATGCTGAAGCCACATCCTTTACTTTCCA
Source organism: Hemicordylus capensis (assembly GCF_027244095.1). Classification (NCBI taxonomy): domain Eukaryota; kingdom Metazoa; phylum Chordata; class Lepidosauria; order Squamata; family Cordylidae; genus Hemicordylus; species Hemicordylus capensis. The sequence continues at coordinate 270,309,818 of NC_069660.1, forward strand.
GCCCAGCTTCCGTGCTTTCCCCTCTATTTACCTTGGCAGCGGCAGGCAGGCTTCTCGGCACACAGGCTTCTCTCCGGCCGGCTTGCGGGTTTCACCATTCTCTGGCCGGTGCACCACCTTCTCTCATGCCTGCGCGCGGGCCTCCACATTGAGTAGGGAGAATGTCGCATGGCAGTGGAGAGGCCCATGCTCAGGTTGGGCATGGGGGAGAGGCCTGCCCGCCACTGCTACCACCACCAAAGGTAAATGGGAAATTGGGGTGGGTAGGACGGTGGCGTGGGGGAGCATGGGGGAACTTGTGGGCCCCTTGACCCTCCAGGCCATTTGCACCCCCCTCATCCAATGGACGCTATGCCCATGGCTCCGTGAACAGCCTGGGGAATCTATTCCAAAATGGAGGCATCACCACCAAGGCAGATTGATCCCAGATAGGTGGAACCTGGAGATAGCTCCTTCCAGGTGAGCTAACTGAATGGTCAGGTTTGTACAGGAGCAAGTAAGCCTCAAGATTCCCCAGTCCAAAGCCCCCTAGGGGTTTATAGGTCAAGACTACCCCTTTCAACAGGGTTTGGAAATGCATAGGAGTCAGTTGAGCTGTTTTAAAATTGGTGAGATAAGTTCCAGTTGGAAAGTTCCAAGGGTAATGGAATCAGGCATGTTGCCAATTTTTCAATGACTGTAGTTCTAAGCATATAAGTTGATATAATATATACACCCACTGGCAAGCGAACACTTGCTACTATAAGGCCATAATTTTTACAAAACCCTTAAATACTACTATAGTGTCTGAAACATGCAAATACATTGGTAATGGAATCAGAATTTTTGGACATAATTTCTGATTCTGTTGCCAATGTATTTTGCATATTTCAGACACTATAATATTTAAGGGTTTTGTGAAAATATGGTCTTACTAGCCAGCCCGGATGCAGAGCATCTGTGCCTCTAGTTTGCCCTTTCCCCTCCTCCCTCCTTCTCCTCATTCTCGACCCTCCCCCTCCCTCTCAGCCCTCCCCCATTCTCGGCCCCCTCCCTTGTTCTTGGGCGCCCCTCCTCTTCCCCCTCCCTCTTGGATCTCCCCCATTCTTAGCCCTCCACCCAATCGCCCCCAATCGCAAGAAGCTGTACCCTTGCTGATCTTAACGTGTGTGAATAGATACTGTACATGCAGCTACTTATAAATTAAGTAGAGAAACAAGGAAGTATCAAAAGTTTTCCAAATGCTGTAAGGTCTATCTGACAAGGAGAAATATAGCAAGCAGAGCTGTGCTCCTGTGATGGCAGATGTCTGCCCTGCTCAATTTCTCCTTATCAAACAGCTATTTAAAAACACAGAAACAACCCCTATGGTCAGGAGTTGGCAAGTTTAGTTTGTCAAAAACTAAGTTGAATTATAATGTGACCCTGATGATTGACCACATGGCCCATTGGGGAAGGGCTGCAGGTCTGCAGGAGAAGAAGAGACCATCTGCTTCCCAGATGGCTCAGGGTGAGAGCCTGCATTTGCCATCTGTTTGCTGCGGTCTGCTTGCTGCCTGTCTCGGGGGTGACCTGTGGGACTGTGGCTGCCTTTGCTTTCTGGGGAGTTTGTGCAGAACTGGGACCTGGGGTGAGTCAGCAGTCCCTGTGTACCACCTGCCCAGACTAGCCACCTCTGGGCCTACATAGGAATGCTGCCATTGACGGTGGGCCTGCCACCAAAGGGGTGACACCAAAGTGGGTTGCCCCTTTAGGGGACAATGAGAGTGAGGGCCAGAGCTCCTGGCCCAGGAACTTACATGTGTATATATTCTGGTTGTGTGGTACTGGTGGGTGAGTATTTTATATTTTAGCTTCGGTTGATTTGTGTCTTGGGTGAGATTGGTTTCTAATGTTTTTGTTTTAATTTTTTTATTTTTTTATTCTTATTCTTATTTATTATTTCTCTGTGTAAACCTCCCTGAGCCATTTTTGGAAGGGAGGTATAGAAATCAAATAACTAACTAACTAATGTGTCTAGGTTTGGAGATGTGCAGACAGGAGGCATATCAACTGATTATGGGGCGGTTATTCTGGTGGCGGGGAAGAAATAACATTGGCAAGTAGTGTTCCCTCTAACAGGGATTCTGAGATGTTGTGGACTACAACTCCCAGAATCCCCAAGCAAAAGCTCTTACAGCTGGGGATTCTGGGAGTTGTAGTCAACAACATCTCGGAATCCCTGTTAGATGGAACACAGTTTGTTTGTTTGTTTACATTTTATATCCCGCTCTTCCTCCAAGGAGCCCAGAGCAGTGTACTACATACTTAGGTTTCTCCTCACAACAACCCTGTGAAGTAGATTAGTTGGCAAGTCAGGGGAAGGGAAATCGAAAATCTAATAGCTGGTTCCACTTCCTGCTGTCTTGCCAGCTTTTTGACTTTGGGAGGAGTGCCAGCTACCCACAGAGCCCCACCTTGCTCCTTTGTAATGCCAGGTCGGGCCTGGTATGTATTACAGAGGCTTAGTTGGGGGAGGCTGGTGGCTCAGTCTGGTCCCAGTGGCAGTAGTCTATAAGAATAACATCTCCATTACCAGGACCCCTATCAAAGGGTCTGACCATATCAAATGTGTGTACATAAGTTTGGGGACCACGGATGGACTAGGACTTGGTGTACCAATCATTGCCCAACTGAGTCGCTAACTGAGCTGATGGACTTGGTCTTGGTCTTGGAATACCCCAGGCTTGTGGTAGCGGCGGACTTCCATATTTACTTTGGGACCAATTTGTCCGGGGCGGCTCAGGAGTTCATAGTAACCATAACAACTATGGGCCTAGCCCAAGCAGTCCTGGAACCAATGCACATTGCAGGCCACAAGCTTGATATGATCTTTTACCCTGATTACGATGTTTTGCCATGGGTGGGGCCTCCTGTGATTTCCCCATTCTCATGGACAGACCACCATCTGGTTAGGGTTAGACTCACCACCATGTTCCACCTCTGCAGGGGTGAGGGGCTTATTAGGATGGTCTGCCCAATAAGATTATTGGATCCAACAGGATTCCAAGAAGTCTTGGAAGGATTTAGTGTTGGCTCTCCTGGTGATCCTATTGATGCACTGGTGGACGATTGGAATAGCAAACTCACCATGGCAGTAGACATTATAGCTCCTAAGTGTCCTTTCTGACCCCTTGGTAAATGAAAGAACTACAAGGACTGAAGCAGCAAGGTAGATGACTGGCATGCAAGTGGAGGGATACTCGATTCAAATCTGACAGCTTACAACATAGAGTACATTTGAAGATCTATGTTCACGTGATACATGAACACAGATCTATGTTTATGAGACAAAGAAGCAATTCTTTTCTGCCCATATTGCATCTGCAAAGCTCACGTCCAGTGGAGTTGTTCAGAGTTGCAAGAGGACTCCTTTGTGCCCCTCCTCCCAAATCAGAATTTGGAACCATCTGTTACCAGCTGTGACTTTTTAATGAGTTCTTTGTGGATAAGATCCATCATATTCAGGTGGACTTAGACCCCACAATTACTATAGTATCTGATGTAGAAGTGTCCAGCAACTCCTCTTATGTGGTTATAGCAGAAGGCCTGGTAGCTATTATAAATGATTCTCTGAAGAGGTGCAAAAAGCCTTCTTGCATTAAGGAGATAATCATTAGACCTCTTCTGAAAAAGCCTGCATTGGATCCCTCAGATTTAAGCATCTATAGGCTTGTCTCCAACCTTCCGTCGCTGACCAAGGTAATTGAGAGGGTGGTAGCCTCCCTGCTCCAGGTCGTATTGGGCTTCTCTGTTGCTGCCCAGAGACCCTGGAATATGCTCCCAGTTGAAATAAGAGCCTTCCCATCTCTGATAACTTTTTAAAATTCTCTAGACACATTTTTTTATCACCCAAGCTTTTAAACTGAGCTGGAATATGCTGACAACACCCAGCTCTACCTATCTTCTAAGTCACCGCAGCAGATGCTCTGAAATGGGGTTTGGAGATTGTTCTGGACTGGATGGGGCAAATTAATTTAGATAAGATTGAAGTGTTCTGGGCTGGTAAACCTGATCATCCAAGCAGTGAGGTAAATCTGGTCTTGGACAGGGTCACACTCCCCCTGAAAGAAAAAGTCCACAGCTTGGGAGTGCTTCTGAATCCAACACTGTCCTTGGAGGCACAGGTGGCAGTGGTATGCAGAGGTGCTTTTTACTAGCTACGGCTGCAACCCTACTTGGAAAAGCCGGACCTGAATTCAGCCACTCATGCTTTGTTAACATCAAGATTAGACTATGTGGGGCTGCCCTTGAAGTGGTTCGGAAGCTTCAGCTGGTCCAGAACGCTGCTGCAAGGATGCTCATAGGTGCACGTTGCTTCCTAAGTGTTACACCCATCCTGCAGCAGCTTCATCGGTTATCATTTTTAAATCTGATTTTTAAAACAGACCTTTAAAAAGATTTTGTATTGTATTTTGTATTGTTTTTAGTGTGTAGTGATTCCATGTGTTTTTACTTGATGTCTTAATGCTGTCTTAATGACTGTGATTGGGTGGCAAACCAAGTGTATTATTATATTATTATTAGCACATACAAGATAATGAGTCAAGACAATCAAACTGTTCCTTTCGTCCAATGGGGCAACTTTCCTATAGTCATAATTGACAAGCTTGCAAAAGCCATGCTGCTTCATTTTCCAGCAGCTGTGGTCTCCTTGTTGTTTTCCTTTCAGTTTCCCATCTGACCAGTCAGATGCAGGAATACGGTCGGTGTTCCTGAGATTCACCTTGGGAAGCTGGGCTTTTGTTACTGATTTACCCTTTCACATGAGACTCAGGAGGCAATCTGGTGCGTCAAATATTTTTAAACTAAGCAAACGGAGGGACAGGGCTGGGAAGCACAACAATTAGAACTGCACTAGGCTCAAGAGAATAAGGCTGAGCAAATGCTGGAATCCCTCAGGGAAATTGCTACAGCTGCTGATGCTTCCTGTTCCTCCTTGTCTAGAACTCTTCTTTCTTTGTTTCCCTGGCCTGTTCTCCCTCAAGAGTAATGTGCTATCTGAAATCCAATAATGTTCTTATGGCAACTTGACACTTAAATATAATATGCCCAACTCAAGACATAATGGCCAGGAGCCAAAGGATCAGATGCTATTTTTGCTCACACTCTGAGACTTTTCAGCCCCTCTTCAGCATCTCCTGTCCCAAAATGGTAATCCTCTAAAACAGCATCCAATCACACCGCAGGGGCAAGAAGGGGAATTGGTAGAAACCCCATATATGTCTGGAGGCTCTAAGGCACGCACATACAGGGCTATTGGGATCCCAGCCAATGTGTGCACATAGAACACACGTTCGCAAACACGTATTTGACGCAGACATACATGCTTGGGAATCAGGATAGGCTTCAGCTCTTTGCTCTATGGGCACATAGTGGTAGACAAACATTTGCCCCACAACATATGGCAAGTGGCTTTTTCATGCCTCATGTCACAGAGGTACATTCTTCATTTCACTAACCTGCAAGGTCTTGTGGCATTTATTCCACCTAGATTCACTTATTTTCACCAGCACTGCTGACGGTATCCCCCTCCCTCCTCCTAATTAGCTTTAAGATGTATTAGGTAAAATCAATAAGTGGGGGGCGGGGAGAACCTGTTGGAGATGAACTTCCAGTGTATCGACCTTTTGCACCAACTGTCCTAATAACCACTAGGGGCATTGGGGGTAGAGACAGTCAGTCAGGGTCTCCCTATCTGTCCCTACTCTATGACCCCTGAACTGACTCTGCAGCACTTCCTGTGCTGAGTCACAATCCTTCCTTTCCTCCTAGAGAGCAGATGGAAACATCTCTCTCTCTCCTTACCTATCCACTATGTAGTCCTTTAGATTAGATATAGGTCTTTCCTATCTAAGTGTATTTAACCAAAAAATGTTTAGTGTTTAGTCACACAAAGATCTCCATGTGTTTTCTCTAAATAGCTGCAATATCCAAACCATCCTCTGCTACCTACTCTGTAACTGGAGTGTGTGCTCATTCCTTAGTGCTCTGCTGTTTTACCTATTGTGGGTAAAAATCAACAACCTCTAACAGAACCATCATCAGTCTGGGTGAAAAAGGAGTGTTGGTTTCTCTTACCGTGAAGGCTTCTTCTGGTTCTTGTTGCCAGGGACATCTCATGGGTTATCCCCTCCCACAAGCTCCGAGACAGGACAGAATCTGATTGGAAGAAAAAATAGATACATGCCCACTCAGGGCTGAGGGGATAACCCCACCCCAGTTCTTTTGGCCGAGCCGATTCCACAGATGGACTGACACCATAGGTAAGAAACAGGTAAGAAAACAGGTAACAGCGTATAACAGCAAAACAGATTAACACCCTCAAGACAAAACTTGAAAAAAACATGTGCTTTTTAACAAAACCTTTTCCTTTCAGGCTTATGTTATTAGGGAAACTTGATCAGGAAAGAGGCAGGAGGCGCCAAACTGGGTGGGCCGAGATGTCCCTGGCAACAAGAACCAGAAAAAGCCTTCACGGTAAGTGAAACCAATGCTCCTTTCTCGGTTCTTGCTGCCAGGGACATCTCATGGGACATACCACAGCTTGGCCAACAACCGGGCGGGAGCACCCCTGCCTATTCCTGAGGAAGGACCTGCTGGAGAACCCTCCTGCCGAAGGCCGCCTGGATGGTCGCATGGGAGTCAATCTTGTAATGCCTGGTGAACGTTGATGGAGTGGACCAGGTAGCCGCCCTACAGATATCTTGCACTGGAGCATTAGAAGAGAAAGCTGCTGATGTGGCTGCTACCCTGGTGGAATGTGCCATGATATGCGACAGCGGTGTAACATGCTGAGCCTCATATGCCATCACAATGCATGCCCGGATCCATCTGGCGATAGTTGAGGAGGTAACTGCCGACCCCATTGATCGTGGGTTAAAAGATATGAACAAGGAGTCCGTGGTACGAAAAGCTGCAGTTCTGCTGATGTATTTCTTTAGGCACCTACGAACGTCCAACTTGTGCCACAACTTCTCCTGCTCGTGGAGCGGATGAGGACAAAAGGACGGTAAGAACACATCTTGTGATTATGGAAAACCAATGGTACCTTGGGTCGCACAAAAGGATCTAGGATCAGCTGGACCGCCTCTTTCTGGAAAACGCAAAAAGATTTTCCAATCGATAACGCTCTTAGTTCAGATATACGCCTGGCTGACATAATTGCCACTAAAAAGGCTAACTTAAAAGACAAGAGCTTGATTGGGATAGACGAAAGAGGTTCAAATGGAGGTTGTTGAAGCGCTTTCAGGATGAGGTGTAAATTCCACGACGGAAATCTGTGAACGACCGGAGGGGATAGCAAGGTAGCTCCTCTTAGAAACCTCTGAAGGTGGGCAGAGGACTGGGAAGAAGAACTTGCTCCTCTGGAAATTAGCCCAATCAACGATGCTGCTTGGCATTTCAAGGTATTGGGTCTCAGTCCCTTTTCCAGGCCTTCCTGTAAGAATTGCAGAAGGTGTTTCAGCGATGCTGTACCCCTAGGTATGGAATGGCGTGCCGCCCAATGCAGAAAAGCTCGCCAGGTATACTGATATATGAGGTTGGTAGATGGTCTGCACGATGCCAACATAGTACGAAGGTCCCCTTGTGAATACCCAAACTGGTTCAGGAGACCCCTCTCAGTTTCCAGGTGGTCAGCCTTAACCAACTCGGGTTGGGGTGAAATATAGGCCCTTGAGACAGGAGACTTTAGCTGACTGGTAGCTCCCACGGAGGTTCCACTGCGAGGTGTACGAGTTCCGAGAACCACGTTCTTCTGGGCCAAAAGGGTGCTATGAGGATCATTTGTACCTTCAGTATCTGTACCCTTCGCAGGACTCTGGACAGCAAGGGAGCTGGAGGGTATGCGTACAACAGGCCCTTTGGCCAAGGACTTGAAAGAGCGTCTATTGCCACTGCTTCCCTGCATGGAAATCTCATCATGAACCTTTCCAGTTGTGTGTTCTCTGGTGTGGCGAATAAGTCTATCAGTGGCATGCCCATCCACCGAGTTATTTGTTTGAAGACAAGGTGGTCCAGAGCCCATTCTCCGGGATGGAGATCTTCCCTGCTGAGCCAATCTGCCACCCGATTCAAATCCCCCTTTAGATGATGGGCTGTTAGGGACTTGATGTTTTCCTCTGCCCATGAGAGAAGTAGGGTGGCCTCTTGATTGAGGGACCTGGATCGGGTCCCTCCTTGACGATTTACATGGGCCCTTGCTGTGCCATTGTCCGTCTTTATGAGGACGTGACGGCCCTGGACAGTGGTCTGAAAAGTTTCCAGGGCCAAGTGTATGGCCCGCAGCTCCCTCCAGTTGATGCTGTGCTGTTTTTCAGCTTCGTTCCAACGACCTTGTGCTGACAGGTGAAGGCAGTGTGCCCCCCAGCCCCGGTCGCTTGCATCTGTTGTGATCAATACCCTTGGAGGCAGGGGCGTAGCTAGGGGAGAGGGGGCCTGTGTTCATCCTTCTCTCTGGCGGCCCCCCAGAGTGAGGGAGATAATGAAGAAAATAGGGAGGGGTGGAGCTGGAGGGCCCTCAGGAGCTGGGGGCCAGTGTTCTTTGAACCCTTTCGCTCAATTATAGCTATGCCCCTGCTTGGAGGGTCCAGGAACTCCCTCCCCTGGAAGAGGTTGTCCGGGTTGAGCCACCAGCGCAAAGCCTCCTGAAGTTGAGATGGAAGGGTAAGCCACAGTCTCTTCTTTTGTGCTATCTCCTGTTGATAGGGGAGCAGAAACCATTGCAGTGGACGTAGGTGAAAACGCGCCCAGGGAACCACCTCTATTGTCGACACCATGAGACACAAAACTCGTACTAGGGATGCTAAGGGCGCTGATGGAGAGGCAAGGATGGTCTTTATTTCTTGTGTGATCGTTGTGAATCGATCCCATGGAAAAAACAAGGGGTTCTTGACCGTGTTGATCACCATGCCCAGGTGTTGCAGGTGATGGCTTGGCGTCAGTTGACTTTTCTGACGGTTTATCAGGAAACCGTGGCGTTCCAGCTCTCTGATAGTCGTCTCCAGGTCCCTCTTTGCTTCGTCCAATGAATGTGATTGCAAAAGCAGATAGTCTAAATACGCAAAAAGACGAATTCCACGTAGGCGAAGATGCGCCACCAGGGGCGCCAGGACTTTGGTGAACACTCGGAGTGCTGCTGACAGGCCGAAAGGGAGTGCTGCGTAATGGAAATGGCGTCCCACGTACTTGAAGCGAAGTCGACTTCTGCTCTTCAGATGTATTGGTACATGTAAGTAAGCCTCCTTTAGGTCGATAGACGATAGGAAGTCCAGATGTTGCAAGGCTTCCGATATCGATCTCAAGGTTTCCATACGAAAATGTTCTCTTTTGACGTATTTGTTTAAGACCTTTAAGTCTAGTACCGCCCGCTTTGAACCATCCTTTTTGGGGACGGTGAACAGAATAGAATAAACGCCCCGCCCCCCCCCCCGCCAGGTTGGAACTGGTTCTACCGCCCCGATTTCTATGAGGTGATTGATGGCCTGAAGCATCTCGGAGTGTTTCAGCCAAGAGTACGATCTTGGGGTTGGTAGAAACCTGCAGGGGGGAAGGGCGTCCAGTTCTATTCTGTAACCGAACTGGATGACTTGCAGTACCCAATTGTCTGTCACAGAAGAGACCCAGTCGGGGAGGAATTTTGTTAGACGGCCCCCTAGTGGAACCTGGCTTGCGTCATTGCTGGTTTTTTGGTTTGGACTGGGTAGCCGGCTGTCTGAAACTGCCTGTACCCCTGTAAGAGGCACATTGACAACCCCAGGAGCCTCTTTGTATTCTATTGTCTCTGCCCCGGCCCCTAAAGGACCAGAAACCTCGAAAGGGCTGAGATTGTTGAAAATTTTTCTAAAAAGGTGGCCGGTCAGATTTATGCACAGCTGTGGGCATGGTCTTGCGTTTGTCTCTAGACTCCACAAGCACATCCTTTAGGGCTTCCTCCCCGAAAAGCTTTTTGGCGTCATAAGTAACTGCCGTAAGGTTACTCTTCGAGGTGCTATCCACTGACCAATTTTTTAGCCACAGGTGTCTCCTTCCCAGGACTGATGCCGCAGCTACAGGCGAAGAGTAACTGATGGAGTCCAGGGTAGCGTCTGCTATAAAAACCTGTGCTTTTTGTATTTTAACCAATTGTTGTCTTAACCTAACCGTATCTGAAGGGGGGTCATTTAACAAATTGTCTAACCATAGTAGAGAAGCCCTGGCCGCCATGGATGCAGCTGCTGCTGCTCTGGACGATTGGGCAGAATTATCATGTGTACGCTTAAAGGCTGATTCTGCTTTCTTGTCAGCTGGGTCCTTCAGCGTGACCTCTCCATCCCGTGGGACGAGGGACTTTGACACCAGTTGTACGATTGGTGCATCTGTGCAAGGTGTCTTAAACATTTCAGAAGCTTCCTTTTGAAAAGAATAAAAACGGTTAGAAATGGGCAAAGGTTTCTTATTCGCTGCAGGTGCTTGCCACTCTGACTACCTCAGCAAATAAATCTGGTAAAGGTAACAGAATGTCTCTAGGCTTTGCCCTTGGAAAAACCCAGTCCCCTTTTTCAGTAGCCTGCGTGTCTGGCTTCGCATTCTGGTGAAGCCCTATGGCCTTTATGATTCTGGTCATAAGAGGAGTAAAGTCCTCAGCAACAAACAGACTTTGGGAAACCGAAACATTTTCGTTGTCCTCTCCCCCTGACCATTCCCCATCCTCCCTGTCAGGAAGTTCAGGGTCCCAGGGTGAGTCTCTGTTTCTGGTGGGTCCCTCTTCCCCATCAGATGTTAAGGGTTGTGGAAAGGTTGCGCTAGGTTTGCCCAGGGGCCTGGGATTCAGAGGTTTTGGGTCCCCAGAATCGTGATCAGAGACATCAGAAGAATGCATGCCACTCCTGGGAGGAGGGACCTTCTTCGTTTTAAGGTGTTTCTGTTTGGCCTTGGCCTTTTTAGGGGGAGGACTAGTAGAGTCACTAGAGGAGCCGCTATCCGAGGGGGATGGGTTCCTCTTTCTCCTATGAGAAGATTTTTTATCTTTTTTAGCTGGCCTAAGCTGGTAAACTGTATCAATGATCGCATTCTTAAACCATGCCTGCCAATCGGGGGAAACAGTCTTCGGTATAGCTATGGTTACTGGGGTTGTAGGGGCCCCCCCGGTCCCCGACCACCATTTTAGAGTCCCCGGTTACTTCCCTGGACGAAGACTCCCGGAATGAAGAGCCCACCAAAATCTCCTCAGGGTCTTTCAAAATGACCGCCTCGCCCTCTTTTCGCGCCGTTTGTGCTGCATGTCGCCATCTTGCGTCGGCAGCGTTCGTGGGCCTCCGAAATTGTTCTGATTTCAGCAGAGGAAGGAGGCGGGTTGGTGCACGGGAGCCGAGAAAAAACGATCCCTGAGAGGAGCGAAGACCCAGTGCCTCTTTCGGCTGCTCGCCGGGCCGCCAAAGAGCGAGTTTCTCGGCCTGAATGCAGGACACTCGTGGCGGGCCTGGCGGCGAGCGGCGCGGACTGCTCCAAGGCGGCTGTCACCATCGCAGCAGCGGGCGGATGAATGGGGGCCGATCAATCAGGCTCGGAAGTAGCAAGCGTTGTGGCGGTTGCGGAGCCTGCTTCCGTGAAAGCGGTTCGTGCAGAAGCGGGAGCTCCGAGGGCCCTAGAGAGACCCAGCCCAAAACAGGCTCGCCGCGTTCCCCTGGGCACTAGTACTGTTCTTCCCCTAACACTGCACTCCATACAGCGGAAGGAGGGGGGAGGGGATTACAAAAGGAGAAAGCTGGTGAAGGTGGGTTGTTGTTTTTTTAAGACAAAGAGAAGGAGAAAGCTGAAGAAACAATGAGAAAAACGACGAAGAGATGAAGAAATTTCACAACAAAGAACCAGGAATACGAGGAGAGAAAAAACTGCCGGTGAGGACAGAAAGAACTGGGGCGGGATTATCCCCCTCAGCCCCGAGTGGGCGTGTATCTATTTTTTCTTCCAATCAGATTCTGTCCTGTCTCGGATCTAGTGGGAGGGGATAACCCATGAGATGTCCCTGGCAGCAAGAACTGAGAAAAGGTTTTCCTTACTTTGCAGCTATTATTTGATCAACTAGTATGACCAATACCTGACAAATACCTTTAGAACTCTTCATCAGTTTTTTTCTCACTGTCTGGGTGATGAGGCCCAGAAAATAACAGAAATGCATCATCTTTATCTCCAAGTACTTGGCTTTGTATTTTGTATTGTTTGTTTGGGGAACAGCTTCCCCTCAATGACAGAGTGCTAGCTTTGTACGCAGACGATCCCAAGTTCATATGTTCATCCCATTTTTCTTACTCAGTTCATGAGGACATCCAATTCATTTGGAGTAGTTCACCAATACTTCCTCATATTGGCAATGCCTCCAATAGACTTCGTTTACAGGTTTCATCAATATACTCCTGTCCTTATCTTCAAAATCAATAATGAAAATACCTGCCGACTTTCAGAGCAATGGGCTGAGAATGCAGCAGGAGCTGTGTAAGACAATGGAGTGTGCACGAGGAGGAGGAGGAAGTGGTTTTCATTTATTTCCCTGGCCTCTGGAAGTGCTCTGGTCTTCCAGAGATATGTCCCTGAGGGCTGCACAGCCCTTATAAGCATAACTCTGGAAGGCACAGAGCACTTCCAGAAGCTGGAGAAATCAATGAATATCGCTTCCTCTGCCTCATGCACACTCCACTGTTGGGGAAGCCTCTGGCTGCATTAAGAGCACCCTCCAGCTGTGAGGACACTGCTCCTGCTGCGGCCTTAGTCTGCTGTTCTGGATGTCAGCCACTAATTGAAACAGTTTAGGAGCTCTACTCTCCGGTTTGATTTCCACCTTTACCAATTTCCTACTATACAAGCCGACCCCACACAGAGCATCTGTGCGCTCTTTGGGGCAGGCTACCTCTCCCCCTCCCAGTCTCCAGTGGGGCCGAGTGCCGCCGCCTCCGCCAGCGGGGCCGCTGAGTGCTGCCGCCGCCACCAGCAGGCCCGCAGAGAGCCGCTTGCCAGTCTTTGCGGCCGGCCTCTTTGGGGGCCGGCCACCTCTCCCCCACCCCACCCCAGTATCGGGGCCCGCCACGCTGCTGCCTCTTCGCCCCTCGGCCTGTCCGCCTCCTCGCCTCGCCCCCTCGCACCACCCGTCTCCACCAGGCCAGGCCCGCCAGCAGCCCTGGCCCGCGCCGCCGGCCAATTGTCCTCTCTCCTGGGTGCGCCAGCCAACCAGGCACCTCCGCAGCCCAGCCAATCAGCTGAGCTGCCGGGACACATTTTGGAAGGCACACCTAGTAGAAATATATATATAGATGAATATAACGAGCGCCTAGGCTTGTCCTCCATGAATTTGTCTATCCTTTTAAAAACTAAAATAAAAATAAAAATGGAATAAGCCTGATCCAAAAAATAACTAAGATAATATAAAGGATCAGGAGTAACTATAATATAGTACTACAAAATTTATGAATATAAATGGATATTTTAATACTGAAAGTCAACCATACAATAGAAAAAGTTAACAAGGACTTTGTTAAAAGATTGTAGTATATAAGAAGTCCTCAGACATATGCTGGTTAATTCATTTTTTAAAAGTCAGACATATGCTGACTGAATCATATAATTTTGTAGTTCCTGGTGAGTTCAAGTCTTTGTAATTGTGCAGTCAGATGCGTTTCGACCTTTGGTCTTCCTCAGTGACTTTTGTGTGTGCAATATTCTCACTAGGACAATGCACCTCCTACCGCCTTCTAGTTCAAAGAAGCTTTCACCATTTTGTCAGGATCACCTTTCTTCTATAGGATATTAAGCCCTTATTGCAAAATTTAAAAAGTTATAGAGCCACAAGTTCATATATAATAAACTTATCCTTCAAAAGTTTAAAATTCAAGCTTCTTACAAAAGGTCTGTAGGGCAATCAAGTCAACCACACCTATCTTATTTTGTCTGTGAAGGAAATTTTGTTATACAAAAATGTCATTTTTTTCTTGAGAAAAGGCTAATCACAAAGTTTTAGTCCAAGCAACATAGATACATCACATCAGCTAATTCAGGCATGGGCAAAGGTCAGGCTTGTAGGATCTATTTGGTACTTTACTCAAACCTCAGAACCATCAACAGGAGCCAAACACAAAAAAAGTGGCTGGCTAGAGATGGAGCTAGATGCAAACCAGGGGGCTCAAAGGCAGAGTCAATCCCTTCATCTCAAGGGCAACTTAGAACAATTGGCACGGGGAGCATTTTGCTATGATTAAATATTTTTAGAGGTAATTAATGTTGTTAGTTCATTTGCCTTATTAATGAAGCTTGCTTGACTTTTTCAAACTTATTCAGAAAAGGGGCCAGATTCCCCATAGAAAATACCGTCTTTTTGAATTAGGTCAAATCTTTTAGTCTGCTTTGCAGACTAGTTTTCTCTTCCTGTTCAAGACCATGTGGCAGGAAAGATTGTTCTAGGCTACTCCAACTTCACAGATGCAAATATTTAGGATTTAGACTAGCTTAGGTTAACCATTAACACCCACTTAACAACAATTCTCATCTTCAGAAAAGCTAGGTTTTCTCATTTGCACCCACATTCTCAACATATCCATCAGCTCATATATACAATTCTGAGCACTTTTGTGCCACTATTGCAAGCCATAGCACAACACTGGTGTACTAGCTTAACCCGTGCAGAGCATCTGCACACTAGTACTTGATTGCTACCCTCACCCCCTGCCACAAACCCCCTCACCTCAGAGATCTCTCCACCCTCACCTAAGCCACACTCCTGCTCCTCCTCCTCAGTTTGTTTCCATCCCCCTCACCCCTCTTGGTTGTGGCTGCAGCGTTTCTAGTACCTATTGGCCAAGCTATCCCCAGAGACCCTCACCCAAGCCCCGCTCCAACCCACAGGAGCAGCAGCAGCATTTGATCAGGCCCTTCTTCGCTGCCGCCACAGCCATGGCAGCTCATTCCCTTCAGTCCGCTGACAGGCCCAGGCCTGTCCTTTGCCTGCCTGCCTCCCTCCGCCAATGGTCTCGGTAGCCCGAAACAGCAGCAGTAGTTGACTGGGCCTTTCCTTGCTGCCAATAGGCACTGCCATGGCCACTCATTCCCCTCAGGCCGCTGACAGGCTCGGGCCCGTCGCCACAGTGAGCCATAATCAAACACAGAGTTCAGAATGGTATGCTCAAGTCCATTGATTTCATTGGGCTTAAGCACATCGCTCTGTGTTGGATTGTGGTTTTAGTCTATGGTTATTTCTGAAATATTCTAAACAAGTTTTGCATGTATTTGATAGATCTGAAAAACATTTATGAAGACGACGGATTATAGTAAATCTCTTTGGCACAGCATGGCCCAGTACTAACATTATGAGCCGGTTCACCATCTTTCCTCTCTACTATGCAAGCCATAAATAATGTCATAAGTAGAAGACTCCTACAATGAAATTTATCACTCTCAACTGTAAAGCAGGTGCCTACATAAGTGCAAAAGCTCCCAAGAACCTGGCTGAAAAGAACTGTGCTACAATAATCAACAGTGCTGATTTACAAGGGCTTGAGAACTCCAAGTTTAGGCCCTGTCACTTTTCAGAGCTCTTGACTTCATCACACCTGGATCATCACTAGGCATGGCTGGAATCAAGTTAAAACATGTGTTTAAAGTCAAGTGAAAAAGAAAAGAGGTTAAGTACACGTAACCTGGCCCATTCTCCATGTCTTCCCGAAGTTTGAATTATATTTATAAACCAATGGGCAGTTTTACAAACACCTTTATGGAGGCAAAGTTCTGGTCATATTGATTTTCTAGTAGTTATATCTTACTAGCAGAATGTATCACTAGTTGCTATGACAGGTGGAGCATGCTTCTATACTGAAGCAGTGGTGTAACAAGCTCTGAAGGGGCTTGTGTGCAAGAACTGAACATGGGCTCCATCAAATATTTCCTCATAGGGATCAATGGGGAATTCAAAAAGATTAATATTGTAACTTCCAAATGGCTGGGCAGAAAGCTCTGAAAGTTTTAGATTCAATTCCAGAACTATTTGTAACTTTCTGCCATGAAACAAAGCAGTTATGATACTTTTAAACAGTTGAATCCCCCACTCTGTCCATTATTCAAGCCTCATTTGGAGGGAATTGCCCCTTGCCTTCATATGAAAGGAGTAGTACACCCATGTTTTACACCCCATGTTATAACCCAAGAACAGCTGGGTAGGGATGTACACAAACCGGTTCGAACCTCCGTCAGCTAGAAGGTTCAATGGCTGGGGGTGGCTTTAAGGGCATGCGCGAGCGACATGCGCATTCGCTGTTCCTACTTCTGGTTACATCCGGTAAATGGAAGCACAGGGTGGCAGGGAGGTACACTGGGGCCCTGCCGGGCTCTTAAGGACTCGTGCGCTGGCGGGGGAAACGTGGTGGTGGGGCGGCGGGGGGGACGAGGCATTGGGAAACGGGGTGGGGTGGGGGGACGCGGCAGGGGGGACACACAGCAAGGAGGGGGGAACGGGTGGGGGGGAACGGGGCCAATCTTTCAATAGCTATTACAGACTTGGCTCTTCTAACAGGCCTTTCATTACTTGTGTTTTGGTAGTTTGGTTTTCACTTCTGCATTTTACATTGTTCCTTAATTTGTTTCATTATAACTGCTTTTAATTTTTTGTAAGACTATCTAAAATAAATGTGAATAAAATATAAAACAAAAGGTTGATTCACAGGTATATAGAATTCAATCCAGATCCTGTCCTAGTGACACCAGCCAGTGAGAAAATAAACCTAATCCTATCTGCATAGCCTCATCCTCCTGAGCGTTGTTTCTTTGTGTGTGGCTGAATGATAAGGAACACAGGAAACTGCCATATACCGAATCAGACCACTGGACCATCTAGCTCACTATTGTCTACAATGACTGACATCAGCTCTCCAAGGCTCCAGGCAGGAATCTCTCTCAAGCTCAGGCCTAGCTTGGAGACGCTAGGGAGGGAATTTGGAACCTTCTGCATGCAAGCTTGCAGGTGCTCTTTCCAGAGCAGCCCCATCCCCTAATGGGAATATCTTACAGTGCTCACACATGTCTCCCATCAAATGCCAACCTGGGTGGACCTTGCTTAGCAAAGGGGAGAATTCATGATTGCTACCACAAGACCAGCTCTTCTCTGGTGGGGACTTTCACAGTAGTAGCATCTTCCCTAAAGAACTCACTGTCCCCCTAAAATATGTCAGGCTCTAGCCCTGCACGTTTTTCTTTTTCAACCTTTCATTTGTAACTTTTTCAGTAATACAGAAAACAATTATATGGTTATTAGGGAGAAAAACATATGGGTAAGAAAAAGGTTCTAAGTAAAAAGACTCTCAAGACACACATGCTTTCTCAGGCTTTTAACTGAAATCAATTTTAAACTCTTTGTTTTTATCCTGTGAAATTGTTTTACTTGTCTTTATTATTCTGTGGAATTATTTTGTTTTTACTGTTTTATATTTATTCTGTTTTTAATTGTGTGCAACACCTAGAGAGACACATATCAGGTGGAATATAAATATGAAAGTAAATAAATAGGCGGGGGCTTACCCTGTACCTCCAACATACAAAGGGTTCTTATATCACTACAGACAGAAGATAAGCTATAGTCCAATAGAGGACTACTACTCTTTCTGTACATTTTTTCATCCGCAAGCCAAAGCATTTTTATTCAGAAAAGGATCTAAAAATATTATTCTTGGACGTCTGAAAGGAGTTTGATTTTGAATGGGTAGGTTTTTACTCAATTACGACAGTAATGAATGCACCACTGAGGCACCTTAAAAGCCGAGCTGAAGACAGATCATCCTGGAGAGAATCTATCTATGTGGTCGCTAAAAGTCTACACCGACTTGACGGCACTAAATCAATCAATCAATCAATCAATCAATCAGTTTTTACTACTGTTGGTTTTTCTGTCTACTGATATGGTTTGTACCTCACACACACACTTCTGTCTTTTGTTACATTGCTTTGGGTTTGCTTATTTATTGACAACACATCTATCTATCTATCTATCTATCTATCTATCTATCTATCTATCTATCTATCTATCTATCTATCTATCTATCTATCAACAGATTAAGCCATGGTTCTTCCTCTCCCAGAACTGTCCACTTAGTGGCCATTCTACCTGGTCACTATGTAACTTGAAAGTCGCTGGTTTTCATCTTCTGTCCCCATCCATCCCCCCACTTTTATTACATCTATTAGATTGTAAGCCTGAGGAATGGCCTGTATAAATTTTTAATCAGAAGTCCAGTGCCTAGAACGTTGTAGGTGTTTTATAAATACTCATCCTTATTCATCCCATGAAGTTTTATCAGGTGCAGCTTAATACATGGGTTACAAAGGGTACACATGTTGAAATTTCTTCTTCAACACAACTATTAAAAAGTACACCAGCCCTGTCCTCTTATGTAAGAAACAAAAGGAAAAATGAAGTCCTGAAAATTTAATAATGCCCTATTACAAACTGAGAAGGCAGTTTAAGAAAGGGTTTAGAGCGGATCCAGAAAATTACAGGCCTGTTCATTTAAAATATTTTCCAGGTAAACTGATAATTAGATATAAGGGCTGACATCCAGACTAAATACATATGCATGGAAGAAAGTTTCATGTGTCCAACAGAGAGGGGCCTCTTTTGCAGCCAAAAACTATGCCCCTGAGGGTCCTGCAACCCTGTATAATGCCCTTTCTCAAATCTATATTATTTATTTATTACATTTATATACCGCCCCATCTAAACGGCTCTGGGCGGTACAGCCATATTTAGAATAATATGTAAAGCACTGATCACTGCATCTTAGAAATACTGTAGAGCTGGAAAGGGTGAAGAAGAGGGCAACCAAAATGATATGGGGGCTGGAGCACTTTCCCTGTGAGGAAAGGCAAACACATTTGGGGCTTTTTCATTTAGAAAAAAGGCAACTACGGGGGGACATGACTGAGGCTTAAGAGTTATGCAGGATATGAAGAAAGTGAACAGTTTTCCTCCTCCCACAGCATTAGAACCAGGGAGTACCCAATAAAGCCACTTGGTAGGAGATTCAGGTTGAACAAAAGGAAGTTTTTCCAAGAAGTGGTGATGCCACTAACTTGGATGGCTTTATTAAAAGGGGGTCAGATAAATGCATGGAGGACAAGTCTATCAACCACCACTAGTCTTTATGGCTCTGTGTTCCCCCAGGGGTGCAGATCTCCCCCCACCAAACATTTGAAGAGTCCCCCTCATTTTACTGAGCTCCCCCCTGACAAACCTAATAATCTATATCTTTAATTTTTCTCTTGCCCCAAAGTGTCCTTTTCACTCCCCTCCCCCACAAAAACGAAGTGACAACTTGATCCTCAGGCTTTCCCGGTGTCTGCACCTCGGTGTCTGCAAGCCTGTCCTGCCTCCATGTTCAGAGGCAGGATGCCTCTGAATACCAGTTGCAGGGAAGCAACAGCGGGGATGGGTGGGTAGTGATGGGATGGGATGCTTCTTCTCCCACTTGTCTCTGCTGTAACTGGTTATCCATTATGAGAAACAGGATGCTGGAATAGATGGGTTTCACATGATCCCACAGGGCTTTTCTTATGTTCCTATGTAAAGCACTACAACAACTGAAGAAAAACCAAAGGAATTCAACTGTGCCATTAACACTGGAGATCTGTGGCATCACTGCTGCAGGTAGACTGCCACAAATATATAAGAACAGTTGCATTATAATCCAAAGTATTGTCTGTGGAAATAAAAAGGTAAGGAGAGCACAGAAATATCAAGTTTTATATCTTATTTATTTTCCTTAGCCTCTGTATAATCTGAGTGGACATTCAGAATAGTTTGCATTTCTGTCAGATTAACTCTAGCACAGAATTTCCAGGTTCTTGATTATCTTATTCAAGCCTGAAGCCATATTTAAATGTGTGCAGAATGCAATGGTTATTTATATTTCATGAGCAGAAATGGAAATGGCACCCAATCATACTTTTCTTATGAAACAGAAATGAATGGTAGCATAGCATCTAGAAGGGTACAGAATTCAGCACTCGCTGTTGCACTGCAAGTAAGATTACACAAGCTAATTCATAAGGAAATACACAAAGAGGCCATTAATTATCCAAATGTACTAATATAAGATGATTTAGCAGCAAATCCATGCAACCATTGCTTTACAAGAAATCCGAGGAAAAATCCAATCCGCTTGACAGGATTACAGTCAAAGGAATGCTGTCGACTGGCTTGCTGGTGATTCAGAAAAGAAAATCCAATACACAATCTTTTGGCAGCACAGTCCAAGTGGACCTTGACCTCTGAATAATCAGTGACGATTCCTTCCAACTACAGTGTGTGGGAGTTTGTGCACAGCAGGCTGAGTGAGAGAGAATGCACCTCAGCTGGGGTTTTCCTTTCACATTACGGAAAATGATGTAAAATCATGAATGAGCGGAAGAGCAACCATACCGGATTTCCCCCACCCTGCTAGGTTGTCTGGAACTTTGTGAAGTCATCTTTCAATTTCTGTTTTTATCTCTGTATACACTGGCCAATATTCCTCCACATCTCAACAATACTGCCAAGTAAAGTCTCTTTGGGCGAATCTGTTCCCAGGAGGTGCTTGAAATTATGGCCGAATCTAGCCATTAAGATAAGCCTCATAGACAGGCATTTATCTCCAGTGAACACTCCAAATAGGAATGCAAAACGGAAAAGCCATTTATAGCACTGAGTAAAGATATTAACACATCTCACTTTCTGCCAATTGCTCAGGGGACTTGCCCAGATTTTCTTCAGAGAGGAAATATATGTCAGAGAAACTCTGAAAGGGATTCTTTCATGCGTGCCAAGTGTATTGTTAGGGGTTGGGCTAGGAAAGGCATACTTATGGTTATGGCAAACTGAAGATCCAATGGCTACATCCCAATATTTATGTATTTAAAATATTTATACCCTGCCTCTCCAGTACACTACTGCTAGGGGAGGCTAACCAACTCAATAAAATTCTCAAATAAAAACTCTCAAATAGCAAGCCAGCGTGGTGTAGTGGTTAGAGTGCTGGACTAGGGCCAGGGAGACCTGAGTTCAAATCCCCATTCAGCCATGAAACTAGCTGGGTGACTCTGGGCCAGTCACTTCTCTCTCAGCCTAACCTACTTCACAGGGTTGTTGTGAAAGAGAAACTCAAGTATGTAGTACACCGCTCTAGGCTCCTTGGAAGAAGAGCGGGATATAAATGTAATAATAATAATAATAATAATAATAATAATAAAAACTGCTGCTAGGGGAGGCTAACCAACTCAATATAAAAACACTCTAAAGCTAAAAATAAAACTAGATAACTTTAAAAAACAACGTAAAACCAAAATTTTAAAATACAACTTAAAACATTAAGAAGTTATTACTTACAAGAAATTGATTGATTAAGTGCTGTCAAGTTGGTGTCAACTCTTAGCAACCACATATAGATAGATTATTTTTCTCCGTCGCCAGGATGATCTGTCTTCAACTTGGCCTTTAAGGTCTCTTGCTGGGGCATTCATTGCTGTCATAATTGAGTCCATCCACCTTGCTGCTGGTCGTTCTCTTCTTCTCTTTCCTTCAACTTTTCCCAGAATTATAGAATGCTCGAGGGAGCTGGGTCTTCATATAATGTGTCGGAAGTATGATAGTTTGAGCCTGATCATTTGTGCCTCGAGTGAAAATTCTGGATTGATTTATTCTATGATCCATTTGTTTGTTTTCCTGGCTGTCCATGGTATTCTCAGAAGTCTTCTACAGCACCAAAGTTCAAAAGCATCAATACTTGTTCCATTTTGCTTCTTCAAAGTCCAGCTTTCATATCCATAGAGTAGATACGAAAGCTGGAATTTGTCTGAACAATTCTAATCTTTGTAGGTATAGACACGTCACAGCACCTAAATATCTTTTCCAAGGCCTTCATTGCAACCCTGCCAAGTGCTAGTCTGCGGCATATTTCTTGACTGCTGGATCCTTTACTGTTGATGGTTGATCCTAAGAGGCATAAGCTATCCACCACTTCGATGTCTTCATTATCAATTCTAGAAATGGTTACAGCTAAAATGTTAAAACGCCTTTCTTAATCTCTCTTAGACTTAAGGCAGTTTTGCATGCTACTACTGCATTTAATTGAATCCAAGATTAGGATCTTTACCAAGATTTTTATTCTTAGAAATCAGGGGGTCATTTTAAATTCAGAGTCCTTTCTCTTTGGGTAAATATGGGTATAACATGAATTTAACCTCTATTTTTTAAGGGGCTTGTCTTAAATTCAGAGTCATCTTGTATTCAGGTAAATATGGTACTAGTTCTTGACACAGAGATGCGTGTACTGGAGTGGGTGGGGTGGGGGGGGGGGGAGATACACTTACGACCTTACACAGTGTACCAGTTACAGTGCTAACTCTGCTGGAGCTGCTACAGACTCGTAAGCACAACTGCAATTATTCCCATTGCAGCAAATGGGAATAACTGCAATAGCACTGCTTGTGCAACTGTTGGTTCTCAACAATGTTGGGGCTGTCTTACGAGTCCATCGCTGGTACACTGCACATCATGTTGGTCATTACTTCTGCCCAACATACATAAAACTTCAAATCAGAAGCAGCAATGTGAAACGTAGTCTTCTGATGTTTCGCCTGGATCACTATTACAGTGGAAAGGCAACAGATCTATTTCATTTAATCCAGTAACTAAATGATCTCTAACAACACTAGAGAATCCAGAAAAAAGGTTTGTTTGAATATAAATGTGTGAGTTGATCATTTAGTGGTCCTAAACCTGGACCATTATGGCTTGTGAATGGCATCCAGGCAAGTCTTTCTGACACAGTCTGTTCCCATATATAGTGATTAAAATTGCAACAGGACTAAAAAATTAAGGTAATTTCCATCAACGAAGAAATGTATCTTAACAGACAAGTGAGGTTCAGTGCACATATTATAGTGGAATTAACTGGATTTGCTTTGCACATGGAGATTCATTATGTGGATAAATGCAAATATGTGTACTCATTGGTACGAATAATAACCCCACCCCACCCAATTGGCAAAGGATGTCTGTGGGGTGCTTGATCCAGACTGTAGCAGGGGGAGGGCTAGGTAGGGAAAGGCAAAGAAGCACTGTTTAATATGGTGACACACTTATATGTCTTTAAAGTGCCTACCCTTTTGTGTGTGTGAACACTTTAGGGACTGTGACCCATCTTATTCCTACTACCTCCCCACCATGGTCCTGATCTGCAGTAGATCCCAAGTCAGTGGCGATTTAATTTTTTTTTTAAAAAAGCCTGTGATCACAAAGAACGTGCTTAAATTAACCAGCAGTTTGACCCTTAATGTCAATAATTGCTTTAAGTGTTGTTTTACTTTCTTGTGAATTTTTAGGGGAATATGTTGTTATTCACATTTTGGATATCACATTGGCATCTAGGCACAATGCGTCCACAAAAGGAGGTCAATAATCCAGTGTTCAGGAAACATTCTCCCCTCTAAAATGTTTATCTATACAGTAATTAACTTGTATTCTTGAGCAATGATGTTCTGTCTTGGCCTGATTCCCTATCTAATCTTCATACCATTTCCCAGTAGTTCTGCCTCAAGTCACACAAGCATAAATAAGAGTTAAAACACTGGTGTACAAGTCCTGTTGATTTCC
The DNA here is from genome assembly GCF_027244095.1 of Hemicordylus capensis. Taxonomy (NCBI): domain Eukaryota; kingdom Metazoa; phylum Chordata; class Lepidosauria; order Squamata; family Cordylidae; genus Hemicordylus; species Hemicordylus capensis. The sequence continues at coordinate 270,333,474 of NC_069660.1, forward strand.
ATAAAAATTTACTAAGGTGTGCAACCTAGGAGCCACTAGAACGGATTGATTGTAAAGGAGCAATTTGTGGTGTTGAAGGGAAGACTGTGAAATTAGTTTTCAAGTAGATTATTTTGGGGAATTTAAAATTTCAAGTAGGAAGGAAGATAACGGGAAGCATTTCCTCTCTCCAAGTAAAGAGAAGCCAGATGTCATTTGTTTGTTGACTGGAATATGGGAACTTGGACACAGAGCACTACATAGACGTCTCCATAAGAAAAACAAAAATGATGATTGAAAATAATTCAGTTATGGTGACTGTGAAAGTTTTCTGAGAAATAAGGAATTTCTTTAGAAAGGATGGGTGGGGGGAGATACACAGAAAGCAGATACAGGATACAGTGGACAGCCACAAATTTAAGTTGGGTCCTCAGTTTCCCAGGACACATCTTTGTGGGTTGCCTGTTCAAATGTGCTTTCTGTCCTCCAGTTTGCATACTCCAGATATTTATTTTTCTAAAGTTAAATTTGTGAAATTATTACAACCCTGTACCCATAAAGATACACACCAATATACTAGATGCAATATTTTGTCCCCTTCCCTCTCACACACACACAGAATGTAGATGGAATTGTGAAATAGCTAGCTTTTCAATCATAGATTTTGTGCTTAACATTGGCTCAAATTGAAATTAGCAAATGAAATGAACAAGGGTTGAGAACCTCTCACATTGAAATCCATAGGACAAAAGTCTGTGACTTTATCAGGTCATGCCTAAGATCTCTAGGCCAACTGATGCAAATATTAGTACATTACTACTAATATTTAGTAACATATCATATATTAGCGTAATATATATAATATTAATGCAAGTTCAAAAGTAAGGGTGTTTTGCTTTGTTTTTAAAGAAATGGAATGTGCGGGGATGGGGGGGGAGGATCTTAGAAAAATGGTCGGTGGGGCAGGGGGAGGCCAGTATGAAACTATAATCTAAATGAAAGCCGAGATTTTGTTCCTCTGGACTGGAGAAGAACTTATTGGGAATGAAAAATGCTCTATAAGTTTTCTTTAATGATGGTATCAAAGAAAGATTCTTAAGAGAAAGACTTGAAATTGTGAAACAAGGAAACAATTCAGTTGTGAAAGGATTGATGTGGATATTTACAATGTTTTGGAAGGATTTTCTCTGATGGCTCAACTATTTTTATGACTTTACTTTTTGAAAATGTTTAAATTACAGATTGCCGCTTTTCAGATCAAAATTACCAAATTCCTTAAAGCTAGCCTGTATCAAATTCCAAAGCAATTAGTTTAGAACCAGTGAAGAAAGGGAGTGGAGGAAAAGTATGGTTTTTGCTCTGACATATCAGCCACTGAGTTCACAAGTAGCACATGAAGTTTCCCCCAGACACTCATAAAATTACACACTATATAAAGTAGATGCACTGATCTGAGTGAGAAGTGTTAGAAAATGAAACACATCTTAGAAAATGGGGTGGGGGGGTTTTTTGCACTAAGTGGAATGCAAAATAAGTTTAGATGATGTCAACAGTGACGACAACCTCTTGTTTGAGAAACATGGTCAGAAATAGTCTAAAGCCACTCCTTCAGCTCTTGTGTTTAAAGAAACAGGACTTGAATACAATCTTAAGTGCCCAGCCTTTACTTAACAATCAGAGCTATTTACAACATGCTTTTGGAAAATATGGCTATCATATGGATATCTTAAGTTACATGAAAACATCGTATTGAAAGGATATATCTTGCACACAGAAAACACATTAGTTCTGAACCACAAGATGGTTCAGATGTTTCACACATCAGGTGCCTCACATGTTTCACACACCTTAAGACCTGGACAAGAACACTCATGTTAAACTTTGCTTCCAAATCGATGCTGCTTCTTTTTTCCCACTGCTCCCCCCCCCCCCACAAACATTGATCTCATGAGATTAAATAAGTGTGGTACACTTGTATTCTGCTGCTCTATTAAGAGTTGATCCCTGACTTTTTGGCTGTTTGTTTTCTGAGAATGGTTTCTGATGACAGTGTATTCTCTGATGATTGTTACGTATTTACTATCTTTGTTTTGCTTTATATTGATTTTGTGATGGCATTTAACATGTTAGCCAATTTGAACCTTGAGAGGGTCGGCCTTAGGGTTGGTCTACCTGAAGGGGACACCAAGCGGCTCACTGTTTGTTGAGCGCAGCTTTCAGCAATGTTTTTTGAGAAATGACATTTGTTCTCATCAGATCTCCAATTTCACTCAGCCAGTTGGAAAAAACTGTATACAAGCAAACCACGTTACTCACGGACTCTATATCTGCGGTTTTATGTATTTGTGGGTGTCTAATTGACACCCAGTTTCATGATCCGTGGATATGAAAGGATGTTAACACATGGTTTTAACCCACATATTCACGGTTTCTAGAGGGCTGAAAGTGACCATGGAGGTCACTTCTGGCCACCATTTTCTCTGGAGAAGTCAGGAGGAGTCATTTTATGGCTCATTTCTTTTTTTTAAAAACCCAACATTTACCTCCCCCACCTCCATGATTTTTTGTGGGTTTGACAGCATTTAGGGTGCATTTCACGGATGGAGGGGGCATTCCTGAGCACATGGGAGCATGGTGCAGCGAACAGTTTTAATTATTTTTGTTTTTTCCACCTTTTGGGTCCATTCTGGAACCCACCCCCCCCTTTCCAATAGGTATAATGCCTCATTACTTGTGGTAGTAGGCAAGGAATGGAACTCCTGCAAGTAATAAGGTTTGCTTGTATACAGATAGAAGCTGTATTACTTTGGGGGCACAATGCAGGATAGGAAATAATATTAATATGTAAGGTAAGTTGAGGTTTATCGTCTGTTACTATTCTGCTAGAAGGGCTCTCAGTGGAAGCTGAGGTCTCTCCATCTTCTGCAGCTATGAAAGCTGGGGCATCTACATTGTCCTCATTGAGCACTCCCACATTTACACTCTCACTGCATGAAGAACCCACTGCTCCAACAGGCTGAAGGAACTTATTCATCCTACCTGTATCTTCCTGCAGTTGGGACCATTGCTGTGCTTTGGGTTTTCTATTCTGAGCTCCAGGCAGCTTTTCAAAGACATTTTCACACCACTTGAGACTTTCATATGTAATGCCATGGTAGCAGTACATGTTATAGAGGTGCTGGCCTCACTTGTACCATAAAACTAGTTGGCAAGCAAGGCAGTGGTCAGTGGTTACTACAGCTCTATATTTTGAGGCAATGGTAATGTTCAAAGGAAAAAAAAACCATAGCAAAATGTAACAGGCATTTAATGAAATCTATTAGCAATCTAATAAAATCAGATGTTACTTGGACAGGTCAGCAGCAGTGGAATTATTAAGTCCAAGTAACAGGGTGGCAATAAAGCCAGAGAATGAGAAAGGAAGGCAGGCAGGCAGGCGGGGTTTGGGGTTAGAGAAGAGGAAATCCACAAAATCCAGTTCCTAAACTGAGGGATCTTCAAGGCCTGTTTATTTTAGTGCCCAGTGATACTGATTTTCTGCTGTAATTAGGCTAGGCCCTACATCTCCCAACTGCTCCTGCTTCCTCAGCCTGAGCTGGAAAAGGAAGTGCTCTTACTCTGAGGAGCTAAACTGGAAAAATGGAGGAAAATAACTAGAGAGAGGGAAAGGAGAGAATAAGAATGTGGAACATAGGAAGCTGCCATATACTGAGTCAGACCATTGGTCCACCTAGCTCAGTATTGTCTATTGCTTCTCTGAGGAAGGGCAGGATGCCTCCTTGTCTTAAGGAGGCAATCATTAGACCATCTCTGAAGAAGCCTGCCTTGGATCCTTCAGAGTTAAATAATGACAGGCCTGTGTCCAACCTTCCATGGCTGGGCAAGGTGACTGAGAAGGTGGTGGCCTCCCAGCTTGAGGCAGCCTTGGAGGAAACTGATTATCTAGACACATTTCAAACTGGCTTTCGGGCAGGCTATGTGGTGGAGACTGCCTTGGTCAGCCTGATGGATGATCTGCAACTGGGAATTGACAGAGGAAGTGTGACTCTGTTGGTCCTTTTGGATCTCTCGGCGGCTTTCAATACCATTGACCATAGTATCCTTCTGGAATGTCTGAAAAGATTGGGGGTGGGAGGCACTGTTTTGCAGTGGTTCCGCTCCTACCTCACAGGCAGATTCCAGATGGTGTCTCTTGGAGACTGTTGTTCTTCAAAATCTGAACTTTTGTATGGTGTCCCTCAGGGCTCCATATTATCTCCGATGTTGTTTAACATCTACATGAAACCACGGGGAAAGATTGCTAGAGGATTTGGTGCAGGCTGTTAGCAATATGCTGGTGTCACCCAAATCTATTTCTCCATGTCAACATATCAGGAGAAGGCATAACCTCCCTAAACGCCTACCTGGAGGCAGTAATGGGCTGGATGAGGGATATCAAACTGAGGCTGAATCCAGACAAGACCTCGGTACTTATTGTGCGGGGTCAAAACTCGGGAGACAATTTTGATCTGGATGGGGTCACGCTCCCCCAGAAGGTACAGGTACGCAGACTGGGGGTGCTTCTGGGTTATGCGCTCTATGTGGGGCTGCCTTTGTACGTAGTCAGGAAACTGCAGTTGGTTCAGAATGTGGCAGCCAAGTTGGTCTCTGGGTCATCTAGGAGAGACCATATTACTCATGTGTTGAAGGAATTGTACTAGCTACCGATACATTTCTGGGCAAAATAGAAGGTGTTGGTCATTACCTATAAAGCCTTAAACTGCTTAAGCCTTGGGTATTTAAGAGAACACCTTCTTCGCCATGAGCCACACCACATGTTAAGATCATCTGGAGAGGTTCGTTTCTGGTTGCCGCCAACCCATCTGGAGGCTATTTGGGAACGGGCCTTCTCTATTGCAGCCCCTGGACTTTGGAATGTTCTCTCTGTTGAGATAAGAGCCTCCACATCTCTGGCAACTTTTGAAAAGGCACTGAAGACACATTTATTCACCCAGGCTTTTAATTAAGTTTCTAGTTTTAAATTATTTTAATACTGGGTTTTAAATGTTTATTCTTTTAAATGATTTTAATTGTTAATTGGTTTAACGTTTTAAATGTTTTTGATTGTAAACTGCCCAGAGACGCAAGTTTTGGGTAGTATAGAAATACAGTGGTCCCTCGACTTACAAACTTAATCCGTTCCAAATGCACATTCGTAGGTCGAAAAGTTCGTAAGTCAAAAAGCGGTTTCCCATAGGAATGCATTGGAAAAAGACCCAGACACCCAGTTTTTTGTGCAAAACTCTTTATCAAGTGCACTTTAAAGACATGCAAACTGCACAGCAACATTACTTTTCAACAATAAACATTTACAACAGCACTTTATCATTTTTTGGGGACCTGATGCAGGTCACTTCAGGGCACTTTAAAGGCAGGCAGGCACACTCAACATGCCTCAGCCTCAGCCAACATTTCCTCCTGCCTTGCCTGCTTCACCACAAACTGGTCCATGGTCTGCTGCCTCTGTCTCTTGCGGAGCATTGCTCGCCATGGGGCAATGACCACATTATCAAAGTGCTCCAGAGCTTCCTGGGCTGCAGCCTGATCCTCACTGAGATCGTTCACAAAGGTCTGCATCTCTCCCCACAGTTCGCAGGCCCTCTTATAAGACGACGAAGGCAACTGCCTTGGCTCTTCCTCCTGCTCCTCAGGTGTGTCTGGCTGCACCCCTTGCTGCTCCTGTTCCTGCAGGCTCAACAGGTCCTCGGTGGAAAGTTCAAGGTTGTGTCCCTCGACCAATTCTTCCACGTCCTGTGTTGAAACCTCCAGGCCCATGGTCTGCCCCAGGGAGACGATCTCCTCTACCACGGCCTGCTCTTGTGTGCTGGATTCAGTGGAGGCAACGCAGGCTGCCCACAAGTTCTTCCAGCAACTGTTGAGGTTCCTCTGGCTGACACTGTCCCACGCAGTTTTGATGAGCTGCAGGCAGCTCACGATATCGAAATGGTGCTTCCAGTAGTCAGCCAGAATGATGCCTGACCCATCCGTCATGTCCAGGCAACGCCGGAACAGCTCCCTCATGTACAACTTCTTAAAGTTGGCAATCAGTTGCTGGTCCCTCGGCTGGATGAGGGGTGTGGTGTTGGGTGGCAGGAAGATGACTCGGATGAACTTGAATTCCTCCGCCAAGTCTTCTTCCAGCCCAGGAGGATGTGCAGGAGCATTGTCCATCAAGAGGATGGCCTTCAGGGGCAGGTTCTTCTCCTGGAGGTACCTCCTCACTGTTGGACCAAACACCTGGTTCACCCAGTCCACAAACAGGACCCGTGTGACCCAGGCCTTGGCGTTGGACCGCCACATGACGCTCAGCCTCTCAACCTACAGTACCTTTCCAGCAGTAGAGAATTGCAGGAAAAAGAAACTCCAACACTCTCCAAGCAACTCCAACTGGCTCCAAATCTCTCTCTCTCTCTCTCTCTCTCTCCAACGCCACTCCACACCTCCTCACTCCACGCCTCGTACAACCCACAGAGGTCTGGAAGCATGGCACAGGGGTTTTAAAGCCTCCCATACGCAAAGCGCCATGGGAGAAGCAGTTTTCGAAAAAAAATATTCGGAAAAATTCGTAAGTCGAGTAAACCGCATCTAAAACCACCAACGGTTTTCCGTTCAGATGTCGAAAAATTCGTAAGCGTGCGGCCACTTTTTTTGTTCGTAAGTCAAAAAATTCGGATGTTGAGTAGTTCGTAAGTCAAGGGACCACTGTATTTCAAACAAACAAACAAACAAACAAACAAACAAACAAAGAAAATGATTAATATGTAGACTGGTAGGGGTTTCTCCAAGGTTGCAGGCAGGAATCTTTCTCAGGCCTATCAGATGCCAGGGAGGGAATTTGGAATCTAAGATGCTCTTCTCAGACTTCCCTAAGAGGACTATCTTACAGGGCTCACACATGAAGTCTCCCATTCATATGTAACCAGGGCAGACCCTGCTTAGCAAAGGGGAGAAGTCATGCTTGCAGGAGAGCACTGGCAGCAAAGCTGCACATTACCGAGAGGCAGCTGCTAGCAAAGGCTGGGGACAGGAGGGCCTGTTACACTACTAGATTTTGCAAGCCTGCACAAGCCATACAACTTGACAACACTGATTAACTGGTGGTAGGGGCACTGAAGGCACTCATTTCCTAGGGCAGGATATAAATCTGTTTAAATATATATTCAGAAGAACAAGTCAGCAGTTGAAATATATGTATGCACTTGATCTATGGTGATTTTTCCATGTCAAACACAATTATGTAAATTAGATAGGAGACATGAAAAGAATGAAGTCTATTTTTGGAACAAGTTCTGTTATAATGGCAGCCAAAGATTTGGTCATGAATATGTAGCTCTGCCAAACTATAGTACTCAGTTTAGGATACCCAATCCTTTCTACTGAAATAAGAATAGCTTGATACTATCACTGAACATAACATATTTGGTAAGAATCTGTAATCAGTGTTCACTAATCTTACTTAAGTTATTGATTCTTTCTAGTGTCACCCAGAATGTATATGGCCAATTTGTTGCTAATTAACATTTTCTAATTTATTAACAGGTGGACAGTTGTGTAATTTTTCTGAGCCCCACTCAGTTCCCTAGGTAGACACTTTCCTCAGTACTCTTACACTAGCTGGACCGGGCACAGAGCATCTGCTCCTCTAGCTGCCTGCCCTGCCGCTGCCTCCCTCCCCACCACCCGCCCACTGCCGTTTCCCCAGTCACCGTTGTTTTCTCTCCCACCCACCTCCACCCTCCAGGCTTCTTCCTTCCCCTGCCTGCTGGCCCGCTGGCTGGCCACCATCACCGCCTTCTTCCTGACCGCCATTTTGCCTGCCCGTCCCCCACCGTTTTGTCTACCTGTGCAGCCTGCCTCTGTTTTGTCCCCCCGCTTGTTCTGCCGCCAGTCGGCCAGCCGCCACCATCTTTCCTCTCACCCATCCTGTGGCTAACCTATCCAGCAGCTCTCTGAACTCTCGTGAGAGCTGCCATGCACGGGATTAGCCACGGGTATGCCTTAGAGAATTACATATATAAATAATGTGTGAAAGGATCAAAAAGACTAAGAACTGATTAATAACGCTGCTAGTTTCAAATCTACAGCTTATTCCCTCATTGTTTTTTATTGCTGTTGATAGCCTGCCCTATCTGAAGAGACCAAAAGTACCATATTATATTTCTCTCTCGTCCTTGTCAAATTTCTAAAGCTAATAGGTGAACAGTCTGGAATTGGGCAAGGGGCTCAACTGGATGCCCTTTAAAATCATATTTTATTTCTAGGATTTAGTGGATACTTTCTAAGCTTTGTTGAAATTTATCTGCTGCTACTCAAGGCCATCAGATATTATCTGATAAATACAGGTAGACCTTATTATCCATAGGGGTTCTGTTCCCACAGGTTACTGAAGGTAATGAAACCATGGATAAAGAGTTGTTGAAGTCTATGGAATCATGGGGGTTAGGTTCTCAGACTCCAAAAAGATGCTGGAAAAATAACCTTGAAATGTGAAAATAGGCCAAAGTGTCCTATCACGCTCCATGGATCTTCTGGTGTCCAGCAATGCCCCCGCGCACACACACCCCGTCATCCCAAATGGGGGAAATCACAGATTTCCCCCTTTTCCATTTTTCTGATGAAATGAACCACAAAATGGCCCCTGCAGACAAAATGGCAGCCGAAAATGACCTCCATGGTCATTTCCAGCTTCCTAGGAACCATGGATATGTGGGTTTTAACCCTTTTGTGTCTGCAGAGCTAGTGGTAAGGTGCCTTTTTTTGGACCGTGTATATGCAAAACCACAATTAGAAGAACTACGTATAGTGAGGTCCACCTGTAATGTACAAAGGCATCTTCATTATTTTCTCCCACAGCTCATCCACTGGGCTCTAGGCCAGTGCAACCCCATCTTTATACAAATTTATAATCCAAATGTTCTGCCAACAGGCACTTTAAAAAAATCCCAACAGGTGCAGTATCCACAATAAAGTCTGACCTGATACATCCGAGCAGCAGCAGAGAGAGGTCAGGGTCATAGCATTGATCTCATGGACATGTTCCTGGCAGTGAAAACAGTGTTTGCGGACAGGAGCGGCCCTTTCATGAGGTGTAGTAAGGCAGTCACCTCAGGCAACTGATTATTGGGGCAGCAGATGGGGAGCAAGATAATCATCAGAGTAGCTCCTTGGGACTGAACTGACCCTTGCAAGTGGTGCCATTCCTCATTTTCTGGAACACCTGCAAGAAGCATGAGGAGAGAAAAGTAGGCTTCTGGCAACCTCCCCTCCTCCTCCCTGCTCCACTTTCAAAGCTTGCAATGGATGGTTATGGCAAGGCAGCATTTGGAGCCTTGATTCAGGCAACGCAATACTTTAGGCCACTCGTTTGCAGAGAGGGGAGAGAAGTGAAAAATCCCCCCTGCCCCCTCCTTGCTGCCGCTGGATGTGGAACAAGGCTGGAGCACTGTAAAGCTCCTGCCTTTTTGTGGCACTGCAGGGCTACTTCTGTTCATTGAGTCCTTTGTATCATTGTCAACCACTATCAATAATGACATAAAAGCAAGCAAGAAGTATAAAACTGGAAGTACAAGAAATCTATTCAAAACTTGACAAAACAAAGGGACTTCACTGGCTTCCTAAATATTAAAAGGGACTAGGCCAGGGGGGCTTCCCTAGGAAGGGAGTTTCAGAGGCATAGGGCCACTACCAAGAAGATCCTGCTTTACACAGGTACCAATCTATTATTATTATTATTATTATTACATTTATATCCCGCTCTTCCTCCAAGGAGCCCTGAGCGGTGTACTACATACTTGAGTTTCTCTTTCACAACAACCCTGTGAAGTAGGTTAGGCTGAGAGAGAAGTGACTGGCCCAGAGTCACCCAGCTAGTTTCATGGCTGAATGGGGATTTGAACTCGGGTCTGAATTCAGAAGACTATCTTGAAGTTAGTTACTTGCTCATACATCATAAAAAATATGTCAAACAAGTTACTACAACACACGTTCTTAAAATGCACAGATTTTTTGTAATTTAATCTTTATAAGGTCTTTCGGTCTTGCTGAGAATGTCTCCCCGCCGCCGCCAGAAATCTCTTTGCTCTCTCAGTGAAATATGAAATAGCAGAAACTGACCACTAAGTTAAGCTTCATGCATAAGCACAAGCAAACTGTAGACTGCAGCTTGCATGGTGGAAAGATACTCTTTCCCCATGTGCAAATGTGACGAAGACGTTTGCTCCCACGCTAGATGTATTGGGCGAGAGGAAGACTTTGGATCCTTGCAACTACTGATTGATGGCTGTGCATCTTGTGTGTAATAGCACACTCATCTGGAAAGGTCATTGGGGCATTGGAGGATCTCCCTTCAGCAGGGTGGTCTTGTGGCAAGAATACCAGCTGATATGCCTGATGCAGAACACACCAGCTATTATGCCTTCCTGCAGGTCCTGGATGGAAATTCCAAGCACCTTCTGCTAAAAAGAAAAGAAAAACTAATAATTGTGCCCCATCCATCTGTTGGGTTTTTTTTTTTTTTTGGTAAGAGGATGTTTTAACAGTGGCCAAATATCACTTTCTTTACACCTGAAGTTAAATGGTCTCGTTCCCATGGACTCCCCTACAAATGCTACTCTCGCCTGTGATTTATATAAAAGTAGCTGTTCCCTTAATTTTGCCCACAATAGCCTCATTCTTACTGTATGAACCTGCTTTGTCAGTATTTGCTTTGATTTATGAAAGATTTCAACCTACCAAAATAACTATCCCTTTTCTTTTCATTAAAGCTAATCCCCACAAAGACACTTTCATCTGCCGATTAGTCATGCTTGGGCAAGCTTTGCTAACCAGAGGCTTAGTTATTGATGTGTTAAAGATGTAATCGCAAAAGCTCAAGGCAGCGAAAGAAATCGCCCCATGTTATCTGACAGTGTCACCATTTAACAGTGTCTTGCCTGATAATTTAGCCCGTCCCTGTGGCACACAGTTAGCCACAACGTGTTCAAACCTCATTAGCTGGTCCAGCACCAAAAACAAAAGCCCTTGTCATTGTGTCAGACACAGATGCAGCTAAGTGGACACTGATTGCCAGAAGAGACCCAAAGCATTAGAATGACCAGATATTAGAATGGAAATGGTCAAACTGACAATCTTCAAAGGAGAGAGAATTTAAATTTAAGAGCTATCCAAGCCTCCAGAAACCAACTTTATTACATTCAGGAGGAGTACATATGAGAATAGGGCCACTGCTCAGGTGGAGCATATCCTTTCCATGCAGAAGGTTCCAGAACATGTCCATGAGCATCTCATATTAGGGTGAGGAAAATCCTTGCCTGAAACCCTGGAGACAATAGTGAGCTAGATGAAGCACTGATCTGCCTCAGTATAAGATAGCTGCACATGTTCACAGACAGGTAAAACACGTTACTTTTTCCCAGTAAAGGGCCTTTGGCCTGTTTCCCTACTTGTTGTTGTGCCGTCGAGTCGGTGTTGACTCCCGGCGAGCACAGAGCCCTGTGGTTTTCTTTGGTAGAATACAGGAGGGGTTTACCATTGCCTCTTCCCATGCAGTATGAGATGATGCCTTTCAGCATCTTTCTATATTGCTGCTGCCCAATATAGGTACCAGTGGGGATTCAAACCAGCAACCTTCAGCTTGTTAGTCAAGCATTTCCCCGCTGCACCACTTAAGGTGACATTTGCTCCTCTAGAGGTACCTAATGCTGATATTTGCCTGTGTCTAGATTGCAATTCCTTGTTATTGCACACTTGGTTTCAGAGCTTATTCCCCCAATTCAAATAAAAGTACAGTTATGGACCATGATAGCTGACACGTCTGATCAAGTGTGGTAACACTCTGAAATCCTAGTCTGACAGTCTATCCACTACACCTCACTGGCCCAGAAAGAGCACATGCATATTGTGTCCAGTTAGAAAAAGGGAATTATCCAAATGGTGTGTGCATGTGGGTGTGTGGGCAAACAAGATTATTTCCAGTTATCAGCAGAAATGAGCAGCTTTAAACAGATGGCAAGTCAAGCCCATTTTTACCATCGTACTTAGCAAAATGTAATATATTAATGTAATGAAACTGCGCATTAATCTGTCTTTGCCTTCCCTTAACATCAGTATCACGTAGGTTATCAAAATGATTGCTATACAATGCCAATACAGTTGGCATCCCCCCCACCCAAAAAACCCAACCACAAACCTGAGCCTCTGTGCACCTAGCATTCAGTTCATTCTTAAGCACAGAAATCAGCTATTCAGTTATTCATTTCATTCATCAGCTATTCAGCTATCAAAAGGATCCTGTAAATATTCTGGTACTTGCCAAAGATGGAAGAATTTGGAAGAACCCATCAGAGCTGGCAGGAGACACAATCCAGTAGTCATCTGCAGTAACCCATTCTAATCTATTTCACTCCATAGGAGTAGCTTTAAGAACTATGATGGTAGCCAGCTCACTCCGTCTATTGTGCAGGTCATTATATCAAATCACTCGGGGTACGAAACTTTTGGAAGAGATAGCACATTGCCCAAGATGAATAGCTCAATTTTTACCATCTACATAAAATGTTTTTCATAATTTATCCTGCTTTTGATAGGCTTAGGGAAGGACAAAAAATAACACTTCGTTCTGAAATCCCAGTGCCGACCACTGAAAATTCTGTTCAATCTTTTCTCTCGTTCTTAGATTTGCAAGATTATTTTTGCAGCTTTAAGACCTAGAACCTTACTTTTTATATTTTTCAGGATATTTAAGCGTATACTCAGGATTGTCTCAGAATATGGTAAGAACATAAGAACAGCCCTGCTGGATCAGGCCCAAGGTCCATCTAGTCCAGCATCCCACTTCACACAGTTGCCCACCAGATGCCGCTGGAAGCTCACAGGCAGGAATTGAGGGCATTCCCTCTCTCCTGCTGCCACTCCCCTGTAATTGATACTCAGAGGCATCCTGCCTTTGAGGCTGGAGGTGGCCTATAGCCCTCCGACTAGTAGCCATTGATAGACCTCTCCTCCATCAAGTTATCCAAACCCCTCTTAAAGCCATCCAGGTTGTTGGCTGTAACCATATCTTGTACAGAGAATTCCACAAGTTGATTATGTGTTGTGTGAAACAGTACTTCCATTTGTTGGTCCTAAATTTCTTGGCAATCAATTTCATGGGATGACTTCTAGTTCTAGTGTTATGCGAGAGGAAGAAGAACTTCTCTCTATCCACCTTCTCCACACCATGCACGATCCTATAGATCTCTATCATGTCTCCCTGCAGTCACCTTTTTTCCAAACTAAATAGCCCCAGGTGTTGTAGTCTTGCCTCACAAGGCAAGTCTTGTGGTAGCAAGCATGACTTGTCCCCTTAGCTAAGCAGGGTCCACACTGGTAGCATATGAAAGGGAGACTAGAAGTGTGAGCACTGGAAGATATTCCCCTCAGGGGATGGAGCCATTTTGGGAAGATCAGAAGGTTCCAAGTTCCCTCCCTGGCTTCTCCAAGATAGGGCTAAGAGAGATTCCTGCCTGCAGCCTCGAGAAGCTGCTGCCAGTTTTTGAAGACAACACTGAGCTAGACAGACCAATGGTCTGACAGTATATAGCAGCTTCCTATGTTCCTATGAAGGTGCTCCAGGCCCCCGATCATCTTGGTTGCCCACTTCTGCACCTTTTCCAGTTCTACAATGTACTTTTTTAGATGTGGTGACCAGAATTGTACACAGTACTCCAGGTGTGGCCACACCATAGTTTTGTATAAGGGCATTATAATAGTAGCAGTTTTATTTTCAATCCTTTTCCTAATGATCCCTAGCATGGAATTGGCCTTCTTCACAGTTGCCACACATTGAGTAGACACTTTCAATGAGTTGTCCACCACGACCCCAAGATCCCTTTCTTGGGCAGTCAATGACAGCTCAGATCCCATCAATGTGTACCTGAAGTTGGGGTTCTTCATCCCAACGGGCAACCCACACCCACCAACACTGAACCACATCTGTCATCCCATCACCCACTCACCCAGCCTGGAGTGATCCCCCCGGAGCTCCTCACAATCTGCTTTGGACTCCGCCACCCGAAATAGTCCGGTATCATCTGCAAATTTGGCCACCTCACTGCTCACCCCTACCTCTAGATAATTTATGAATAAATTAAAAAGCACCAGTCCCAGTACTGATCCCTGGGGGACCCAACTTCCCACCTCCCTCCATTGTGAAAACTCTCCATTTATTCCTACCCTGTTTCCTGTCCTTCAACCAGTTAGCAATCCACACATGTACTTGTCCCCTTATCCCATGACTGCTAAGTTTCCTCAGGAGTCTTTGAACTTTGTCAAAAGCCTTTTGGAAGTCCAGGTATACTATGCCAACTGGATCACCTTGTTCCACACACTTGTTGACACTCTCAAAGAACTCCAGAAGGTTCATGAGACAAGATTTACCTTTGCGGAAGCCATGCTGGTTGTCCCCCAGCAGTGCCTATTCTTCTATGTGCTTTACAATTTTATCCTTGAGGATGCTTTCCATCAATTTGCCTGGAACGGACGTTAAGCTAACCAGCCTGTAATTTCCCGGATTGCCCCTGGATCCCTTTTTGAAAATCGGTGTTATATTGGCTACTGTCCAGTCCTCCGGTACAGAGCCCGATTGCAGGGTTATATATTTTTGCAAGGAGGTCGACAATTTCACATTTGAGTTCTTTGGTCTAAGGGCACACGACACAACCCCCTTGCTGAAGCTAAGCAGGTGTTGCTGTGGTGCCTGGATGGGAGACCCATGTATGCCAGCTTTGGAGATGGGGCCATAGCTTAGTGCCAGAGCATCTGCTCTGTATGCAGATGGCATCTCCAAGGTAGGGCTGGGTATGGCATCTCCAAGGTATCCCAAGATGGCATCTCCAGGTAGGGCTGGTAAACTTGGAGAAAGCTGCTGCCAGTCAGTGCAGACAATACTGAGCTAGATGGACCTATGATCGCTTTCTGCATTGGTATAGTGCAAAATGCAAAATTTGCATAATCCTATTGTGTACATCAGCTTGCCTTGTACTTTAACTTCACTAAGCAATATAAAACCAGTAAGACTCATTTATAGTGAGACCAGGCACTGCTTCTAGGGGTACATCTACATGATGGCTTCCTGATAGGATGGCATGTGACCTCTTTCTCTCTCCCCATCTGAGCACCTCCATTCTGCAAGTAGGGATGTGCATGGAACCACGGAGGCGTAGTCCAGCACTGGGGGGAGTGTCGCTTTAAGGGCGGGAGGGTAGTACTTACCCCTCCCACTGCTCTTCCCCTTCCGGTGCTCGACTTTAAAGAAACATTTTGGGGGCAGCAGAGTTCCTCCCTGCCACCCCTGCCCCCATCGTTATCTGCAAAACTCCAGAGCAAGTAGAAACTGGCGCCATGCATGTGCCTGTTGTGGTGTGTGCGTGCGACATATACGTCACACGTTTGCGTGTGACGTATGTGGCGCATGCACGCCAGCGGTGGCGACGAGTGTGCGCGCCGCAACAGGCGCATGTGTGGCGCCAGCTTCTACTTGCTCTGGAGTTTTGCAGACAACGATGGGGGCAGGGGCGGCAGGGAGGAACCAAAAACGTTTCCTTAAAGTCGAGCGCCGGAGAGGGAAGAGCAGCGGGAGGTAAGTACTACTCCCCCGCCCTTCAAGCGACACTCCCCCCCGCACTGGACCACCTGAATTCCGGACCGGTCCAAAGGCCTTTTGCATGGCTCCGGACCAGTTCGGGCACACCACTATCTGCAAGTAAGATGTTTGCTGGGCTATCATTTAGCTCAGTATGCTCAACCCTGACCAGCACCCACTGCCTAGAGTCTCTGGCAAGGGTTTTCCCAGAATGCAATCCATGTTCCTTGTTCTGGAACTGCCAGATACTGAACCTGGAGTCTTATACATACAAAGTACATATTCTACCACTGATCTATTTCTCCCTCTACCTTGGTATCTTTAGAACAGAAGCGGTTGAGCCAGTGGTCAAACCTTGACCCTCATTGGCAATTTTAGCTTCCCCCACCCCCAATGGCTCTACAAAGTTCTAGTCACGTTGTGGGGAAATGCTATTGTTTTCGCTCTCGAGAAAAAGAAAATGGTTTTCAAAAGTTGTGTGCGTGACATTCCATATTTGAATACTGCTTCCCTTACTGTGAGGTAGCACCAATTTCATTACAGAGCCCGGCTGCTCATGGGAAAGTCAGGTTATACAGCAAAATACACCCCATGTCCTCTAACCACTGTTTCTAAATTCAGTGGTTGGCTGCCCTGCTTGAGATGGTGACACTGAGATTCATATCCCCTATAGATGGTGCACTCAGGTGTACTCTGCACTAATAGGAATCCAAGAGAAGACTCCCAAACATATTTGGTTAATTATTCAGCATTGCTAGCTGAAAGTCAACAGGGCTTTGAGCCAAACAAGTTTAAAAGCAGCCTATGGTCTTCTTAATGTCTATACTGTCATACGTAGCAGATGTATTGGGAGAGATGAGCTGGCTATTTTAAAACCAATTATTTCCATGTGGATTTCAAAGTGTTGGATTCTTAGTGAAGCATAACACTATTCACGCTTTAGAAATTCAAAGACTGTAACAAGCAGCCAAAGGCAAATAAAGACTAAACATTTATTTTAACACTCTTTGCCTGTTTAGCTTGCCATTTGTTAGTTTATGTTTTTGTATTACAGATTATCAGCCTGAATCAGCAGCAGAAACCCATGTGTGGAAATAGACTTCTGCACATAGATTTCCTGAAGCAAAGAATGCAATGGGAGACACAGATGGGGATGGAGAGACATATTCAGTAGCTTGCCTGTGCCCTGGACATTCTAGGGGGAGAACTCCGACATCCTACAAGGATGGGCCTTTTGATGCTACAGTTTCCATTTACCACCACAGGTGGGCAAGGCCTTCAGCTGTTGATAATCCTATTTGTGTCAGAGTTCTGCATCAATTTACAACATTTCTGTCCATCAGGGTTAATAAATGAGATTCCAGGGTGGTTCATCCTCTACCTGATTTCAAAACGCTGTCCGAATACCAATCTCCGTCTATTTTTTGCCAAGGAATTGTTCCTAAACCTCCAGTGTGGAAGTGGGGAAAGTTTGCATAAAGAAAGAAGTGCTGTCTGTGGCCAGCCTCTCCTTTTAAAAAGGCTACACTTACATATGGTCTGTTGAATTATCATTCAGGGTCCACTCAGGTCTCAGTAGTAACAGAAGTATAGCTTGCTGGGAGGGCTCTAAAATCTCTGGCCTGCAGCAAGGAAAGGGAAGTGAAGCATGGGAGGAGGCTAGGTTGTATTTAAGGGGACAGGCCACAATTTATTCAATACGAATACAACAAATATTTATATACCGCTTTTCAACAAAAGTTCCCAAAGCAGTTTATATAGACATAAATTTTTTGAAAATTTTTCATCATACCTGAACACAACATTAATGCTAATTCCTCCTCATTTGGTTTAGCAGGCCTGCTCAGTTTAGTCCCACTCCCATCTGTTTTTGGACTACAACTCCCATATTCCCCAGCCACAGTGGCCAATAGCCACGGATTATGGGAGTTGTAGGCCAACATTTGCAGGCAAGCCGCACAGCCCTGGTTTAGTGCTACCCAGTGCCCTTAAAGTCTATCAGGGGCCTCTGTAAAATCCCTCTCAGAAGACAGCTTCATCATAGTATGAGGTGTCTGTGGAGGGCTGCAGCCATTAAAGAAAAATTAACCAGTCCTGCTTTGGGGCGGGGTGGGGTGTGGGGGGGAGTTCTTCCTTGTCAGAGCCTATAGATCAGCCTTTCCTTAGCATTTACATATTTTTATTTATTTAATGTTTAAGCCCTGTTCAGTCATTACATGCATACAGGTGTCTGTACGCCCGCCATATGTATTTCTGTGAATGATTGACCTGTGCTCATTTTAAAAGTGAACCTGGGTTCAGCTCCCTCAAATGCAGAATAGACAAAAAGTGCACTACTATAGATGTGTAAAGCATAACGTGGGAATGACTATATGCTCATAAAGATTTGTATATTCGTACATTGTATATAGATTACACATGTGCTCAATATTTGAACAGGGCTTTAGTTTTTCTTTAAAACTCCTTTTTTTCTCTATAGTTCCTTAAGACAGAAAGTTTTGGTTTGTTTGTTTTTAAACTAGCTGGGCCAGGCGCAGAGCATCTGTGCCTCTGGCCAGTCCACCCATCCACCACTGCTGTTCCCCCTCCCCCCCACACACACGCTGCCGGCCCGCTTCCTCTCCCTCCCAGCCCACACTTTCTGGCTTGTGGGCCATCCCGAAAGCTGGCCCACCACCTCCTCCCACCCTTCCTCCCGGTGGCCGGCCCAGGCCGACCCGCCACCTCCTCCCAGCGGGTGGCCAGTACAGGTCGGCCTGCCACCGACTCCTCCGGCTGACTGGCCCGCCACCTCCGGCCAGGCTTGCCCGCTGCTGCTTCCTCTTCCCAGCAGCCGGGCCAGGCCGGCGTGCCGCCTCCTCCGACGGCCAGGCTGGCCCTCCTCTGGCTGACTGGCAGCCAGGCCGGCCCGTCACCACCATTGTCTCCTGTCCCCGTCACTATCCCCCAGGCAGCTGCTCTCACGAGAGCTGCCATACATGGGATTAGCGACAGGTACGTTTAGGAGAATTAAATATATAGATATTACCAATTTTCAACGTATCCTTATGAGACACTCTCCCACCACATGAATCACATGTCCTTCTGGCTGCTGTAGCTCTTGTCAAGCCTCTCCAAATACCAAAACTTATTTCTTTAATAATGGCAATATCATGCTTTGATACGCAGCCTGGTCCTGCATTTGCTAGCCATCTGAGGCCTTCATGGCCACCTTGTTTCCTGTGGGGAAAAGCAGTGTACATTGGGTAGGAGATGGCTCTTACATTGCAAGCCCTTAAGGGGCTATTGTCTGTTTTTCTATAAAACATCCTGCACACTTCTGATGCTGTATAAATAATGAAAAACAGCACAGTTCATATCAGATCAGCACCCTTGGGAACACAGCCACTTGGCGTTCTTGGCTGCTGAAAGGAACATGGCAGAACAATGCAAAACAAATAAATCCTTAAATGCAAAATCTAGGCTAATCCAATTTAAACCAGCCTGTACTGCAAACAAATGTGTTGGTTTCCTAATAAGACCTTGTTATACTTACAGCACACCTGGTTTGGTTTGGAGGTGCAGAAGATCTTCTGAGTGGCATGTGTGACTATTCAGCACAACACTTTTGTGAGCCACACAAAGCCTGTGTTGATTCTCGCTAGCTGAAGAAACAGAGCAAAGATTCACAGGATCCTTGTAAGAGGCACAGTGCAAAGCAGTTAATTGTTGGACAGAGGCGCACACACGCTCTTGCTAGCTGGTACCTCTTTCTTGCAATATCTACCTGTCTCCCCCAATAGAAATTTCTCGTGGTGGCCCACTCAATGGAAGAGGATGCTGGAGCAGATAAGTCTTGGGCCAGAACATCTTCTTATGTTCTCCTCACCCCTACCCTGCCTGTAATGCCAGCAGATCTGACCTGCTTGAGTTTCCTAGTTTGGTTTTCTTTGGCTCTAGCCACCCAACAATCCCTCCAGGAACAAAAAATAAGAGCTTGTGTTTGAAGCTCCTTGAATAGGCCACCTCCTATGCCTGTATCCTAAAGCAACCTGTTTATCTTCTACTTATTTTTGCCACACCTCTTCAGCTACTGCCTTTCCCAAGCTGATTTGCCTTGAATCCTGCTCAGCCCTGCCTCTCTCTTCTGACCTTTCCGGGTCAAAATGGACATATCTCCTTTCCCCTGACCCAGCTGTTTTGCCCATATCCTAGCTCTCCCTGAAATACATCCCCTCCCACCGACCCAGAACACAACCTCTGGTGGAGTACTACAGAACAAAACCCCTGTGAAAGGAGCTGCTGTCTTTACAAGCTGTTCTCTGAACCCATAAGAATCTTCAGTTCAAACTGGATGTTATATATAAATGTCTGTAATGGCTCTTTGAGAAGCTTCTACAGGGGGTATTGGGAGATGGGAGATTAACCCTTTCTTTTCCTCAATTTCCTGGCTCCAAATTGTACCCCCTGCCACCATGGGTTTTCAAATATGGTCCAGTTGTGAAAGCAAAGAACATTCCTGTTTTCAATCAAATATATATATTTAAAAGATACATTTGATTTGTTTCGGAATCAATTTGAAGCCTACTAGAATTAGTTCTTGCTTCCATGTAATCCAATCCTTGACCCTCAAGGACTCCCTCTTATAGGGCGATTTAGTGTGGGTTATAGCTCATCCTCAGGGGCTGAGTGGTTGACATTTTGGGGTTTTGTGTGGGCTCCAAATTTGCTAGACTTAATGAGCGGCTTCTTTGCAATATGTTGCATGGCTCACTTATATGAGCCATCTGAAGCTATTGACTCTGAAGGCCCGTTCCTGTTGAATACCTGTCTTCTGCTTATTTATTTATTTGTCATATTTCTATACTGCCCAAAACACAAGTTCTCTGGGCGGTTAAGACACCGTTGCAGAGTAATTACTTATCCTCTATAAGCAATTTAACAAGAAGCCAACTTCATCTGAGAAACAAGAGTTAGATATTTATTACTAACTAAACAAAGGCTATGAAAACAATTCACAGACTAACCTTCTCTTATGAAAAGAGAGGGAGAACCTCTCAGTTTGAATTCAAGGCAAAAAGTGAGGAGCAGACAAGCTGACTTCACCCCCAAGCCAGTACATAGATACATTCAAAAAAGAAAAGCATGCCCTGTCTAAAGAAATGAGACAATGTCTATGGAAAAAATCCCAACAGACACATTATTATGTATTATGTAGGTAGATAATATGTAGGTGGGTGTGATGGATGTCTGGGGGCTTCAAGTCCTGCCTTTGGACTGGGGATAGAGTTGCATTTCTGATTTCCCCCATAACATGCACCAAAGAAGAGTGTTAGGTGCATCTTCATGTGCATGCTCAGCTTGTATGGAGTGACAGCTAATGTGTCACACAGAATGTGAGTGCACCATATTACAACTTGCCTGCTGACTTTCTGCCTTTTAACAGCAATGACTCATGTAAAAGACGGTCTCTGAAATCTACAGAAGCCCTTTTATGGCTCAATATGATTAGTATTCTAATCAACATTGTTTCAAATAGTCTGTAACTTAAAATTGGTTTGTGATGCATCTGTGCATAGCCACATCAGACAGACTGTGGTGAATTGTGTGATTTCCAGCTAAGAGGGAATTACGCTAACAGAGACCTGCTTTTATCTGCCCAGCAGCAAAGTTTCTGCTTATCCAGAATTAAGGATGATGAATCTCTTACACACACAGATGGCTGTAATGTGCTGGCACAACACCACATAGGCTTGAAGAGATGAAGTGGGGGGAGGAAGAATCCTGATATCAGCGTTAGGCTGTAACTTGTCACCTTGAGGGGCCCAACTTTACTCCGAACCTTAGCACAGTACAGCATAGCTAATGATGACCCCCAAATGGCATATCTTGATGTTTGCTTATCTTATGCTAATTTGGGGCAGTGATGGGGGCTGGGGGAAGAACTCAAAATAACCAGGGCATGATCCAGCAAAGATAAGCACATTTAAGGCTCATCCATTCCAATGGAAATTTAAACACATACTTAGTTTTCTTGCATTGAAATCAATGGAACTGAAAGTTCCACATCTTCCTGGATCAAGTCCTCTATCTTGTACTGATTTTCGGCTAGAAAAGGCATACAGAACACACACACAAAACAAAACAACATAGCAAGCAGTACACAGTAGAAAATAACTTGGCACACATGCAGTGTTCAACACTGAGTCGGGAAAAGAGGTTTGCTCTTTCTGAAATTGCCTTAATCACTTTCGTCTGAGTGGCCCTTGCGAGTTACATGGTCATTTACATGCACTTGAAATTAAATATCCTAGGTTCTGACGATAGCCCATGTTTCTCACTTGCATACTGAACTAGTTGGAGTTTCCTGCATGGATTCATTATGAGGTATAAGATATTGTTCTGATTCAGATGGCACATAGGTGAGCGACAAATGCATGAATAAATTTGGTGGGGTCTCCATTCCCTTCCACTACCAAGAGGACAGGTATGCTATTTAAAACCAACTGCTTACTGATAAATACTTTGGGGGAAATGCCTTTATGGAACAGCAAGCTGTTCTTCACATCTTCATTGATGTGAAGACGGTTTATCAGAAAAGTTCGTAACTTTGGAGGCATTCATAAATGTTTGCAAGCGTCGTTCGGATGGCCTCCAATGCCTAAAGCCTCTCAAAATGGGAGGAAGAATTACACTAATGTGAAGGCTCCATTTCTCCTTCTATCCCAAAACCAATTTTAAAAAATTAGCACAGGCTTCCAAGCTTTTATCTGTAACCAGGGATGCTGGGAATCTATTTTTAAATAAAACACGAGATTCTGTTAACAACTGTTAACAGCTGGCCTTTTAAAAGAAAAATACCCAATAATTCATGTGGATATTGAATTAGGAGATTTCACAATAATTACTGTTTCTTGAAAATATTATTTTTTCTTAAAAAGTGAGTATCAAGTGTCCTTGATAGAAAAAATACAATTATGATGCATTTTGAACAAAGACAAAACTAGGGATATTAAGAAAAGGAGGAGAGTTAAGTCCCTTCCACATGTAGGCTTGAAAGTAGCCTGATAAAATGTGTGAGTTTGATTTATTTCACAACCCTCTCTAACAGCTTTCCTGACCACTGCGGGGCTGCTCATGGTTTGCCAGAGTTCACCTTGGGCTCACATATTCTTTCCACCTTCTCTCGTCTCCTCTTCACTTCTCCTTGCACACGGTGATTAGTAGCCTCTGGTATGCAACAAACTATCGTGTGGGCGGGCAGGCGAGGCTGCGCGGAACCAGGGGCATAGCAAGGTTGGAGTGGGCCCAGAGACAAGGTTTTAAAATGGGCCCCTCACTGAAGCTCAGCTCAATGGTACTAGAGAAAGACATGCTGTTCTGGTAGCTCCAGGTCTTAACACTCACATCCATTTTGGAGGATGAATACAACTGAAGGAAACCTGGGCAGGTGAGTGGCTGGGGGAGTCAGTCATGTGACTTGCCTCTAGGGGCCCCCCCAAGGCAGTGGGCCCCCTGACAACTGTCTCCCCTTGCCCTATTATAGTTACGCCCCTGCACGGAACACACCTTCCCACCCAGATGTTCCTCCCTCATTGGTGGGAGTGTGGTTGCTTGGAGCAGTGAGGATCTCTGGAGGCTGGGAAAATGGCCTCTGAATATCCCACAATGAACCGCACGATGACCATGGTGCACTGGGGGAACCCCCCAGGAGAAAGGTACTCTAGGCACTGAACAAGCACCTTGAGCACTCACATGCCCCTGGGGCTGGGGTTAAGGGCATGCTAGTGCCCTCAACCCTGGCTAAAGGCTGGGTTTGAAGCAGGGCAGGGCTGGGTTTGAAGCAGGGCAGGTGCTGCATGGATCCCAACGCTGCACAGAAACAGCCTAGCCTGAGCCTGTGCTAGGCTGCCTGTGTGACTATGTTTTGCCATTTCGGCCATGTAAGCCAACCATGATTTGTGGTTCCCTGCAGATCTTGTTCTGCACCAAAGCACAAACCAAAGTTTGCTTGTTCAGACAAAACAGTAAGCTATTGGTTGCTGAACACCAGGATTAGAAGTCACTAATTTCCATGTGCAAGGGAAGGGGAAGGGGGAAGCACAGGAGTCCCAGTCCCATTCTTTTATTGCCCAATCATGATTTGTCATTTAGGCTAAGCAGGGGTGCAGATCAAACGCCACCCCCACCTAAGCATTTGAGGCATTCTCCCTCATTTTACTGAACTCCCCCTACCAAACCTAAAACCCCGTATCTGCTCTCCTAAACTGTCTTTCCTCCTCTCCCCCTGTTTTCTTCTGCCTGCATCCCTGAGTCTAAACAACCCCCTAGGCTTCCTATAGGGGGCAGCCAGCTTTTAACTCTTTCTCCCCTGCAGTCTAGTCCCTTACAAGTAGTTTTTGAATACAACTTTCATGCAGATGAAACCTTTCCTCCTCACCACCCAGACATTTTCTTTTATAATTCTTTCTATTTCTTTTGGGGGGTGGTTAATGTAATTTTTGATACCTTCCAATTATCTCCAAAGTTTCTTGAAAACAGCTTTCAAAAATAGACATCTAATGCTCATGGCTGTAACTTACTTAGGGTTGGCGTGGGTCTTGTGGGGAAAGGGCCATGGTGAGCCAGAGAAAAAAACAGTTCTGCTTCACAGGAGAATTCTGGCAAAGTAACAAACTGCACTGAGATCCGAACTGAACAGTTACATACAGTCGTGAAAATGTGGATTATCATAATAATTGATTTTGTTATTATATACAACTGAATTGCCTGAATAATTGCCTGAAATGCAGTCGTAAATAGATCTTTGAATGAACACATTGTTAGTGTCACGAAAATGTGAAAAGGAACATTCTGGAAGGAGAAGCCAACCCTTCCTCCTCCTCCAACAAACAACAACAACAACATACCGCTTCTCAACAAAAGTTTCCAGACCCTTCCTACACAGGTAAGTAGTGGAGGAAGTTCTCAGAAAACTGTGTTAGAGCATGATGTTGTCTGTCCTTTCTGCTCCACTGATTTTGGCATCTTGATAAGCTGGATTGGTGAAGCTGAATTCTGCCTGTCATTACAAGCTATAATGCAGGGGCGTAGACTTCTCAGTTTCCCATAGGGTGGGGTATATGGGGGGAGAAGTCTTGTGGTAGCAAGCATGATTTCTCCCTTTGCTAAGCAGGGTCCACCCTGGCTTGCATTTGAATGGGAGACTACATGTGAGCGCTGTAAGCTATTCCCCTTAGGGGATGGGGTTGCTCTGGGCAGAGCAGAGCATCCGCATGCAGAGAGCACCCCTAGTTTTTCTCCTTGTTATACTACTTCTAATCAGAGAATTAGAGTGAAAGGGCCGAGACTAAGAGCTTGCTGAGCTGCCACAAAGACAACACAGGACTGACTGTGTTGTTCAACTGACTGATGAACTAGAGCATGAGAGCTTGCTGATGCTACCTGGCAGCCCGGGGGTGGGGTCACTGGCTCCCCCAGGGAATCTGGAGGGCTTGACCCTCACCGTTACCACCTGGCAAGCCCAGTGGGGACATTGCTCCCTCCAGGAAATCCCAAAGGATAATCAGTTTTGTTTATAACTGACCACAGTAATCATTAATGGAATAAAATAGGGCAGACACACCCCAAAAGGATTTGTAATGTGAGTATAAATCACTAGCTTGCCATCACTCAGGACTGGAGGCAAATGCTGAAGACACTTCAGTGTAAATCTCCATATGACCATTGGTACATCCCAGCAATTACACTGACGTAGCTAAGCAACTCAACGATTTCATTACAGATTAATTCATAGGGGTATGTTTAGCCTCATGATAAGACAGGACAAAAATGGGCGCCTGTGGGGGGGGGGGCATAAGAGCACTTTTCAAATACCTGAAGGGCTGTCACATGAAAAAGAGCAAAGACTTGTACTCTGCTTCTCCAGAAGGCAAGACTAGATGTAATGGGCTTAAGATACAATTGGCTGAACATTAGGAGAAATTCTTAATGGTAAGAGCAGTTTGGAAATAGAACAAATTACTTGGGGAAGGGCTCGCTGTTGTTGGAAATCTTCCATCAGAGGCTAGTCATCTACACGATGGGGACACACCACTCTGGATTTCCTCCATCAAGGAGAGGGGGTTGGTCTCGGCCTACAAGACCACCTTCCAGCACGATGCTTCTAATATACATAAAGCACAGCTGCAGCACAACTGTTCTGTATCCTGAATTAAACTGGAATCTATACACATGCTATTTTTTCCTTATCCTTAAATAATGTACCATTTACCCTAGGAGAAAATTAACACAAACATGTGTTGTTTATATTGCTAATTTAAAAGGTTCCAAGCAGTGTTCTCTCTAATTTCTTTCATCTGTGTACAGAATGAGTTTTGTTCTGGGCGGCAGTATCGAGGCAGTGTACGCGCACATTTATTCAGAGGCCGGATTCACATGTACAAATTAACTGTAGTTAGCACGAAATTAACTGTAGTTAGCACTAACTGGAGTTACAGTTCTGAACTCTAATTTGTGCCACAGACATACAACTAATCACAGTTAGCCTGGTTCGTACTGCTGGCATGTTCTTGGGAAGCTCTAGGACGCTGCCTCTATGATTGGAGTTAAGTTAGGGGCTTAACTGCAGTTAGGGACAAGTTTGGCTTTGGGTGTAATGCTTTGGTGGCAGAACTGCAGTTATTGGTAGCATATCTTAGAGAAAACCTCAGGTCACAATTGGAGTTTGTCAGGGCAAACTGGAGTTAACTTTTGAGGCTTTACTGCGGTTTTGCACATTTGGGTTTACTACAGTTAAAACCACTGCTAGCTTTAACTGCAGTTAAACTGTACGTGTGAACTGGGCCAGAGTGGGACCATCCTGATTAAACCTGAGTGGGATCTAAAATTAACTGAGTGGACATCAAAAAACATGTGAGTTCACACACACACACACACATGCCTTAGAGGGAACACTGGTTCCAAGCAACTTTAAGAGATGAATGCAACAGTGACTTGAAATCTGCTTCAACTGAGCATTCTGAACATTCAGAATTTATTTTAATTTTATTTTTTAATCCAAATCTATTGCCAGAACCCCAAATGCTACTACTGGAGTGAAATCAATCTCACCTCTGCCACAGCAAATTCCAGCTAAAAATCTCTTGACAGGACTGCCCAAGCATTTGTTTTCTTTATAACCGGGGGGGGGGGTTGCGCGTATTTAGATTTGGTCTCTTAGAAATGAAGCTGCATATTCTTGGGGTTTTGTAGCAGCAACCAGATTCTCCAGTAGAGGCCACATTCTAGGCTTTATAGGGTATGCACAGCTATGCCATCTTCCAGATGCACACATACCCCTTCCTTGGCTCTGATCAACCTCAGGCATCATGCTACAGACAATTCATCAATAGTTTGGGGCCACAATAACCAATAGTCACTTGGGAGTACAGAAATTACTCTTGAACATGCACCATCTGTTGAAAGGTTAAATGTGCAATTGGAGGCCATCTTTTGGGCTGACACCACCGGTTCAAATTCCTTCTTTTTAATTGCATTAGGCCCTTCAGTTTTCCTGATGCAAATCCTACTCTTGTGTGCAATTTTGTGCTTCGTTGGGCCTTGGGGCCTAATTAAAATATTACTTGACAATAAAATTAGGCTTGTAACCTGTTACAAATGGGTCCCCTAGCCCTTTAAAATAAGAGTAGCTATGCTACATAATTCCTAACTGTTGCACTGAGCCACAATCCATAATGAATATCAAACTTAGCTCGACAAAATGGTATCATGGGTAACAGAAACAAATCCTGCCTGTGCCTCTGTAGGACTAGTAAGAATAAAAATAGCAAAGCTCATTTTGTCAGGAAATTGCTTAGATAGGTGTTGGAATTCACAGACAAGAGAGCAGGCTTATGAGCATTAACATGTATAGCCCATGGCTAAATAGTGACAAGACTAAAAGAAATATAACCATGGGCAGTAAATTAGCTCTCAGAATACTTCTTGATATTCAGCACTGGAAGACAGTAAGCCTGTTCACGAAGTTGTTTCCATAGTTAGTTGCAGTGGACTCACACACATTTTAGGGCAACACTAAGGTACTAGTACTTAGCTTGGATGGTTCCAAGTTTCCATTGTGACCTCCAAAGTTAGAGGGCATAAGCTTCATTGAAGGACTATTCACACAAGGGGACTCCTTCTCTTCTTCCAACGGTTAGTACACTTCCTTGTAAAAGATGATTAGAAAAGCTATCCAATGAAGATAGATATGAGTGGCATTTAGCCAGCTGGAGGTAACAATGGTTTCAATATGGACGAGGGTAGAGTATGTTTAGCCACTTAATGGCGCAGCAGGGAAATGACTTGACTAGCAAGCCGAAGGTTGCCAGTTGGAATCCCCGCTGGTATGTTTCCCAGACTATGAGAAGCACCTATATCGGGCAGCAGCGATATAGGAAGATGCTGAAATGCATCATATCATACTGTGCAGGAGATGGCAGTGGTAAACCCCTCCTGTATTCTACCAAAGACAACCACAGGGCTCTGTGGTCGCCAGGAGTTGACACCGACTCGATGGCACAACTTTACCTTTAGAGTATGTTTGGAAATGTGGCAAAAGGAACTACAATGCCCAATCCTGTGAAGTATGGAAATATACCACAATCTCAGGGCTATCACACTGCAACTCCCTTCCAGAAGCAATGAAAGAAACAGGATTGAATTTAGGAAGTCAAGAATATAGGGAAGAAGGGATTGGAGAGCTCATTCCCTTGCAGGATTGAACTCTGTGGTTGCTTCCACACTAGTTATTTTCTTTAGAAGTGCCATCCTTTGTTCCATCACCGTTTATGGAGATTCCAGACAACAATATTGTCATATAACTGTTGTCCAGTGTTTCTGGGTCATGTAAACATGGCATGTTGCTGTGATATGTAAATAGCTGGGCCGGGCGCAGAGCATCTCCACCTCTGCCCCACCATTGCCGTCCCCCCCGCCCGGCTTTCTGGGCGGCCGGCCTGCTCCCTCTCACCTGCTTCTTGGGCCCTCCCGCCGCACTTTCAGGTTGGCAGCTGGCCAGCCCACTTCTTCTCCCCCATGGTGCTTTCTGGCTGGCAGGCCAGCCAGAAAGCCAGCCCGCCACCTCCTCCTCACCTGCCAACTCCCGGTAGTGGCCGCCTCTACCTCCTGCTCCCACTGCTCCTGCATCCGCCGGCCAGGCCGGCCTGCCACCACTTCCAACTGGATGAGCTGGTCCGCCACCAGCTTCTGCTCCCGCTGGCCAGACTGGCCCACCACCACCTCCTGCCAGTCAGGCCAGCCTGCCGCTGGCCAGAATCCCTATTTTCTTCCCCGTTCCCGCCGCTATCCTATCTGGCAACTGCTTGCGAACTCTCGTGAGAGCTGCCACACATGGGATTAGTGACGGGTACATTTAAGAGAATTATATATAAAGAAGATGATTTGCAAGATTTTTGCTTTGCAATAAAATATTGTGAGGCTCGCTAGGAGAAAATCCTTTCTGATACAAATGTGGCATTGGACATTTTTCAAGCAAGGAGAATGGAACAAGGAGAATGGAACCAATGCATTACTGCCACTGAGGAAGACCAAGAACTGGTCTTCAACTAAAGTGACTTCATATTCTCGTCCTTGGTCACCATTAGACTGGTGGACATATTATGATCTTCTGAGAGCATTCCTTCTGATCAACTGCAATAACTTTTTCCCCCTTTGAGGGATAGACTCAACTACCAGCAAACCAGCAGCCAGATATTTTATGACACTATTGATTTGTCACGTGCATCTCCATATATGCTTTTTAAATACTTCATTGTTTTTAATGTATAAATGTAAATTTTTATATATATATTTATATTTACTACAATCTCAGGATTAAATATATTAGTATATGCACTTAGGATTCTTTTGTGTTTGCTCACAATAAAATATAATTACAGTACCAGCCTGTCTAGGGTGGACAGGCAAAAAGTGCTACTGACCTTTTCATGGCTCCTGGGCCTTTGAATTAAAGCTGCCTGCTTTTAAGGCCTACCTGCTTCTTGTTGATTGTGACAGGGAGACAAATGATGAACAGCCCTCTAATGTCCCCTTGAATAGCCTCTGTTAACTGCCACATGTCAGTTTCTGTTTCCATGGGGAGGAGATGCTTTAATTAACAGCAGGCCCTTACAGGGGAAGGGAAATCAGAAACGGAATAGCTGTTACCTTTTCCACCTCCATCTGCCAGCTCTTTGACCTTGGGGCGCAGTACCAACAACCCACAGAACCTCACCTTGCTTCTTCATAATGCCAGATCAGTTCAAACTAAAACAGAAACCATCTACAACTTGATTGTGGATGATGGAGCCGGCCTGGTATGTATCACGGAGACGTGTTTGGGGGAAGCTAATGGTCCAGCCTGGTCCCAGCTGCCTAACCACCACCACCCCTGCCCGCCCCTGCTAGCAGGCTTGGGGACTTACCCATCTGCCAGCATTTATGAAAACAGAAAGAGAGAAAGCAGAAAAGCAGGGACAAAAGTAGAAAACAGAAGTGTTTTGTGGGGTGGGAGGATAAAGCAGAAAGCAAAAATGCCCGGGGGGAAAGCAGGGAGAAAGGCAAAGAACAGAGAGGAAGGACAAAAGACAGAAAGAGGGACAGAAGGAAGAAATAAGGGATTACATCCCCCCACCCCAAACAAACAAGCTAGTAAATGATCAGACTTACCAGCAGCCAGGGAATCCTCCAGAACAGGGAACTCAGCTTACTCCAGCCCCTCCTCCCCTGCCTGCAACTTCCTCTCTTGGCATTACTGGCTGGGACAACTGCTACTCAAGCTGCTCCAGCCACTCTGATTCTTAGGAGGCTCCACCTGGCACTGCCCCCAGAAAGAAGGGAAAATGTATTTAAAATATACTCCCTGAAACAACCAGGAAGTGCATTTCTAACCCATTATTTTAGTTCTTCCTGGGGGCAGTGCCAGGAGAAGCCACCTAGGAATCAGATTGGCTGGAGCAGCTTGTTTAGCAGCTGTTCCAGCCAGTAAGACAAAAATAAGAAGTTACAGGCA
Source organism: Hemicordylus capensis (assembly GCF_027244095.1). Classification (NCBI taxonomy): domain Eukaryota; kingdom Metazoa; phylum Chordata; class Lepidosauria; order Squamata; family Cordylidae; genus Hemicordylus; species Hemicordylus capensis. The sequence continues at coordinate 270,364,142 of NC_069660.1, forward strand.
GGGGAGGAGGAGCTGGAAGAAGGGGGAGGGGAAAGTTACAGGCAAGGAAGGAGAAGCTTCTCTGAAGGTTCCGCTGGCTGGTGGTAAATTTGGTCCTTTATTAGCTTGTTTTCGTTGCAGGGGAGGGGCTGCCCCACCTGCCCTTATTGCCAGTTGTGGAGCAGATAAGAGGACATGGGCAGGGAGTTGGAGTAGCTATGGTCCTTAAGAATAACAGCTTCCTTATCAGGATGCCTGTCAGGGAATTAGCCTATATTGAATGTGTGCACTTGGGACAGATTGAGACTTCTCTTGGTGTACCGTTCACCCCACTGCCCAACACAACCCCTAACTGAGCTGATTGACGTGGTTGCAGAGCTGGCATTGGAGTCAGGCAGGTTGATGATGGTTGGGAACCACTCTGTCAGGGGCAGCTTTGGGACCACTTTGTCAGGAGCAGCTCAGGAGTTCATAGCGGCCATGACAACTATGGGCTTATCCCAAGTGGTCTCAGGAATAACACACATTGCTAGTCACATGCTCTGAGAAGGTTATTGGATTCAATAGGATTCCAAGAAACCTTGGAGGGTTTTAAGGTTGCTTCTGCCAGTCATTCTGTTGATGCCGATTCAGACTTGGAATAGTGAACTAACTTTTATTTATTAATATGATAAAATAAATAACTAGGGCCGTAGACACGATTGCTCCTAAGTGGTCCTCCCAACCCGGTTCTTAATTAGCCCCTTGTATACAGAAGAACTACAGGGATGTAGCGGCAAGGAAAGCAGTTAGAGCAAAGATGGAGAAAGACTTGACTCAAATCCAACAGATTACAGTACAGAGCACATATGAAGATGTGTGCTCAGGCAATGTGTGCAGCAAAGAAGCAGTTCTTTTCTGCTCGCATTGCATCTGCAAGCTGTCCAGGTTTTGTTGAGGGCAACTAGTTGTCCAGGGTTGTGAGTGAGTTGTGATCTCACTCCTCCCTTGAATTAGAACCTAAAGCCATTGGTGACCCGCTTTAATGAGTTTTTGTGGGTAAAATACCTTGATTTTGATCCGAACTGGATTCATGGTTATTGTGAATCTCTTATGTGAATAATAGAGAATAATGGTAAATATTCTCTATAATAATTGTGAATATTAGAGTCTATTATGGAGGAGTCCAGCAACTCTTCTTGTATGGTTAAGATTGGATCAGTTTCAGTTTGTGACTCCCGAGAATGTGGACAAGCTGCTTGGAGAGGTTAGCCTTACCACCTGTTCAATTGACTCTTGTCCTGCATGGCTTATACGATCTAGCAAGGAAGTTATTTGAGAGGGTCTTATGAGTATCATCAATACCTCTCTGAGGGAGGGCTCTTTGGTCTCAAGGAGGCAATTGTCAACCACTTTTGAAGAAACCTGCATTGGATCCCTCAGAGCTAGGCAATTATAGCCTGTTCCCAGTCTTCCATGGTTGGGCAAGGAGGTTGAGAGGGTGGTGGCTTCTCAATTCCATATGGTCTTGAAAGAAGATTATCTGAACTCATTTCAAACTGGCTTTTGGGTGGGCTATGGGGTGGAGACTGCATTGATCAGCTGATGGATAATCTACAATTAGGAATTGACAGGAGGAGTGTGACTCTGTTGGTCCTTTTGGATCTCTCGGTGGCTTTAAATAAAAGTGACCATGGAATCCTTCTGGACCGCCTGAAAGGGTTGGGGGTGGGAAGCATTGCTTTGCAGTGGTTCTTCTCCTACCTCTCAGGTATAGATTCCAGATGGTTTCTCTTGGAAACTACTGCTCATCTACTGTATGGAGTCCTGCAGGGCTACATTTTATCTCCAATGCTTTTAAACATCTAACATGAAAGCGCTGGGAGAGATCATCAGGCGATTTGGTGCAGAGTGTTACTAATATGCAGATGACACCCAAATCTATTTCTCCATATCAGCTTTGTCAGGAGATGGCTTAACCTCTGTAAATGCTTGCCTGGAATTGGTAATGTGCCGGATAAGGCAAAACAAATTGAAGTTGAATTCAAACAAGATGGAGGTACTCACTGTGGGAGAGAAGACCTTGGGAAGTGGTGTAGATCGGCCTGTTCTGGATGTGGTTACACTCCCCGTGAAAGATCAGGTGCATAGTTTAGCAGTACTTCTGGACCCCAACCTCTCCCTGATATCTCAGGCTGAAGCAGTAGCCAGAAATGCTTTTTATTAGCTTTGGCTAATACACCAGCTACGTCCATTTCTCAAGATAAACAATCTTAAAACAGTGGTGCATTTGCTGGAAACATCCAGGCTTGACTACTACAATACACTCTTTGTTGGGCTGCCTTTGTATGCAGTTCGGAAACTAACTGGTGTAGAACATGCAGCCAGGTTGGTCTCTGGGGCTACCCGTAGAGACCATATTATTCCAGAACTACACTGGATGCCAATTAGCTTCTGGACAAAATACTAAGTGCTGGTAATTACCTATAAAACCCTGAATGGCTTGGGCATAGATTATTTAAGAGAGTGCCTTCTTCTTAATGAACCTACCGCCTATTAAGATCACTGGAGGAGGTTCAGTTGTGGTTGCTACTGGCTCGCTTGGTGGTGACCCAAAACTGGGCCTTCTCTAGAGTTGCCCCGGGGCTCTGGAACACACTCCCAAATGATATCAGAATCACCCCATCTCTGGTTGTTTTAAAATGACTTTTGGAAACACACCTGTTTTATCAGGCTTTTAGTTTATGTTGTTCTAAAGTGTTACTGTTTGTTTTATGATAATTTTAATGTTTTATATGATTTTTAGATTTTAGTTGCTGTTTGTAAACCACCCTGAGAGTCTATATAGGGCAGTATACAAATACAACAAAGAAACAAACAAATAAATTCAGGCGTGTAGCGATAAAGAGTGAAAGGAGTATGGCGCACATGGACCACAATGCCTGGGTGGCACACCCACAGTGCCTTCGCAACACTGCCAAGCATGGGGCCCACCTGCCTTTGCGGCCTCTGTAAGCCGCCTGTTTGGCCACCCACTGCTACCAGCCTGACTTACTTTGCCAGCTGAGACACAGTCTAGTGCATCACTGTACCCCATGATGCCACCAGAAAAGGGAGGCAAGATGGGTGGCCAGGAAGCACATAAACTGAGTGAATGGAGTGAGTGGTGGATGCTACCCAAATCAAACCCCAGGATTGCCCTCAACATCACTATGCCACTGCTTTAATCACTGATCTCTTCTTATTAAAAATATGTATATATAATTTTTCAACAAAAAATTATTCAGAGCAAATCACATAGGAAAGAGTGACAAAATGGTTCCCTATAACAAAAGTGAGATGACAGCCACTGGGAGGGATACTATGCTGGGTTGAATAGGTATGGTTGCTGTCCCCATGCTAAATATAAGACAGCCAAAACTTTTAGAAGGTACCCCTCAACTGCTGGAAATCCAGCTTTATCCTACTTATAGATTCAGAGGCTTTGCCTACACATTTTCTAGCCTGTCTTCATCGGTGTTCCTTCCAGGGGCATATCTAGGGTAGGGCAGGCAGGGCACGTGCCCTGGGCGCCACTTGAAGGGGGCGCCATTTTTAAAAATTAATTTTTAAAAATGGCCACCAAAAACAAAATGGCCACCGTGCATGCTCAAATGGCCTCTGTGAGGCCCTTGGCCATGCCAGGCTTCGCAGAGGCCATTTGAGCATGCACGGTGGCCATTTTGTTTTCAGCGCCCATTTTAATTTTTTTTTAAAAAAAATGGCCACTGCACATGCTCAAATGGTCCCTGCAGGGCCTTAGAGGCCAGCGGGGGGGGGAACCTTTGCAGGCCCCCCCTATGGCCTTTAGGAAGCCCCCCAAAAGGGCTACAGATAATTTTTTAAAAAATAATAATAATATAAGTCACTGTACACATATTTAGTTTGGCACTATGTACAGAGAATCAGGGCTTGTGAATACTGAGCTGAAGCTTATGAGCTAGGATTGAATTCATTTGCTCTTACTTTGCTTCTTGTCATAAGTGAGTTAAATGTGATGTCTTAATAATATGGCTATTAATGGTGAGTTTGTCTTTGAATCAGTGTGAAATCCTTAGTATTAAGGCCACTGGGAGTTTCTTGCTCTCTTTCTCTCATTTTAACTGTTTTTCTGAAATACTAGAATCTATTCCAAGCAGTGACACAGTTTACTCTGCATATCCTTTAATTATTTGCAGAGTATCTGGGAAAAGCCAAATTCTCCATTTCTTTTTAAAACTTATGTAATAGTGATGCTACAATGCATAGTAGAGAATTAGATAGGCACTTCTGTTTAGTTTTCCAAGTACACCTCCACATAGTATTTGGGTATTTCATGAGCCCCAGCCTACTGAAATGTGTAGTTTTCCAGCATTTTTTGGTCTGGCTACGTCCACTGCTAAATAGTTTTTGAAATATTAAAAGATTAACAAGCTTGACTTGTATTTTTCAGCTGAAATTATGGTAAAGTTATCTGAAAGATGGGTGTCAGATGTTTAGGCAGGGGGCGCAATTTCAGTGCTTGCCTTAGGCTCTATTTTCCCTAGATACGCCTCTGGTTCCTTCTAATAGGAATTCCCAGATGACTACAACTCCCAGAATCCCCAACCAAAGGCCACTGCAGCTAGGGATGCTGGGAGTTGTTGTGAACATCTGGGAATCCCTGTTAAAGGGAACACTGTTCACAGCCTTAATAGCTAAAATCTTTCTTAAAATAATGCAGAGATTCTAAGGATACTGAATTGCACCTCATATCAATTTCTTAATCTACACAGAATGATTTTAGACCCACAGGCCACTTTGTACCTCTCATCTTTTGTGGAATGTGGGGCAGGGAGCCTCTTTTATATTTCCAGTTTTGCACTGAAGTTCTAGTGTAGTAATTCCCATATAGATTCTCACTTAAGGCAGGATATCCATCGATAACTTGAACGCTATAAAAGTTATGGATACATTTGCCTTCTGGAGGAGTTCTCCAAAATATATAGGTCACGATAGGTGGCCAAAGAAATCACAAACAATTGATGGCGGCATCTAGAGGGAGGCTGATTCCAGAGTAGGTCTGAAGGGACGTTTCAAAGATGAGGAACAGGAATAAGTGATCTGTGGCTATATCTGTGATGACCCCCACAGGGGTCATGCAGGAGGATTTCTCAGATGAAGACCCAGAGCAGGGGGAGCAGATTAAAACATGCCCCCCTGATCCTGACGTCCGTGGAACTCCAGGTGCTGACCTTGTGCAACGTTTGGACTACATTTCGTCTCTGTTCCTGTCTGACTGCATCTATCGGCTCTCCCTTTCCCTCTGGAAGGAATGATTTCAGAGCTTCTGGACAGCTGGCCAACGCAGGTCATTATAAGATCTGTGGGTGTTGCAGACAGTAGGGATGCATGTCTACAGTCTGGTGGGAAATGGCCATTATCAGAGCCTGTATCAGTGAATTGGGCTTCATGGCACTGGCTAATACTGGTGGAAGAAGCTGCTAGAGTTTTAAGAAGACTGGTTCACGAGAATAGGCCATGCTAGGATACAGGAGATATGCAGATAGAGGCTGAGAGGCAAAGGCGTCTCTTTGTGCTTCACAGTGGAAACAGGAGCAGATGTAGTTTTATGCTTCTTCATCCCTTTGGTAAAGGACATGGGATCCATAGGAGCCAGAGTCAATAGGATCTTAATTAAGTCTGTCTAGGGTATAGACCTTAAGGCTGAGAGTAATGTTGGTGGTTTCAACTGGGTTCAGGGTTGAAGTTATGACTGACAAGGCCGGTGCAGGAATGGAGGGCTGTGATGCTCATGCCTGCAACTCTTGGTGACTCTATGGGAGAAGCTGCAGAAGAGTCCAAAGCCTCAAGTAGGTGGGGTCAAAACAAAACAGAGTAGTCTGGTACTAACAGTTAAAATTTGGCCAGAGACATGAAATGCACCTGAAGTGCTTTCTTCCAGAGGACAGTATGAAACCTGGATGATCAGTTAAGTCTTGCTGTTTGATAAAGCATTCAGTGGTTGTAGGATTCCACTTTTGCTTTTCTCCAAGTAGAGATGGCAATGGTTATTTTTGTCTATATGGGGAGTTTTTCTCTGCAAACATTGCAATTTTAAAACAACAATCTAAGAGCCATAAACCTGGGGCCACAGCTGGGGAAACAGTGGTGGAAAGGTGGGGTTGAGGGCAGTGGTCCCTCTAATGTTTTATGTCTCTGTGCGGAATGGGTTTTGTTCTAGGTGGCAGTATCAAGGCAGTGTGTGCGCACCTCCATTCAGAATGGGGCCTTCCTGATTCAACCTGAGTGGGATCTAAATTGATCTAAGCGGACATCCAAAAACTTGTGAGTGCACACGCGTGTGCATGCCTTAGAGGGAACAGTGGTTCAGGGGACATGGAAATAAAACGCAACACAGAGAAGGAATATTAAGAGATGAAAAAGAGAGAAGGAATTTTTTTAAAAAATTAAGGGGTCTAGAGGCCTGGTTGGTTAGAAGCTGTGCAGACCAGGAAAAAATTGTTCCCTGTTACTGATTTGGGATCAAAGAAGAATGGAGAGAGGTGTGGCTTCATCTTTTGCTTCATGGGGGTGTGGCTCACACCAAAATTCTTGAAACTGAGCTCTAGAAAGTTCTGAAGAGGCTCTGAGCAATCACATATAGCATAGGTGTGACTGCACAGATACCATACGAAAAGTGCTACAAAAATATTTTGTAAGATTATGAATCCTTTTGGGATAGGGAACCATTTTCTCACATATTTTGCTATATAAATTGCTTTGAAAATGCTGAAAAATGATATATAGATAGTCTTAATAATAAAAAATTAATAATAGGTCATCCTCTAGAGTAATAGTTCATATTGCTTGTAAATTATAAGCAGGACAATACTTCCGTAGGAGACAGCTGCATAGTATAAAGTTCAGCCAACTCGGGTTCTTGATATTAATAGCAGGAGATAAATGGCAAATTTGATTTAAACTATTTACAAATCAAGGAAGAGACAACACAAGTTTGTATACATGAACTGATGTGGTTTTACTGCATTTGGCCACAAACTTAATTTAAATATGCTGGTATTGAAAGCACGTGCAAATCCCCATCTCTATCATCACTGGAATTCCACACATCCGTTGCACCGTTTTTCGACCCTCTTCCTAGACAAAATTCCCATCCCTTTCTGCCATTCTTGGTCAGAATGCAGTTATTAAAAACACTCAGTTGATGCAAATTGTGGGTCAATACAAAACACAGAATGGGGTGTAATGTGCTTCACACAACAGAGAGCAGAATTAAGGGGAAGGGAGGGAAGTGTTTGGAGGCAAGGCGCCTCTTCCATTTGATAAATGGCAAGGGAAATCAAATACCATCACCGCTTTCTCTTGGAGTATATTGCGACTGGTCATGAATAACATCGGTTCATGTCTAAGCAAATACTTGTCATGATTTAAACGTCAGTTTGCAAACAACTTGGAATAGTGCATTTTACAGTCATAACATATTCTGTAAAACTATGAAGATCGCGTAATGTTGGCATAAAAAGAGAAGCTGTATGATTATATATGAAGACAACAACTACAACTCTCACAGCACTGTCATTGGTTAATTTTAAAATATTCAAGCATAATTAAAAAAAAACAAGGACAGAGGAAAGCTGAACTTATACTACACTACGAAAAAGTCATATAACTCAACCCAATGTTGACTTTTTATTTCCTCCAGAGTATTAATCAATTGTAAACATAACTTCCACCCCTGACTAAGTTAATTACTTCATGTTTAAAACTCCAGTGGCTTGACTGGATTTTTGCTACCTCTGGTGCAATTTGAATTATATTTATGATTAGATTTTCAGGTTTTGAAGGAAAAACCATCAGAATTTTATTTAGTTGCCCCTAACTTCAATAAACAGTACCATGTATATCATCTCTTATGTTAGAATAGTGTTGTCTTCACATAAGACTCAAATAATGGTATTAGTCATTCATTTCCTCGTACACATACACCCTATTGCGTGTTGACAGGTTTATAAGGATGCCGTGGCAGCCACGGGTGCTGGGAAGCTCCTAGATGACAGCCTTTGAATCCTTGCAGTCCTGAGCAATGGTGCCTGAGTTAGTCTGTTTATTGTCTGCGTTTTCTCCCAGATGCTTGACTTGTCTGAAAGATTAATATAGGAACAAGAGCGGTAAGGTCCAGGGTTGCACATCTTTAAGACATTTTTATTAGCAGATGGCACATGAGATTCAAAGGTCACCCCAAGGGGGGGACATTTTAAAGTGAACAATATTTATGTTCAGATACTATGCTGGTGAGATCATGTGGTAAAGGGTAGTGATTAAATTAGTTTACCAATAGCCACTATATATCAGTTGAGAATTCTGAGTCCAACGCTTGCATTTCTTCCACAGAGTCCACTTACCAAGAACTTGCTCCTGCCTGAAGCAGGTTCAGCCAAAGAAGGAATGCAAAACCATCTACTTGTATCCCGTGTGCAAAACACTTGCTGACTTACAGTTCTCCAGCTCTTTACATACCTAGGACACTGTTATGTGTTTGTTTAAATGCACAATATTGTTTCTGACAGCTATATTTGCATATTTAAAAACAAAAACAGAAGCTTTGTTTTTAAAGCAGGTGGGTGGGCTATCTGCCATTCTTTATTTAGATACAATATGATACTAGAGTATACAATTTCACATCTCCAATAGTGCAAACTTCATAAGGTAGGATGCATATCATAGCAGTTCTCTCATAAATGAGATGCACATGGAAACTGATACTACCTGTAATATATGTGTCATACAAGCGACAGCATTTCCCCCATTGTGCAGCTACCTTCCCACATTGGCTGTTTTTAGCTAATGATGTTTTTGGAAGATCACTAAGCAGCTTAGAGGTATTTGCTCTGATCAGACAATTGCCCTGTTCCTTGTGGGACAAAGGAAGTCTGATGTGCCTGTGGAACTCTTTCTGCTCTCCTGGGCTTCCCCATATTGAAGGGGGAACACCCAAACCATCAAGAAATGCATGGTTGCTGCGTCTTCCATTGAAGTGAGTAGGGAGCTTGTTTGTGCAGCAGCTCTAGGTGCACATCAAAACATGCTCAATGCTCTAGACTAGGAGGGGGAAGACCTTCTGAACTATTTAAGTACAAGTTTCACTGCATTATTTGTTAAATTTCTATGCTGCCTTATCACCAAGACCTCAAGGTGGCTTACAACACTAGAAATGCAGAAGTTATAACACATTTTCCCCCACAAGTGAAAATGCTACTGCCAAAAGGTTGACGTTGAAATTGGCCAATAAAAAGAATTGGGATTTTTGTGAAACATAACATTATTCATCATACCAGAAGCACAAAATGTATATACTGAAAAGACCATGTTACGGAGGCTAGCTAAATGAATGATTATCAAAAGTAATTCTGAAATTTGTTTCTAATAACCAAATTGCTACAAAGGTCACATGAATGTTCAGAGTCAGAACAGGCCACCTATTTTGAAAAAGTCTAAAAGACACCTACATTTTCCATTTTTTTAAAAAAACCTCATATTTGGCACATCACACAAACACCTAAAGGAAGAACACGGTGACAATTACTCACTTTTCAAGTGATCCATTTTCAACTTTCATATTTCCTTCCACTGGATCCAGTCCTTGTTCTGAAAACTGTTTCAAGGCACTTAAAGCTGCCTGTAATACAGGATAATTTTAAAAATAACGACAGAGGCCATCCTAATTATATTATCAATGCTGTGTATAAAATATTTGAATCCAACAAATAAGTTTTCAGGGACACACTGAACAGTGGCAAGATCAGCACCAGAGAGATATCTTGAAAAAGGGATGGATATTTATATTCAAAGACATTCATTTTCACCATGTGAGATTCACAAACATTAATGAAGGCTGCTCTTCTTCATTTTTACCTCAGCATTGCTCATACTCTAAAATACATTGTCACATACCCACTTATAAAAGGAAGCCACTGAGCCCGTCTCTAGAGTACATCTATTCTCATGTATTCTTCCTTCATGTGGCCATAACAAGACAGTATGGCAAACAGACTTGGTGCCAAAGATGGCAGCACTGGGTCTTCTTCGCACCCACTCGCTTCTCAACAACACATGGGGTCACATCCTGGTACTGTGCACTCCCTCACAACCATGTGAAACATAGTTGGACAAACTCACAATGTGATGTCATGTCACATGTTTTTCATAGGCAGACATTACAGGGAAGAAAGAAGGGGATGTGGCACTCCAATTGCTTCTTTGTATTGGCAGTGTGGTGCCCTTGGCAAGCAGGACAAGAGCGTCACGAGGAGTTTGGAATTTTTCCGAGAAGGCTACTGTGCAGGCATGAAACCCATCTGGTGTGAATACAGTGAGAATCACAAAAGGGATCATCTAGTTCCACTCCACATATAGCGAATCAAAGGCAAAAGTCCCAAATTGTGAATAAAAGGGACAAGACCCCCTTCTACAATATCTTTATTTAAAGGAGCAGACTTTTGTTGTTGTTTTACTATTTTTAAATTGTAAACTGCCTTGTATATGTGACAGAGGAATAGTATATAAATGCAGCAAAATTTTTAAAGAGACACATATCAAATGGTTCTTTTGATAGACACATCAGTGTTTGTATGAAGGCATCCCTTTTCTTCCTTGGTGATCCATACTCTCACAAATTTCCAGTGCATCAATGGTGTTGACTCTTTTAGTGGTGGGATTCAGGTTTATTGCCACTTTCCTCTTCTAACACCAGAATTGCATTCTTCCTTCCATTTTACAAATTACACCTTCCTGAATTCTTCTCCTACTTTCCCACTATTACACCAATTCCCAACTCTAGCTGAATCGTATCAATGTTATTTTGTGGATGTTGGTGTTATGTGCATGTTGATCCAACCTAATGTGCATGTTGATCCAACCACCCAACCTTCAAACTACCTGTGGCATGGGGAATACACCACATACACTGGATAGCATCCTTACTAAACACACTGTCAGCGGAACTCCTTCCACTTGCATGAAGACAACACTCCTTCCATTCCTGGAAGCACTTGATTTGATGCCACTGACTGAAGGAAGACCTCTAGCTATGTCCATTTGTATAATGCTTAGCCCTCGTCTGGATGACAGTAAGCAAATTTAAGCACCAGAATCCAGTATCTTAAGTTTTCAGAAACAGTATGACTAGTAGATTCACATGCTGCAGTTCTATTGCTGAAGCTAAACAGAGACAGTGCTGTAAATCTGTTGGATGATAAACTGCATCGGAAGAAAACCATACAGATGGCATCCTGAGCTTTTTGGAAGAATAGTGAGGAAGAAATGTGATAAATAAAACTCTCTCAAAGGGCTATCACATTCCTTTAATAGAAAATATCTTGGGATGAGAGCATTTTTCTCAACACATATTTTCATGACTGTTTTCATTGTTACTGTCACTACCTTCAACTGGCAACAGAGAATGCATAATAAAATGGGATTTAAAAACTCTACAGGTTCATTGTAGCTTCATTAAGTACTTCTGGTTTGTTCCCGCCACAATGCTATTTTGTAGCACATTAATGAAATATTAACCTAGTTTCTCACACAGATGCATGGGAACATCTGTTTCTCTCTTTACCCAGAACATCTATTTCTATATCTTTTAAAGGAATATTACAATAAAAGCAAGCAATGCTGAATGGAAGCATTAGTTCCCACTGAAGACATTTCAAGGATAAAAAGGTGAAACATAAGTATCAGAGTCACTTGTAGTTGTTGTTTTAAGCAGTTAGGCCTTTACTTCAATACTTCAAGTGGCTGCCTTGAGTGTGATAATCATGCAATGAAGGGGTGGAGTCTGCACTATATCCTGGCATTCATCATTGTTCACTGCTCCACTTTCTGGAGCCTTTTGTACAAAAGATTGCATCTCATTGGCCTGGTTCTGATATAACAATCCTGATCATACAAACCACAGGGTGTTAGATTGGAAATGAAGTCCTGTGCCCAACACTACCTCCTCCCAAGTCCCCTTCCAGAAGGGAAGAAGTCCCACGCCCTTGCACCTGAATTAAATACTTCCTAGGTTGTTAAACCACCAGTTTCCATGATATTCAAACAGGAGATACAGTCCAGGACACCATACCATCTGGGCCTATTTGCCTTGCCTATTTGTCTTGGAAACCAATGAGCATGTCCCTACCAAGGCAAACAGCAACTGTAGTCAGCTCAATTCAGCTTAAGACTGAACTAGAGACTATGGTTAAAGTAACCCTCCCCTACGCCACACTCCCAATTCTGGTTATTTAGTTAAGAAAAAACCAAGCACCCTAACATTAATGCAATATGTACTTTGACCCTGAGGGTCAAAAGAACTGAGATAACAATAATAGTGATTTGGATGATCAGCTAAGAGAGGCAGGCAAAGAGGGCCAAGTTAAAAAAATGAATGGGGAAGTCCCCGTGGATCAAAAGCTCTATGGTCTGGTACAAGGACTATCCCTGGTTTATTGTTATACATGTTTAAAATACATGCTACTAATATTCAACAGATATGCCATTTTATCAAAATATCAACTGTATTTCTTTAGGCCAGTTCAGATGAACCTCAGCCTGCAGCTGCCCCTACATGTGATAATGTCAGGGCTGCTGGCGTGAATGTGTCCACCCTGACTCAAGGATGTGCTGATGCAATCATGGCACAGCCTTTAATTGTGTCCTTTAAACAAGGTTTTCTAGACTAGAGCATGTAGAGGGGAGATCTGGATGATCACTCCTCACACGCGATTAAGGGATGTGCCGTGATCGCATTGGCCCAAGCATTATCACATGCAAGGGCAGCTGTGGGCTGAGATTAATCTAAACCAACCCTTTATCTGAAATTTGCTATGTATTCACATGGTTTGCATTTTTAAACTGATTGTTACCAGTTCTGTCTAAAAGAACAGGTTTTATATCTATTAATTTTAAATAGCTACAACATTTTCCGATCAATTTTATCCTTTCAACAATCCTTGGCATCTGTTAGGCTCCTAGTACAGAGTTCACCCTTTTCACAGTTGCCATACACTGAGTTGATTATTTCACAGACCTATCTATCACAATTTCAAGATCTTTTTTCGGGTTAGTCACTGCGTTAAGACTGCATCATATATGTGAAATTAAGGTTCTTTGCCCCAATGTGCATCACTTTACACTTGTTTACACTTGTTTACACTGAACCACGTTTGCCATTTTGTTGCCAATCTATCCAGTTTGGAGTGATTCTTTTGGAGCTTTTCACAATGCACACTACCTGGAATTTGGTGTCACCTGCAAACTTGGTTAACTACTGCTCACCCCTAACTAGAAATAATGTATGAACAAGTTGAAAAGTCTCAATATAGAATCTTAGGGGGTGTTACTTCCCTCCTTTGTGAGTATTGTCAATATATTCATAGTCTGTTCCTGCTCTTTATCCAGTTAACAATTTATAAGAGGACTTGTATACTTATCCCATGACAGCTAAGTTTACTCATGAGCCTGGAGTTAGGGATGTGTATGAACCGATTCAGTGCTCCTTTTACGGAGCACCAAATCAGTTCGGTAGTCTGGCGTTTGAGCCGGTTTGGAGGCCGGGGGCCTTTAAAGGGAAGAGAGGGTGCCCTTACCTTCCCCGCTGCTTCCCCCTTGCTGGTGCTGTGCCCAAAACTGCTGGTGCGGGGCTGCTACATACCTTCCTGCAGCTCCAGTCAGCATTATGCTGGAAGTGGCTGACATGCATGCGTGCATATGTGTGTCGGCCACATCTGGTATGTTGCTGACTGGGGCTGCAGAGAGGTATGCAGCAGCCCTGCACCAGCAATGTTGGGCACAGTGCCGGTGGGGGGGGAAATGCCGGGGAAGGTAAGGGCACCCTCCCTGCCCCTTAAAGCCCCCCCCACCTCCCAGGAGTACACAAACACATTTGTGCATATCCCTACCTGGGGTAAGGCACCTTGAGTTTCCACTCTAACTACAGTTCTCCAACGGTTAGAATGTGGAAATAATTAGAATTGAGCTGAACAGGAGTAAAGTTTCACAACTATTTGTGCACCACTTGAAAAGCAACCCCAATGTTTGGTGGACACTCAAAAGGGCATTAAAGCATATGCAAAAAGGAGAGTTAATATTTTAGTGCTGCTTCGGCAACTGAGCCGAGGCACCTTGTTCTGCTGTGTTGTCCAGTTAAGGCAAAACTGATAATTGGCCAGATGCACACTGAATTGCAAAACATGTGGACATACATTTGGATGCATCCAAAGTACAATCTAGTATGACATGAGTTAGACTGGCTCTGGAGTGAGAGAAATGTAGCTACAGTTGTCCCAATGAGATCAATCTTTAGTCAAATCTGATTGGCTACACAACTCTGTGGCATCCACATTATAAGGCTGTCTGCACGAGCAACCTAACCCAGGCTAGGGGAATACAGCATGAGCCTCCCACCCAGCCAAACCCAACTTCTAAACATGGCCTTTAGTTGAGGTTAAGGGTGTGAGTGCGCCCTTAACCTGGCTGCTGGGATCGTGTGCAAGCTTGGGCTATTAGCAGCCTAAGCATGCACAGCGATGGGCACCTAGAGTGCCCATCCCATGGGCGTATCACCAAATGCACCATGTTCATCGTGCAGTGCATTGTGGGATACACAGCGTGCCGGCCTCTGGAAATCTGTGCTGATCCAAATAGTGTGGATTGTGTGGGTACGTGGAAGTGTGCCCAAGAAGGTGGCACACCATCGTCTGGGGGAAAGGTGAGTTGGACCGTGCCTGCCTGCACAGGGTCATGTGAATACCCTTATTAACCCTAAGTATTGGCTGGGATAACATAGTGAAGGATAAAGAAAAGGGGGGGAGGGCAGATTGGGCAAACCAAGTTAACCAGCATAAAAAATAGTGTTAAATAGAACGTAGGGGAGAAGAATTTTAGTGAGTGTGAAATGTAGCAAGTGGAAGAATGCACTGAGAAAGCACAAGGGAGAGTACATTAGAGTAAATGTGAGGTACTATTGGTGGAGACTCAGGATCCTAGAAGATCCTGGGATCACCTACCTCTTGATTCTGAGCCTATACCAGCTCACTTACTTTCCTAGGGTGCTTTGTTCCTGTTTGAGGTATAATGTTTGGTTCAAGAAGTTAGACGGAGAAGTTCAAGATTTGGGTTAACTATAGACTGATGAGGATCTTTAAAGACAGTGAACTAACTTAATACATGATCACTCTATTGTTATTACACTTTTCAAGAACTGAGCCTGATCTCTGCAACTCTAAAAAGCTAGGAAACTTTTGCTAAATGAAGGGGATACAGGCTGAATAAATATTTGACACAGATTACAGTGGACAAAGGCAGAGTACTTCCTCAGATGATTTTTCCCCCTTAGAAAAGAGCATCTGCACAGATACACAGAAATATTTCTCTTCCCCAGAAGATTTTACAACTGCTTTGTGAGCAAAGCCCCATAGGTTATGAAACAGATGTCTTTACACTTGTTTTCTGTGTAGATACAGCGATGCCAAAAACACAATGCCAACAGGATGCACTACTCTGCTCTTTGTTTGTCTTGGCTGCTCTTATTATTATAAGTATGTGTCTGGATCTGGTTGGAGGTGGATGTTTCCAATCATTCTGGCCATTTTTAAGCTTTCCTTAAGCCAATTAGCAATTAACAAATCA
This sequence comes from Hemicordylus capensis, assembly GCF_027244095.1. Classification (NCBI taxonomy): domain Eukaryota; kingdom Metazoa; phylum Chordata; class Lepidosauria; order Squamata; family Cordylidae; genus Hemicordylus; species Hemicordylus capensis. The sequence continues at coordinate 270,379,790 of NC_069660.1, forward strand.
TATTGAAATTTGTTAATTTCTTCCCCCTCTTTTTCTCTCTCTGTGGGGAACTGGATATGTTGTAATGACAATTTAATAACATTAGGTCATCCTTATACAAAGCAGTTGCATACAGAGGCAACTAGAACAATGTGATTTCAACTCACGCTCTTATGATAATGGTTTAATGTTTTTCAGTACGAAGTACAGATGTATTTCTCTTTCTTTATACATCTATGTTCTATTTCCGCTTCTCCCCAAGATGTTCCTTAGCAGTCCATTTGTGAGAGTCTTTACACTTTACCTTTCTGGGAGTGTCACATATATCTGAGAACAGGAAACAGCCCTAACTTGTCTTTCAGCTACTTCTGTCATGGAACTGACATAGACACTTCTAGACATACTGTACAGCTCAGCCAATCCACTGCTGTGGCTTGCCATCTCTCACTTCCTAATAACGCAAGAAACTACTGTCTAATCCTGATGGGCCAGTTCATTAAACGCTCTTAATTGGGGCATTTTTGACAGCCTTATAATGAGGTTAAAGGGAAGGAAGAGAATAAAAGTCTTTGACTGCAGTTTCACATCATGAAGCTTAAAGTTGCCTTGAGTTTACAGCCATCATTTGACATCTGCTCTACGCCAACAGTTTCCAACAAATGCCAGAGAAGATTATAACTGAAGTTAACACCTGCAAGGTAATTACAAAGCAGTAGAAGTCTCATGTGAACAAGCACTCAATCCCCATGACTTCCCACTCCACTTCTACCCTCCATTTCCTTCCTCTTCCTTCACTATCACAGTCTTCTTTCTGCTATACAGTCTTCAGCACCATTCATCTTCTACCTGTTTAGCTCAAGCTGGCTGAATTGGTGGAACTTACAAGATGGCAGGAACTAGCACCCTTTTCTAGAATATGAATCCCATGGATTCTAATATATAGAAATTGTCACCTGAAAATGGGGGTGGTTGGGTGGGTTAATTGTCCCATTTTATTCAAAACACAGCTACGTAGAGATCTGCAGAATGGTCCGACTTGAAATGGGCTCTTTTGAGTGTTCCGAGCTCTAACAGAACACCTTTCAGATGAAGGGCCTGTTTTGAGTTTAGAACTGAACGACTCTGTTCCAAGTCGGAATATGTTTTGAGTGTTCCAAGCAGCACAAGGGTGGGCAGCGAGAGGTGCCTTTAACAATCATTCCCTGCCAGCCCCTGTGAGCAGCGATACCCCATCCAGCATCTCACACCAAGGCTGCCCCATCGATGGCATTCTTTTGGCCTCTGTGCATACAAATGGCTGCCGTGCAGGTGCAAAGGCCAGAAGAGTGCTGTAGACAGGGCAGCTTTGGTGCAAGATGCTGGGCAGGGTGCCGCTGCTTCCAGGGACTAGCAGGTGTGAATGGTATCAAGGTGATGATTTTTAAAGGTACCTCCTGCTGTCTCTTGCCGCCCAGAACCCTTGAAACCTGAGCTAGTTCCATTGGAACAACCAGCCCAACCAACAAAACGTTTTGGGGATTTGCATTCTGTTCCAAGCTTGGAATGGAACACAAATCCCGTTCTGTGCACATCCCTACAGCAATGAATACTGGTAGTCTGGAAACAGCAAAAACCACAACCAGAGCTGTGGAAAAAGAATGTAGACCTGATACAGAAAATGGGAAAGATGCTCTTGTTACCTCCAGGTTGGACTACTGCAATGCATTCTACTTGGGGCTGCCCATGAAAAGCATCTGAAAACTTCAATTGATACTAAATTATGAATCAGGCTTTTCAGGAGCTGCCTTTTGGGAGTACATCGTCCCAACTTTATGTGATCAGCACTGCTTACCAGTTTGTTTCTGGGCTCAATTCAAGATGATGTTTATGGTCTTTAAAGCCTAAGCAGTTCAGGGTATCTTAAGGACTGTCTTCACTGTATATTTCTTCCCATACACTCTGATCTTCATTGGATGCCTTGCTTTGAGTGCCTGTGCCCTCAATGCCCTCCAACAGGAGCAGTGCCTTTTGGTGGTGGTATCAACTCTCTGGAATGTCCTCCTCAAAGAGACCCAGCTTATCCCCACTCTACCCTCCTTCGGGCATTGTGTTAATTTTTGTGGGTTTTGTGTTTTGCTTTTGGGGAGGGTGATGCTGGCCAATGGCTGGTGGTAGTTTCTTGGAGTTTTTTTAGTTGTGATTTATATTGTGATATTAGCTGCCCGTTTAATGTTTACTATTATTTTATTCTGTTTTAATGATATCCTTTGTTGTTCCATTTCTGTTAGCTACCTAGGGTCACTTTTGGCGAGCAAGAAAGAATATAAATGTTTTAAAATACAGACAGACATGAGAGATTTCTACTATATCCATCTATATCAGGGCCAAGGGTTTAAACATCTAACAGACTTATAAACTGTAGGCACTGATCATTGCGTGAACATAAGTGCTTCATCAATTAGTTCTGCTCTGGAAGACTGAAGTCAGTGGTCTGACATCTGGCTTTAAATTTCTCTGCTGTTTTGAAAACAAGCCACAAAGGATTTTCACTCTAATTCTGTCCTTTATGGGTAAAAATTAATTACTGATGTACAAGCTCTTGAATGTCATTGAAGCAAAAGGTATATATGTTGCATTTTAAAAACACATGCTTTCTTCTAAAAAAACGGCCTCATTTTTTAAAAAACACCTATGTCTGTTCTTTAGTGTGCAAATGTGAGTAATTAGTTTGCTACAAATTCCAAATTGTTTTAATTTGGTGCACATGTTTAAAAACATTCAGCTTTGATGATATTCTTTTTTAAAGTCCTGGCTCTGATGGTTTTCAAACAACTGACACTACAGTGGTGCCAAGACCAATTTTGTTGTATGTGATTGTAACAAATATGAAGGCAAGGAGGCAATTTCAAATTAGTGGAAGTGGTTGTGGTGGAGGCATCCCTTAATCTATACTGTCATTGCATGAGAACACCTGCAAAGATCAGGTGCTCATTCCCTGTGAAAGTGAAAAACTGTATGTCACTGCTGGAAAAGAACAGGGTGGGTAACGAGAAGCAGAGGAGAAATTGGCACACTGCTGGATCATCTGGTTATTTTTGTTTTGAGATCAGCTAAGAGGGCATGAGAAGAGGAACTTAACAAGCAGTGGGCTGTGGTAATTCTGCAGCCCACTTTTTCCATGCCTTGGTGTTTGAAGAACTAAGCTGTACTGCCTCGTTCTTTTCCTCTTGATAATTAAGTGCCATGAATAGCCCATGTTTATTGATTTCACATGGGCGAAGTCAAGTCTGCAGGTTCCTTCTTTAGAGCATGAGAGCTGCTTGTCTCTTTTTGCACTACAGATCAATCATTCTCCAATTATCATGAAACCAAGCCTGACCCTGGACACTCTGCTGAAAATCAATTATAGTCTATTTGTGTGTATGCACCCCATGAGTCTGTATTTCTTGAAAAGCATTCCCAAACTTCTTTAATCTGTATTTGGCAAGCAGCTCTGTTGCGCACACTTAAATGTTTCTCACACACCTGTAAACGTATATATTCATGGCACTGGCAACTACAAAACTGTACATATATGCATGGTATAATGTTTCAAGTTATTACTTGGATTGTCAAGCAACTAACATACTGAAGGACTAGTCAGAAACCAGCGTGATTGAACTGGCAAGTTCCTTTGTTACCTGAATTCACAACCAATGACTTCAGCAAGGAATCTTTTACAGCTTTCTGTTACCAGGCACTACCATCCCCCGTTGATTAGACTGCACACAGACCAAGGTCAACATGTGTTTAAAAATTTAATTTCAGAAAGGTTATTCACACTGCACAATGCAAGTCTTAATTATCTGACTTTAAGCTTTCCCCCCTCAAACTTGTTGTGCCCCATGTATATTAATCTGATTAACTCCTGCAATTTACATGAAAAGGGATTAATCTCTGCACAAAGGGATATTTACCTGGTATGCACTAGGGTACGGGCATTAGCTTTGTCTATAAGAAGGGAGACTACGATGTGGAGGGGGAGGACTGATGTGTTCAGTCTTCTGCTCAGGCACAGATTGACAAATGCAATATTTAGAGCATTTAGGAAAAAGAATAAGTTGTTTAGTACTGGCCTTCAGGCTAAATTATCCTGTCTAACATCTACCTGACAATCTCTGCAAACATAAGTCTAGTTCATCATGGATCATGTGGATCTCTAAGCAAGGATTAACTGTTCTTGAACCATTTTTCCAGTGTGTTAGGAACAAACTGGCATTCAGTCGTCTAATTTTGTCTACCGGGAAGGGAAGTCTAGTTCTATCTACCTTTCTGTTTTGTGGAGTTCTATTGTTATAATTTCCCCAAGTTCACTTTTGAATGTCCCACGTGACAGCCTTATTTAGCTCCCATATATTTTAAAATAATTTCTTGGCATTTCTACTATTCAGAAATAGCTAATTGTGCTCTTTCACAACCATTCATTTTCCATACCATTCATTCCGACACTGTCATTTTGTCCAATATCAGCATGCCAGCAACCAGGGTATGCAACTTTATCTCTGAGCAAAAGAGAAGGTTGAAGTGAAATACTTTTCCTGATGTGCAGGGCCATTGCATTCATTTTAAAGGAGGACTATGTATAAACAAACTAGACTACACAAAGGGCTCTGGAATTCATCATTTATTACATTTATGTGTCTCCTTTCTTTCAGGGAAAGTCCCAAGTAGACCCAGGCATTGACCAGAATGGGACCTGCTTAGCTTCAGCCATTGTGACCAAGACAATGCAGAAGGAGACCTGCCATGTTAGTTTTTCTTCCTGCCATGTTAGTCTTAGATGGGCTCTACCTAGTTGTCTCCTTCACACGCTTCATTTCTGGGGCGGGGGCAGTTTCAGGGGCGGAGCCACGATTGGGCGAACGCGTTCAAAGAATCTGGGCCACCGCCCCCAGGGGCTGTGCCTCGCAGCCCGAGACATGCCCCCCGCATCTGATGTTAGACAAGTGGGGTGTTATTTTGCTCCCAAATGGGGCTGTGCAGCCCCATTTGGGACCAAAATCGGCCTGCACTGCATTGGAGAGTGGTCAGAGTTACTCTCCCTGCCTTTTAAAGGCAGGGAGAGCTGCTCCAGCCTCACTGCCAATGCAGCGGAGCCAATCTCCCTCCCAAACGGGACTGAGCAGCCCCATTTGGGAGGGAGATTGGCGAGCATTGCGTTGACAGCGTGGCTGGAATGGCTCTCCCTGCCTTTAAAGGCAGGGAGAGTTGCTCCAGCCCATGCTGCCCAGCCCCGTTTGGGAAGGAGACCACGCCCCCCACGTCTGACGTCAGAGCGTGTCTAGCCGCCCCCTGCATCTGACATCAAATGTGGGGGCAGGGACAGGGGGCCATGGTGGCGGCCGAACACGGGCCACCGCCAGCCTCTCTCCATGCTTGTCTGGTTTATATGGAGGAATATTGAATCATGTGATCTTCCGTTTGTATTCTGAAGTAGCACAGTACCCAAAGGGAATGAGGTGGGACCAGGCAGCTTCTTACACAAATAGCAAAGGGCTAATCCATACAAGATGTTTTGCTTTATGCAAAAGCAATCTTAACAAAGGTCCCCCATGCTGGCAGCAATTCCTATTACTGGTGGTGCATCATCCAGTTTTTGCAGTCATGGGGACAGCTGCCAGCTGTATTATGACTCCCTGATCAGACACTGACTTGTTAATGTGAATATGTACCCAGAGAAAGCTACGTCTGCTCACGTGTAGAAGAAAATGCCTTATGTCTTTGCTATGACCTTGCTTCATGTGGGATCCTTGACCATGTACTTTTACTATATATAGGGAATAAAGTTCAATGAAAGACATATATGATGCTTTTCTAATAAAACCAGCCGTAGTAATAAAATTAGACATCCATAAATTGCTTTTGTTGGCCACAATAGTCTTTATAAAAGCACAAGGATTGTAGGTTCAAAAATGACTTATGGACAAAGTTATTTTAAAAACGCTATGAGTTTTAACTACTTTTGTTAATAACAAGTTTTAGCTAAATATAGAATACTCTTGATTTTATGATGAGTATAAAGTTTGTGCTATTTGTGAAAGGAGAGAGGGTTGGTATAGTATACAGGGGGTGATTTATAAGACAGAGTATCTGGAATGCTCCACTTTCTACATAGGTGAAACGGAGAGACACTTAAGAGATATACTGTATATATATACAGTAGTGAACATTTGTCGGATATGTGATATAATGAGAGCCGCACAAAATCGTGGTCTTTAAATATGAGGGACATGCTGGATGAGTGGTGGGAACTAAGATAACTGTATTGGTGGTGGAAAGAAATTTGCAGAAGCATAAAATAAAGGAGGCAATGCATATAGGGGGAAAATCAGATATTAATATTAAGGAGGAGATGGTTTTGGCTATGAAATTCATTAGTCTCTGAATGACAGAAGTTGAGTTAATGGTTCCTTGTTGCAGCTCTTAAGCTGTTTTCCCTTTTCTCTTCCCTGAGTTAACTGTTCCTTGTTGCAGCTGGTATGTTGTCCAACCACTTTTCTCTTCTCCACCTACTGATTACCTCACGAGAAAGGAATTTAAGAACTGCAGACACATTTGGTTTGTGTAAGCAACTGAGGATAATGTATTGATACTGAAAATGGTTTTGTTTTTAACCTGTAACTTTGTGCATGATATTTTATCTTTATGTTATATAGAGGTGTTGGTGGAAGAAGTATTTAGAGTTCATATACACATGGCGTCACCATCAACTTAAATACACAAAGAAAATGTTTACTAGAATGAATTTTCCAGTTTTATATTATACTAGTAAAAGGGCTTACAATTTGCAAGCATATATACGTTTTATCTCTCTATGACTCTAGTCTTTTAACCTGTTTATGAGGCCTCATTCCCCATGGTTGCCAATGGGTTCCCCCCCACATTTTATGGGACATTAATGATTTTTTTCTGGGGCCCTTTAATAGGGCCCTTTTGGACATATTGTGAAACTGCAGGATAACAAACCTGAGGTTCGTTCTTTCTTTCTTATATTGCTGTACTGTCTGATATAGACATCTCTAGTCAGTGTACAAAGTTAAAACATAAATGTAAAAACAATATAACAGTTAAAATTCATAAACTTTCAATTGGGAATTGATAGAAGGAGTGAGACTCTGTTGGTCCTTTTGCATCTCTCGGCGGCTTTCGATACCATTGACCATCGTATCCTTCTGGAACGTCTGAGGGAGTTGGGGGTGGAAGCAACTGCTTTGCAGTGGTTCCGCTCCTACCTCACAGGCAGATTCCAGATGGTGTCTATTGGAGACTATTGTTCTTCAAAATGTGAACTTTCCTATGGTGTCCCTCAGGGCTCCATATTATCTCCGATGTTGTTTAACATCCACACGAAACCGCTGGGAAAGATAATCAGGAGATTTGGTGTAGGGTGTTATCAATATGCTGATGACACCCACATCATCTTCTCCATGTGAACATCATCAGGAGAAGGCATAACCTCCCTAAACACCTGCCTGGAGGCAGTAATGGGCTGGATGAGGGATAACAAACTGAGGCTGAATCCAGACAAGACCTCGGTACTTATTGTGCGGGGTCAGAACTCGGGAGAATATTTTGATCTGCTGGTTCTGGATGGGGTCATGCTCCCCCGGAAGAAACAGATACACAGTCTGGGGGTGCTTCTGGATCCAAACCTCTCCCTGGTGTCCCATGTTGAGGTGGTGGCCAGAGGTATTTTTTACCAGCTTCGGCTGATATGCCAGCTGCGTCCGTTTCTTGAGATGAACGACCATGAAAATGGTATTACATATGCTGGCAAACTCTAGGCTGGATTACTTCAATGCGCTCTATGTGGGGCTGCCTTTGTACGTAGTCAGGAAACTGCAGTTGGTCCAGAATGCGTTGGCCAGGTTGGTCTCTGGGTCATCTAGGAAAGACCAATATTACTCCTGTGTTGAAAGAACTATACTGGCTGCCAATTCATTTCCGGGCAAAATAGAAGGTGCTGGTTATTACTTCTAAAGCCCTAAACAGCTTAGGTCCTGGGTATTTAAGAGAATGTCTTCTTTGCCATGAGCCCCACCACCTGTTAAGATCATCTGGAGAGGTTTGTCTGTGGTTGCCGCCAACCCATCTGGCGGCTACTCGGGAATGTGCCTTCTCCATTGCTGCTCCTGGACTTTAGAATGCACTCCCTGTTGAAATAAGAGCCTCCCCATCTCTGGCAACTTTTTAAAAGGTACTGGAGACAAATTTATTCAACCAGACTTTTAATTAGATTTATAGATTTAAAATTTTAATACTGGGTTTTACATGTTTTTTTAAAATGTTTTAAATGATTTTAATTGTTAATTGATTTTATGTTTTAAATTATTTTCATTATAAGCCGCCAAGTGATGCAAGTTTTGGGCAGTACAGAAATATTTTAAATAAAAAAAACAAACACAGATAAAAACAATTTCAATGAATCAAAACATTAAATTTAAATCTTAGTTAAAAGCATGGGAAACAGGAACATCTTGAGGGTCTTCCTAAAAGAATGCAGAGGAGGATATGCTCTTATTTCAACAGGGAATATATTCCAGAGCAAGGCCCAGTCCTGAGTCACCCCCAAACGAACTGGCAGCAACTGTAACCAGACCTCTCCAGATGATCTTAATAGGTGACAGGGTTCATGACAGAGAAGGTGCTGTATTAAGTATCCTGGACCCAACCGAAGCCATTAAAAGCTTTATAGGTGATAACCAGCACTTTGTATTGTGTTCAGAAATATATCGGCAGCCATTCCAATTCTTTCAAAATCAGTGTTATATGGTCCCTTTGAGTTGACCCAGAGACTAATCTGGCTGCCGCATTCTGTACCAACTAGTTTCGAGACTACGTATAAACTCTTGAACCTGAGAATCGTCCCACAGACGATCTTCCAATCTGGGTCAGGCAACCTCTAGTTTCAGGGCAGAGGAGCCCCTTCCTTTTCCTGGTCCACCGAGGCTGCATCCCAGCAAGCTCTTTAGTGCTCGCATTGCCAGACTGTGGGCAGGGCGTCAGCACAACAGCAGGGTGGCAGCCATAGGCCATGATCTTCAAGGGCCACATGCCCAGTGTGATCGTGCCTTTTGGGCACGGATCATCTGCCCTCAGCAAGGAAAAGGCATTTAAACCTTTCCCTTCACACCACTTGCACTGCTGCCCTCACATGAGCCCTGCAGACAAACAGTTTCACACAAGCACAATTATTGGTAATGGGGGAATGAAGAGGGGCAATGTTTTTCTGTTACTCTAGGATGGATTGTGACGATTTCTTAGGAGGGAATATGTTTACAAGGGCAAGCAAAGTCTAGTCCACTGTGACTAAGGATGCTCTTGTGATGGCAGACTTGATTAAAGCAGTCCAAAAACCCTCAACACACTCCTGCTCACATGCTGGCTTGTCGGCCGGGTATTAGCTCTCTTGTGAGAGGGGCAGTCCACTGGGGAGGGCCAGACAGTCCATGAGCTTTGGGTCCCCATCGGACTGCACCCTCATAAGTTAGGCCATCCAACTATGGGGACCCCACTGATGTGGCCCAGTGGTATATCTGTTTTAAAATGTACTCATTGCCTTCCCCTCTACACAACCCCTACAGATTCCCAAGGAGTCAAGAACACTCCATGTATTCAGCCATTTCCCTATGAGCTCAGTCTGGCAAGATTGGGGATGGCTCCTAGTATTATATTATATTATTATTATTATTATTCCTTGTTTACACAGTCAGACAGGTGTTATTGACTGGTTTGTTTTATCCAGACATCGAATCCTTCCCAAGGACCTGGGATGCCAGAATTTTATTGTCAATTGTTATGGATATTGTCGCAGAATATAGGCTGTTCCCAGTAAAGCTGCTTTTTGTAATTGGCTGATGGTGATTTCTGTGGCCCCTATGGTGTTGAGGTGCTCTTCAAGGTCTTTTGGAACTGCACCCAGGGCGCCAATTACCACTGGAATTATTTTGGTCTTTTTCTGCCACAGCCTTTCAATTTCAATTTGTAGTTCTTTGTATTTGGTGATTTTTTTCTATTTCTTTTTCTTCTATTCTGCTATCCCCTGGTATTGCTATGTCGATTATTTTGACTTGTTTTTCTTTCTTCTCGACTACAGTTATATCTGGTGTATTGTGTGGCAGATGTTTGTCTGTTTGTAGTCGGAAGTCCCATAATATTTTTACATCTTCATTTTCTACCACTTTTTCAATTTGATGGTCCCACCAATTTTTGGCTACAGGTAGCTTGTATTTTTTGCAGATGTTCCAGTGTATCATCCCTGCTACTCTGTCATGCCTTTGTTTGTAGTCAGTCTGTGCGATCTTTTTACAACAGCTGATTAGGTGGTCCACAGTTTCATCTGCTTCTTTACAAAGGTGGCACTTGCTGTTTGTTGTAGATTTTTCGACTTTTGCTCTTATTGCATTTGTTCTTAGTGCCTGTTCTTGTGCAGCCAGTATTAAAGCCTCTATTTCTTTCTTCAAGTTGCCATTCTTAAGCCATTGCCAGGTCTTGGTGATGTCTGATTTTCCACTTATATTGTGCAAATATTGACCATGCAGTGGCTTATTTTTCCATTTTTCTGCTCGGTTCTTGACATGTTCTTTCTTGTAGGCCTGCTTTGTTTCATTGGTGTTAAATAGTTTCGCATTATTGACCATTTGAAGTGCATCTTCTTCACTGTCCTAGATATATTCTTCAAGGCCTCTTTTCTCCTCCTCTACTGTTTGATGGACTTGCAGCATTCCTCTTCCACCTGAGCTGCGATGGAGGCATAGCCTATCGGCATCACTGTGGGGGTGCAGAGCATGATTGATGGTCATGATTTTCCTGGTCTTACGATCTAGCGTCTCTAGCTCTGCCTGGGTCCAGTCTATTATTCCTGCAGTGTATCTGATAGCAGGTATAGCCCAGGTGTTTATGGCTTGTATGGTGTTCCTGCCATTGAGTTTGGACTTGAGGATTTTTCTAACTCTCCTGATGTATTCAATTCCAATTTTTCTTTTAACTTCAGTGTGTGCGATGTTATCAACCTGGAGAATGCCCAAGTATTTGTAAGGTTCTTTCTCTTCCAGGTTCTTGATCTTGCTTCCATTGGGCAGTTCTATTCCTTCTGTTTTTCTTATTTTCCCCTCTGTTCATTATTAATGCAGCACACTTGTCTAGTCCAAACTCCATTGCTATATCGCTACTGAATATACGGACAGTGTTTAGCAGTGATTCGATTTCTGACTGGGACTTTCCATACAACTTCAGATCGTCCATGAACAACAGATGGTTGATTTTACTTGATGTTTTAGATGTTTGGTATCCGAGGCCTGTTTTGTTTAGTATTTGTGAAAGTGGGGTCATGGCGATTACAAACAACAGAGGGGATAGTGAGCCCCCTTGGAAAATGCCTCTTCTAATGCTAACCTGTCCAAGTGTCTCGCCATTGATTGTTAACTGTGTACCCCACATGCTCATTGCTTTTTTTATAAATATCTGAATGTTTTTGCTGACACCAGTTGTTTCTAAACATTTTAGTATCCATGTGTGAGGCAATGAATCGAAGGCTTATTATTTACTATTATTTCTTGTTTACACAGTCAGACAGGTGTTATCGACTGGTTTGTTTTATCCAGACATCGAGTCCTTCCCAAGGACCTGGGATGCCAGAATTTTATTGTCAATTGTTATGGATATTGTCGCAGAATATAGGCTGTTCCCAGTAAAGTTGCTTTTTGTAATTGGCTGATGGTGATTTCTGTGGCCCCTGTGGTGTTGAGGTGCTCTTCAAGGTCTTTTGGAACTGCACCCAGGGCGCCAATTACCACTGGGATTATTTTGGTCTTTTTCTGCCACAGCCTTTCAATTTCAATTTGTAGATCTTTGTATTTGGTGATTTTTTCTATTACTTTTTCTTCTATTCTGCTATCCCCTGGTATTGCTATGTCAATTATTTTGACTTGTTTTTCTTTCTTCTCAACTACAGTTATATCTGGTGTATTGTGTGTCAGATGTTTGTCTTTTTGTGGTCGGAAGTCCCATATTATTTATTTATTTATTTATTTATTATTATTATTATTATTATTATTATTATTATTTTATTTATTTATCATATTTCTATACAGCCTCATATAGAACTCTCCAGGCACAAAACAGTATAAAACAGTTAAAATTAATATAATAGTTAACATCTCAATAAATAAAAAATACCTCAAAATTTAGATTTCAATTAGCACAAATTCAAAATTCATGGGCTGGGGCTGGCATTGTGGTGTAAGCAGATCGGCTGTCACAGGGAATCGCAGGTGAGGGGAGCCCTATTTTCAGTGATTCTTGGCAAGCCAGTGGCCATACTGGGCAAAAATCAATGTGTATATGTACCAAGGGAGAACCAGACTGCCAGAGTCAGAGCTTGCACTCCTGCTGTCTGCTAGTTGCTGCAACCTGGAAAGGTATTGATGTGGTACCCTTCCCCGGGACTTGCATGGATCTAGCAATGGGGCTGGGCAGCAACAGCCCTATGGCGAGCATACATATCTATGTCTGCCACTCTCATGAGAGCACGGTCCGTGGAGAAGGGGAGTCGCTATGCAGTATTAGCAATCCAGCCCATGAAACATCATTGTGGTGTAGATGGTTCTTCTCATTAGTTGTTAGAGACTGCATGTTTGCACCCAAGGAGAAGGGGCTGGGCCCCCCTTCCCCTACTAATTATTATTATTTTTACAAAAAATAGAGCAGAGCCACTCAAGAATTGCAGGGGCTACCTTTCAACCCAGACCCCTGGGTTGTGAGTGATTTGTATCACTCTCTTAGAATGTGTTATCTTTGTTGGGAAACCAGGTTGACTAGTTTATGGTGCCACTGGGAACTCCATGTGCTTGTGCAAATACTTCTTCATTGCTTGATTTGTGGAGACCTCTCCACAATGTGCCCAATCTTGTCATCCCATCCAATTTTGCAGATTACAAAAAGGGGGGAACATGAGACACAGTGGAAAGTGGGCATCCCCCAATGTGGCTTTCACCTATGACATGCTTTGAAGCGTGGGATACAGCAACGTGACATCCCTGTTGCTGGGCAACGGCTGGAGGAGTGTGGAGACAGCAGGGATGGGGCAAGTGCTCAGAGAGGTGGCCAGCGAGAAGTGTGGCAGGCATAGAACTGGCACATTTCTGGGCTTGTCTGAACCACCCTCTCTATGGTCTTGCAAGAGCCACAGCACAAAACTCAGGTTACGGTGGTGGCAGAATTCAGACACTACGCCTCCTTCAAACCTCAGGTTGGAGCAATGAAACTCACTACAAACTAAGGGTTGAGATTACGTTTTCCGGCTTGAAAACCTTGGGTTGCTTTTGTGTGTTTCATGCACAAAACTGTGGTTTCATGCATTCGGATGACCATGAAATGGAACCTCTGGCTCATTCGCCTCCCATTTGGCATTATGCATGAAGGCAGCCATAGACTTGGTGAGGTCTAGAACCTACCTTTAGAAATTGCATGTTTCTATCCTTCTTGGTTTGGTCTGAGAGTTTAATGTGAGTGAGTCAGTCAGTGAGACCCAAGCAGCTTTATATTATAGATGTTTACTACTGACTTGCTTTATCTGGACTGATTTTTGTTTTTCTAGTCATGCAAGCCCAAAGGACATCAATCCATTCCTTAACTGTATGGATTCTTGATTCCCACTCACATCAATGGGTTCTGTAACATCTTATTTATTTAATTTATATACTGCCCTTCCAAAAATGGCTCGGGGCGGTTCTAAAATATATCTATAACATCTAGAATATATTTAAAGTGATTATTTTATGTGATGAAAAATATTCCAATTATATTATTCCGGGATGAAATAATAGCAATATTCTCTTCATACTGCCTCTTACCTTCCCACCAAGTCAAGCAGCAACACTTTTTCCTGTTTGGCATCTATTATATGTGAACAGATTAGGGGAGAGGGATATTAACTTGGACTGCTATCTCTGAGGAAATAGCTTAGTAAAGACCATGTGAAAGTGCTTGAGACACTGAATGCAGTCTGTCCCCCGCCCCCGGTAGGTGGATGACTATTAAACAAATCCATTTGTTTTGCTGGGATGGTTTACAGAGGAAGATTTTTCACTATTTGTTTTGCTTCTATTGAAAGATAAAAAGGGAAAAAACACTATTTTTCACTTTAAAGACAGCCAGGATATTATTTCAAAGGACTATTTGTTTAGCTACAGATACTTTTGCTCTAGAAACAAGCCTTTGAATATCACATTTATTTTAATATATTAAGAACAAGAAAAGGATTCCATGATCATTCTCCCATGCAAAAGAGCTTTAAATTTAACTGCCTGTCAGTCTATATACTACCACACACATTATTTGCAAACAGCGGAACATAATCTCACCCACTGCAAATGCCTACTTGCTGATCTCCAATGCCAGATTATATTAACCTGGTGAATAAAATATATAGTATTACAAAGGTATATTAAGACCTAACACTTTATTGTTAGTACCTTGAATAATTTGTTTGGCACCACGTGTACAGAATGTATTTCATTCACTCTCACAACAACTCTGTGAGAAGGGCCATTAATATGTTTATGTTACAGATTGAAAAACTGAGGCTGAGAGTAACCTGTTCAAGGCAAACTAGAGCAGTCACTGCTCCATCCATAACATCATAATGATACCTTGATCCAGTGTCTCTTTGTGCAGATGGGATTTCTGGTGATTGCTCAAAGTCCAACTTGCTAAAGGGCTTTCCCATTCAAGGTTAATAAAGGGCGCAGCTTTATGTAATTCATTAAGTGCCTCAGAAAAGTGTTCACTTGTAAGAGCTTCATGTATGCAATGAGCACACATGGAGTTCTAGATTAGGACATCAGGCATATGCACGAACTGTTCGATCCCGGGGCAATTTGATCACAAACCAGACTAGAGGCGGTCTGGCCCGTGATCAAACTGAACTGAGCAGGTCTGTGGTGGTTCTGTGGTTCAAGGGGTTATGCTTGTAAAGGGGAATCCGGTGAGGACTCCCCTTTACAAGCAAAGGAGTGGGGGATTCCTTGAAAGTCTTCTAAAGGACAGCTGGGGACAGAGGTGAGAGGGCACTTTTAAAAGTAGATTTAGGTTCTTACTGACCCGGCCATTGCCGCTGCTCCTTGAAGCTCGCCTGGTGCAGCCCAAGCACACAGCACTCTCTCCAGCAACCCACAGAAGCAAAAAATGTGTCACCATTGCGTGGGAGGATTGAGGGACGGAGCGCCGCATGCCTGGGCTGCACCGGGGTTTTTGAGGAGTGGCAGCGTTGGCCAGGCCAGTAAGAACCTTAATCTGCCCTCATGACACCCTTTAGAAGACCTTTCAAGCATTCCCCAAACCTTTGTTTGTAATCCTCACCGGATTCCCCTTTACACGCATAGCCCCTCGAACTGCCAAACCATTAGATTGAACAGACCAGCCAGTTGGTTTGACTGAACTGGTTCAGGGACTATTGGTTTGGTTTGAATTCGCTCTGAATTTGAACCAAACCACAAAATTTGCCCCCCCGCCCCGAGGACATGGCCCTTGAATAGCAGACTAAGTAATATACTGATTCTTTCTTTCCCCAAGATGACAATTATCTTGGCTTACGATATGGGTCACAGCAGATTGTCATGATCCTGAGAAGCAGGTCTTTCCATTCTGCCTTTTATTTATTGGTCAATAATCCCTCATTTTATCCTCTGAACACTGTATTATACCATGATTCTTCAGATCACAAAAAAAGAAAATGTGAAAGTTAACACAAGAAATGAAAGTATGCACAACGTTTCTAAGATTTAACAGGTACTGCACTAGAACTGATGGTGGTCTGCTTCACATGGCTTAATGTTTCTTCAGTTGCGCCTTGCTCCTGATTTACATTGAGGCAAATTAGGTCAGAAATAGGCCCAGGGATTCCGTGAGGAACTGCTGTGAAGCAGTTAGCAGTGCAATTTTGTCCTTGATAACGGCTGATGACTTGTCTGCATCCCACTTCAACCTTTAACTGTTAGCTCCTTTAATGGAAGTGTCTATAAAGATCCCCCCTAAAATATGCTTTTCCAGCACACTTAATGTCTTTTAATGTCTTTCCAATTAAATCCAGATGTGAAAAGCTTAAGGAACAGTTCTCAGGATTGAAAAAGATGACATAAATCTTGCAGCTGACAGAGATCCCACTGAGCTTGGTTGGGGAAACTCACAGAGGACTTGTTGTGGGCCAGGAAAGCTGCTGGGTATAAAGACAGATGTGTACACTCCTATTGAAAATGCTGAAATGAAGAAAAGCCTCCTGAAGCAGACCGGGGCACTGACAAACACTACAAGAGGAGCAGCTCAATCCTGCAGGGTATAGACTACACCCTGTGAGGTTGTGATCTCTCTCAGTTCCCACTACCCAGCACAGTTAATTTGTATGAAGAGTGCTGAGCATTTCACAAGAGGAGGTCTCTGCTTTCCTCTCTCTACTAAGGAATAAAAGGGTCTCCTCCTGCAAGATCGTCACACACCGATACCAGTGGGAGAGCTGAGTCCTCTGCACTTCTCCGGAAGTGTTCATCATCCTCCAGAATACCATCCAGCTTCCTTTTCCTCAACAAAGCAGGTTAGCAGCCTGCTGTTGTCAGTTTTGTCTTTTGTTTAACAAAGAAAATGTGCACAAACTGCCATATTAATTACAGATTTTCATTAATCAGATGAGAATCTAGGCACTCCCAATGACTGAACAATGCCTTTGGGCGAGTGCTGTTTATGCAGCTGGCAATCACTGTTATTCCCAAAGCTAATTTTTACCCACAGTAAGTATTCCTTTTCCTTACCAGATGCGAAGGAATGGATTATCCCAAGCCATGTCCATTTAAAGGGAGGGGCACAAAGGCCCACAGTTGAGTTTTATCCACTTTCTAAGGGGATAATTAAAGCTACTGAATTCTTGCATTTTTCATGACTCTTTCATTATTTTCTGAGTGTTTTAAAAAAAAAAGTTACCCCAAGCACAGGTTTTTGGTTTTTTTTTAAAAAGGGGGATTTATGTTACTTTAACCAGACATGTGAAAACGGGAAAATGACAAGGTTTTCAGACTTTTGACAGGAAATGCTGCTGAAAAGTCATGGATGGAGATGTCAAGCATTTCACAAACTGCACTGCTGAAATAGGCTGGTTTATACACTATGGCTGAGATACAGTTTTGGTATGATGGGCATTAAAGAAAAATGAAATGAGCTGCATTATTAAGCACAAGCTGGTAAAATGGCTAATCAGTCTTGAAAGCTGGTAGATAACCTGCTACCCACCTCATCACATAATTATGCTCAGGGCCTTATAATTTTAAAATGACACCACCTATATCCATTCTGTGGAACCCCCAAATACTTGCTGAGTGAGCAGTTTTGCACAAGGATCTCATAAAATGACAATGAGATAGCAATGTAATCATCAGAACCCAGAGGTCCATGGTCACTCCCTGCATTTCCCACCCGAGGAATGGCTCTGTTGCCTCCAGAGTGATTCAGCTCTGTGTGGAGGTGTGTATGATGGGAGGAGGTAGTGAATTTAGATCTCTTTCCCTGTGCTAATGGAGACCACCAGGCTGGCTCTGATTTATGTATTTTCTTTACATTTTATGATACAGAAATGTTCAGTTCTAATTACAAACTGCATTGTTCTGGCGCACTGCCACTTGGGTATGCCAAATGCCACATTCCACTTTCAGTCCACTGTACTTGCTTGACATGATACCAGAAATACTATACAGATGATTATGTAGGTCAGCATCATGAAACAGTTTAGGCCACCATTACTGTCTGCGGACACAGGGATCAACAAACTGGACTCATTCTCAGGGCTTCTATAGCTGTGGCTCTGCAAGGACCCTGCTTTGTAGGGTACTCCCTATCTATAAAGCAAGAATTATACTAGTAATTCTTAGTGATAGTCTTTTGAACCCTGAAATAAAAGCATTTATCTTTGATTCCAGATACTCTTTGATTAAAAAGCATGGGCGAGGCTAGGGAACAGGAAGGGTGTGTTTTGGGGAGTGCCCCCAAACAATAGTTCCCCCCCTCAACTGCCATTGCTGGATCCCATGCTTATTTGAAGGAAAGGAACTTTTTACATACTCAGTACTTTTCTTTATCATCATCAATAAAAATAAAGAGCAGTTCCCTTAGGTTTACTTCCATTATGTTCCATTATTAGAAGTTCTCAATCGGAAAAAAGGTGTGTGGGGGTGGGGGGGGGAGCCTTACTGAAATTCATAAGCCACATCTCCTGACTTGCACTCATTTTATCCTCACCCACTGTCCATCATAATCCACACCCTCAGCTGTGTTCCTTCAGGATGTTAGGGTATGGCTTATGAGGGCCAGTGGGAGGGGCTAAATTATGCAAGTCAGGGGTACAGTTTATGGATTTCATGAAGCGTCCTCCTAGCTTCCCCCCCGCCATCAAAACAGTTGATTATGGAAAAAAGGAGGGAAGCATTTAATGTGCCAAACATGATGAATTACCTCTCTTGTGTAACTGTATAGAAATGGCAGAGCTGGAGAGGAGAGCTGGTCTTGTGGTAGCAAGCATGACTTGTCCCCTTAGCTAAGCAGGGTCCGCCTGGGTTGCATATAAATGGGAGACTTGATGAGTAAGCACTATAAGATATTCCCCTCATGGGATGGAACTGCTCTGGGAAGAGCAGAAGGTTCCAAGTTCCTTCCCTGGCTTCTCCAAGATAGGGCTGAGAGAGACTCCTGCCTGCAACCCTGGAGAAGTTGCTGCCAGTCTGTGAAGACAATACTGAGCTAGATAGACCAATGGTCTGATTCAGTATATGGCAGTTTCCTATGTTCCTAAGTGGGTTCTCTTGTGCTTCATCTTTCTGGTGGCTATTTGTAAATCACAACATTGCCTGCAGCAAAAACGACAGGTTACTTACCTGTAACTTGGGTTCTTCTAGTGGTCATCTGTGCTCTTACACAAATGGTCTTTGCGCCTGCGCAGAGACCTGGTCGGAGCCTTCCAAGCTAGATTCCAGTCTTTTGGCAGTAACCCTGCCCCCATGGTATATATATTGGGCTGCGCGGGCTTCCCTCCTCCGTCTTCTGAGTCCTCTTATCTGAAAGAGACTGGAGAGAGAGCAACGAGAGAGAGGAGGATGGGCAGGCGTGTAAGAGCACAGATGACCCCTAGAAGAACCCAAGTTACAGGTAAGTAACCTGTTGTTCCTCAGCATGGTCTCTGTGCTTTACATGAATGGGTGCACAGCAAGCTGCACCCAGTGCCCTTCTTACCTGGAGGTGGGTTCAGGTGAATATAGATTGCAATACTGCTCTGCCAAACGCCGTGTCCTTTCTGGTGTGGACATCCAGGGCATAGTGTTGAATGAATGAATGTTTGGAAGCCCATGTAGCCACTTGGCCAATTACATCCAGAGGAACAGATCTATCAAATGCAGTTGAAGTGGCGATGGCCCTCATAGAGTGTGCCTTAATAGAGGGCGGCAAGGGTATTTTCGCAACCTGGTATGCTAGAGTAATGGTACGCACTATCCATCAAGAAATTGTTTGTGATGTGGCCTGTTTACCCTTGTTAGGTCCAGAGTGTAGGATGAAGAGAGACTGGGACACACGCAGTGGGGCAGTTTGGTCCACAAAGTAGGCCAGTGCCCTGCGAACATCTAAAGAGTGGAGTCGGCACTATCATCCAAAGGATCAGGGTGAAAGGTAGGTAAGGAAACAGGCTGTGAGCGGTGGAACAAAGTGACCATCTTGGGTAGAAAGGCGATGACTGGCCTGAGGACCACCTTGTTTTTATGAAAAGTCAGGTAAGGGGGGTCCGTTCAAAGGGCTCGAAGTTCACTGATGCGTTTTGTGGAGTAGTAGAGTCAGTAGAGGGATGGTATGAAAAGAACAGGCTGAGAGATTCGACCAGGAGAGGATGAAAGCGCCGCCCAGGGAGCGATGTCCAGTCCCCACTTGGGAGCAGAACTGGTTGCACTGGGCATTCTCTGTTGAAGCAAACAGGTCAATATGGGGAGTGAATAATTGGTGGAACAGAGAATCCAACGTTGGGCAGTGAACCTGCCATTTGTGAGAGGTTGTACCTGTTCTGCTGAGTGTGCCTGCTGTCACTTTGGCCGTGCCTTGAATGTGAACCGCCAGGGATGTGATGTTGTGCTGAATGCACCACATCCAGAGCTCAACAGAAAGATGTAGCAGGGTGCTGGCTGAGGTGCCCCCCTGGTGGCTGAGGTAAACCTTTGCAGTCGTGTTGTCTGTCTGTATGAGGACGGACAAGTGGGCAATGAGAGGCAGGAAACCCCTGAGTGCCTTGAAGATGGCGAGGGGTTCCATATAATTTATGTGGTGTGATGCTTCCTCCGTGGACCACAGACACTGGAGATGGTAGTCCTGGATGTGAGCCCCCCATCCTTCCATGGAGGCATCCGTGGTAAGTACTAGGGTGTGCCGGGGGGGGGGGTAGAATGGAGCACCCACTAGAAGACTGGCAGGATTGTTTCACCAAAGAAGGGAATCTAGAGCATGAGGAGGGATCTGCAGAAGTCAATGCACAGAGTCTGTTTGTGGGCAGAATGCACTGAGAAACTAATGTGGGAGCATTCTGGTTCGCAGACGTGCATGGGGCAGGATGTTGGTGGTGGAGGCCATGTGCCCCAGCAATTGTTGTATGACTCGAGCTGGCTGTAGAGGATGTTGAAGTAGTTTGGAAGAGATATCCAGGATGGCTTGTATCCTTCGGCTCGGGAGGAATATCTTGGCCTAGGTGGAATCTAAGAGAATGCCCAGGAACTCTATCGGCTGTGAAGGGGTCAGTTTGGTAGTTGACCTGCAGGCCTAGAGTTGTAGGGAGATTGTGACCTCTAGGTCATTCAATAACATTTGTGGACTGTTTGCTACCAAGAGCCAATCATCCAGAAATGGGAATACCTGGGCACCTCACTGTTGAAGGTAAGCGACTACCGGGGCCATACATTTTGTGAAGACCCTCGGTGCTGAGGCGAGGCCAAATAGTAGGGCTCAAAATGGGTAAGTTGAGTCTCCTATTTGGAACTGGAGGTATCAGCGGTGTTGAGGCCGAATGTTAATATGGTAGTACGCATCACATAGATCGATGGATACGAAACACTGGTCCTTGTGTAGAAGAGATATGATGGTGGGGATGGTAACCATCCAGAACCGTCGATAGGTGACATGATGATTCAGATCCCAGAGGTCTAGGATAGGTTGGAGGGAGCCGTCCGGCTTTGACACCATGAAGTAGCGGGAGTGGAATCCCTGGGAGTGAGGGTTGTGGACCAGTTCTATGGCAGCTTTGGAGAGCAGGGATTGTACTTCTGCGAGAAGGGCCGGAGTAGGTGGTGTGGACACCAGAAGGTTGTGAGGAGGAGGAGATGAAAACTCTATGGCGTAGCTGACTCTGATTATAATCAGAGCCCAAGAGTCCATGGTCACCCATTCCCAGGTCTGTATGAACGGGGAAAGTCTGGTGCCCCATCTGTATGAGGGCATTATTGTCGTTTGGTAGGATGTTGTTGCAGTCTAGGCCACTGCTGTAGTGGTTTGTTAGAGGTGAATCAGGAGTGCTTCTTGTATGGTTGGATACTTCGAGGTCCAAAAGGACCGGTCAGGTTGCTGTTACTGATGTTGTGGATGGGAGAATTGTTGATGTTGTTGCCAACATTGTAGTTTGTAAGAACAAAACTGTGGTTACTGAAGACTCATGGAACGAGCAGTGTTCCGCAGCTACTGAACTTTTTGAAGGGTCTCATCTGTTTTTTCACCAAATAAGATGTTGCCTTCAAAAGGGAGGTCCTCTACATGGGATCTGACATCTGGGGCAAGTGTGACCAAGGTGGCCATGGCCTTGCCTGCCCCTTCCATGGTGTGCTGTATTGTGTGCAGTTCCTATTTTGTGACCTGGGTGGCTTCACGCAAGAAAACTTTAGCCAGGCTCTTGTGTTCCTGAGGAAGGAAGGTGCTTGAAGAAGGGTGCTATGCGTTCCCATAAGCAAGTCTGGTAACGGGCATAATATGCCTGGTAATTGGCTATGCGTGTTAGGAGGGAGGAGATAGAATATAAACATCTCCCAAAGGCATCCACCTTATGCCTTCTTTATCTGGTGGTGTGGAGATGGCATATCCCCGTTTTTAGACAAAGAGGATTCCACAACCACCAAGTCAGTAGTAAGGTGCTTCCTGAGAAAAGAGTCATCTTGTCCTGTTGAGGCATGTACCTGGTAGAAATTGTCCAATTTTTTTTGAGGTTTGGGGAAGAGAGGAAGGTTTCTGTCAGCATCCCTTAGTGACCATCAGTATGGATACATTGAGGGGGAGGGCCACTGGAGTACAAGTGTCCTCTTCTATAAGTTGGAATAGCGGGTCAGGGTCAGTTTTGTCCTGCTGGGAGAGCTGGACGTCCAAGGAGGATGCCATACGAGAAAGGAAATCTGCATAGATTTTATAATCCTCTGAGGGTGAATTAGGCCTGTTGTCCGGAACTAGTTCAGGAGGGGAGGAGCCCTACTAGAGGATGTCAGAGCGAGAGGAGTCGAAGTCTTGGTGTTCCTCATCTGAGGAAGAGGCACCCTCCACCGGTGGAGAAGAGGGGCTAACTCAGCTGTATTATCTGTCATGCTGGATCTAGAGCTTCGTGGCACTGCCACAGTAGCAGCCTGTACCGGGTAGTTCCTAGGTGGTACTCTAGGAGATAGGAGAGAGGTGGTTCTAGGAGGAGACAAAGGAGGCCTTTTCATCGGTATTGATCGTTGCGTTGGGATCGTAATTACTTGAAATCGAGTGTAAGGGTGATCAGGATCGTTCCCTCAAATTCAAACCCGCTCCAGATGCGACCTGTCTGTGAGAGTGGCTGTATCCATCCCATTGCTCTCGAGATGAGCCCTGTTCTGGGATCAAGTAGTGTCGGTCTTGGTGTAGGGTTCGATATATGGTGTCATAGCCACGATTCCGTGGGAAGCAATCGCCAAATTCGGCCTCGAAATCGCATTCAGTCCACTGGTGCGGGTCTTCCTCCTCCTCCGGTGCTGAATATTGCTTGGATTCATATATGGGATCATCAGAGCCCAAAGCATATTCCATTCTGTCATCAGCCTCGAAAACGGTCAAGGTTTTGAGGGACTGGTGACGGCGGTCGGTATCGGTGATCTCGGTTATGAGTCCCTTTTGTTTCTTCCTGGGAAAAGGGTGTGGGAGAGAGTGGGGCTTCCTTTGGGGAGGTTGTTCAGATTCCTGTTCACGACCATCCTTCTTTCTCTTCTTCTTTTTTACAAGTTTTGTGGTCTGAGCATTCAAATCAGGTACCGACACTGATGGTATAAAGGAATCCCCCAGGTTCGAGGTTGAAGCCTGAGCTACAGAATTGACCGGTAAATTAATCTCAGGAGTCGAGACGATAATCCTCGTAGGGGAAGAAACGGGCTGTGAGCCCCGAGCGGGTGGGGAACCGCTAACCGCTGCCTGCATGGTCGTTGTGAAGACCAGAGATCTAGACCTTGCTGTGTCTGAGGATTTTAGGGCTTGTTCCCAAAGCCAAGATTTTAGTCTAGAGCTGTGGTTCCTTTTGGCTTGCTTCGTAAAGATGGAGCAATGGGCACAGGAGTTAACTTTGTGTGTTTCTACGAGGCAAAATAAGCAGTGTTTGTGCCCGTCCATGGAGGGAAATTTAGCCCTACAACAGACGCACTGCTTAAATTTTGTAGTTTTGGCCATAGGCCGCTCAGGGAGCGAACAACGCCAAGCCCAGAGGGCAAGGCGGGGGGGGGGAACTGAGGGGGAAAGAAAAACACTAATGAAGGGAAAGAATACGAATAAATCGGATAGGAAAGGTAATAAAAGAGGTAAAGAAGATATTATTTGAAGCAAGAATCTAGCAAAGGAGCTGCAATGGTGTTGATATGTTCGCGGACGAAGAAAGATTGAGGAGGGAAGCCTGCGCAGCCGCATATATATACCATGGGGGCGGGGTTACCGCCAAAAGACTGGAATCTAGCTAGGAATCTAGTGTTAGCTCTGATGAGGTCTCTGCACAGGCGCAAAGCCCATTCATGTAAAGCACAGAGACCACATAGAAGAAAACTCTTTCCCTTTGTTCTCACTATGTTTCTGAGCAGCGGATATAGAAAGAGAAATATCCCCCAGTGCTCAACAAAGGATCTCCCAGAGAGAGATATTAACTGAGATATAGGGTGGTTGGCACAGTAGATTATTCCTTTCACTAATTAGATACCTCTTAGCAAGCAATTGTCTGCACTGTTCTGTCTCCACACTGTGACAGAGATACCCTTCACAGGGATCTAGTCTTGCACTGGCCAGAAATTTGTCCTCCTTCCCCTCCATTCATTCTACACAGATATTTTCAGGAATTTGTTCTTTGCAGTCATGTCCTCTGTTCTAGCTAGTGCTAGTCTTAATGCTTTTAACTATTTTTGTTTTTATCTTTTTGTTAACTGCCTTGAGATATTATAAATAGGCAGTATATATAAATGTACTAAATAAACAGACAAACGGACAGTCAGTCTGAGAAAACCAAACAATGCAGAGCTGGAAACCTGGCTGCCTTCTTCAGCCAGGCACATACCCTAACAAATGCAATGACAACAACTTTATTTGTAGCCGCCCCATAACAAATTGTTCTCTGGACAGCTTACAACACAACATTAATACATCATAATATACCAAATAGGGCAGGAGAGGGGGACCATACAAAATGCAATACAAAGCAATTAAAAAACTTTTAACAAATGAGTTAAAAGTTAAATTTAAGAATCAAAAATTTAAAGGCATGTGTGAACAAAAGGTTCTTTACCTGGCACCTAAAAGAACAAAGTGATGCAGCCAGGTGAACCTTACTGGGGAGGCTAGTCCATAAATGGGTCACAACCACCGAAGAGGCCCTTCCCTAGTAGCCATCCGGGTTAAAAACTCATTTGGCAGGGGCACTTGGAGAAGGGCCTCCAAAGAAGATCTTAAGGTCTGGGTTGGGACATATGGGGCAAGGCGCACTCTCAGGTAACCCGGTCCCAAGCCATTTAAGGATTTGAAGTTTAAAACCAGCACTTTGAATTGGGCACAGGAAACGGACTGGGAGCTAGTACAACTGACAAAGCACCGGCATGATATGCTCTAAACATCCAGTCCCAGTTAATAATCTTGCAGCCCTATTTTGTACCAGCCGCAGTTTCCAGACCATTTTCAAAGGCAGCCCCAACATACAAAGCATTGCAGGAATCTTAAGCAAGAGGTTACCAGAGCATAAGTAACTGTGGCCAAGTCACAGATAGAAGTGGTGGAGAGATGCAGGTGAAGGACCACTAAGGAGAGGCAGGGAAAAAATACATCAAGCTCAACCCCACAGTAACATTCTCAAACAGTAGGCCAAAGAGGCCATCAAAAAAGCAAGGGAGAACCAGTCCTGTTGTAACTGAAGCAATGGATGAGAGTATTAATGCAAAATATACTATTATTACTCTTTCTCTAAAATCTAACGTGGGGAAAACTTCCAGGAAGGCAGTGTTTCTGTGCTCCTTCTGTGCCCTCACCAGTCCCCCCCCCTTTTTGCCATCAGTTTAAAACAACAACAGGTAACAAGTCACTTTTAAGACTGTTAAGGAAATTCCAGCTCTGTTCTTTCCTAATTTATAATGGTATGGATGCCCTACTGAAAGTGTCTATGATTCTGAAAAACTGAATGAGGAAGGGGGCTTGTGTGCAAGTATGGAATGACAAGGCTTAAGAGCAACCAAGTTAATTCAAGACTTTGGCAGAGAAATGGAGAGGGCGCATTTGTTCCTGGTCATTGAATTTTTAACCCAGGTCTGCTGCTAAGCTCTAACACATTCTCTTCTAGTCCACAGCATCCAGTAATCCCAACTTTTGGTGCTTGGCAGTTAGAAGGCAAATTCTAAGGAAGAGAAGTTAAAAAAAGAGAGTGCAGAGACTGGCTGGCTAGCGTCTTGCTTCTCTGCTGCAATGCTTTAAGACAGCCAAAATTCTAACATGCTGGAAAGGGTTTGTTTGATCCCTGTTTTTCAGATTAGTCATGGCATGCTCTGATTTACCCCTTTTCTCCCTTGGAAGGCTCTAGCAATCATTGGGGAACTGAGAGTGTACTATGAAACCGGGTGGCTGCTGTTATCTTTCCCAGCCCCCACTGGGTGTAGAAATACTGAATCATAGGCTGAAGAAATGCATCTCAGGTTTCAACCTCAAGGTGTAATTGCTCATTTTCAAGACCCGTTAGAAGTTGCCTGCCTTTGTTGCAGAAAAATGATCAGGATTTTTTTTTTTTTAAATGAAGATTAGAGAGAAGCCACATATTTTCTCTTGCTTTTAAAATCTATGTTCATTACTACAGTAGAACCCTAACAACTAGAACCTTCATTATCTGCCTTCCCTTTATATTTGGTTGTTGGACTCTGTAGAGCTCCATGACAGTGTGGCCACATGTTTACAAGCTTTGATCCAAACATATGTAATTTGCCATTTGAAAATGACAAAATGTATCAACAAGATTTTTTAAAATGCTTCTGAATGTTACCAAGCACTATAAAAAACATAATCATGTAAACTGAATATTGGTTTTCAATTAACCCAACAGTAGAACTCACGCTGGTTTCAGAAAAACAAGCATTTTACTCCCAGGATTTCCCCTTACAAAGAGCAGCAACAGCAGCAGAACAGGGCTTCAAGACAAGAGACTAAGAGGGAGCAATTTCCCCTCTTGCCCCAGAAAAGGTTTGGCTGGTATGAACATGCCTTAAGAGCAGCCGAGGTGCAAATCTTGACTCTGTTTTATGTGACACCCACCACTTCTAACAGAAATATTACATGCTACATAAAAGGCGTCATTAAAAGGTCCGAAAATGTATGTGTGTGTGTATGTGTCTGTCTGTCTCACTTTCTAACAACAAAACAGCTGTGGGGGCCTCTAGTCTGGATCAGCACTGCAGTGCAGTCCTTACTAGGGTAGGGGCAGTAAATAAGCCTCAGGTGAGGCTTCTTTCTAACCCTGTCCCAGCTGCCTCGCTCTCCCTCACAGCGTCTCACCTGAAGCTCAAACACCGCTCTCCCCAATTTGTCCACAGCAGCCACTCCTGGCCTAGATATGGTGTCTAAGCGTTTTTACTGTATTATTTTCCCCCTGGCAATCACTCTTCTGAAGCTGCTATTTGCCCCCAGTGCAGCTATTTGCTGCATATAACCACATAAAGGGTATATAGCAGCTGCAGATGGGGTTAGTTTCCATCAAGAAAATGGACAGCAGTAAACACGCACGCACACACACACACACACACACACACACACACACACACACACCACATACCTGGACCCACCCAGGATCATTGTTCCTATTGCTGCAATTTGGTAAGAGACAGGCGGTGGGAGGTGGGGAGAAATATTGCTAGACTTAGCACATCTCTCAATGTTGCATTGATGTTATGTCAAACATGTCATTTGCCTCTGAGAGACATCATCAGCCAGGTACCAGATTTCCCTCAGTATTTTGATCCTAGTAATTTAGGAACTTTTCCAGCTGGCAGTCAGCAACATTTATTTGACACTGCTCAACTCCACAACTGCAGGCCTGTTTTTTATCCATTTACAGTTACAGTCAAAAAAATAAATTGATGTGTCCAGAACCATCTCAAGCAGCTGGCTTTTAGCATACTAGATCTGTTAACTGCTATTTTATCATTCCTACTTAACACTCATTATTAAAGCCATTAATTATAGCCGTTAAAAATCCCCATTTCATTCAAAATCTGCAAAACACAAAGCTACCTACATGTACTCAGGTTAAGGGGTGTGCAAATCAGTTCACTAGCAAACTGATCCACTGCGAATTGCTGACTATTAGCTGATTCATTCATGAATCACACCTTAAATAAAGGGGCTGATTTATTTGCAAATCAAATCACCCCTTATTCATGTGAATCAATTCACTAGTGATTTGCTTAGCGGATGCCATTTTGTTTCTGTGTTTTTCTATCACTGATTGGTGTCCTAGCACTGGCTTCCTATTGGCTTGAGATCTTCTTGGTTGGCTAGTTGTCTTTCAAATCAAGTGTTTGCAGGGGCAACTGTGCCCCCATTAGCTGGGGGAGTGGGGAGCAGGAAAGGGGAAGGCCAAAGGAGGGAGATTCAAAATGTATCAAAGGGGCTGCTTGGAGGCACAGAGCACCATTGCTTTTCTGTCTCAGGAGAGGAGAGAACTCTGGCAGAGACAGAGACAGTGTAGTCAGCCAGCAGCACAGTAGCACTGAGGAGAGGAGAGACACTGTGGACTGTGGGCCTGCTTGCCCCAGCAGTGAGTGGAGAGACAGAGTGCCTGTCTCTCTGTTTTTTAAAAACCTTTTAATTGCAGTGCCTGCCAAATGCTTTATTTATTTTGTTCACCTACTGGCCCAGATAAAATTCTAAAATTCATTTAAAATCGCCTGATTGCCCAACGGCTTTGTGGGTTGGGCAGTAGGTACGTCGAGTCATGCCTTAACACCCAACTCACTTTGGTGTTCCTAGGGCCTACCCATGGGGTAATTAAAGTTCCCCATTGTCCCCTATAGACATTGTCTCCTATTTTTGAATTTTTCATGGATTTCTGATACAACTGTCGCTAGTGAATCAAACAGCAAAAAATGATTCGTGCACACCCCTACTAGTTTAATAGTCTTATGCATTCACAGTGTCTATCAGGGCTCACTTAGCACTTGTTGATGCCTATACAGCATCAACACACCTTATATACCAAAACATTTGTAAAACAGTGCTGAATCTTATTCTTTTTAAAACAAAGCATCTTTTAAAGCAATATATCCATTTTTGAAAAACAAGGTATAAATCAAGCAATACTTTATTTATCTGATGGCACATAACTTAAAGTGCATTACTTGATGTGAGTGATGTATTTGCCCTAAAAAGTGGGGTAGGCTGGAGCACAAGACTGCAAATAAACCCAGCTGAAAAAATAAATACAACAAAGTAATTCAAAACCAGTATGTACACATTAAAACCACAAATGCTGGCATGATTTATGTGGGAGAAAATGGTTAAACGTTTAGGTTATTCTTATCGTCCTAAAAATTTATCACATTGTCACTTGTCAAGCTGTAAACTTCAGGCTTCTTTATAGGACTCTCCCACTTTCAATGGTGAACAAGAGACAGCTTTCACACACCCACATTACTTTACAAGGAACAATATTCAGTCATGCTGCTCATACAACATGATGCTCATCCATCTCTAGATAAAGACTATCATATGATTAAAGCACAACAGGGAGGAAACTTGTGCACATATATCTGCTGTAGGAGTAGTAAAATAAAATGCCTGGAACTCAAATTCCTAAAATTAAAAGACCTATACAATTCTTATCAGAAAAATAAAGAGCTCCTTTATATATTGAAAACAAGGCAATAGCATTTTACATCTAGCATGTTGGTAGATGTCATTAGAAAGACTGTCAGGCACTGGAAAAATAATCAGTAGTAATGTCTGTAGAAGTTTTAAAAAATTGATATAGGGTCAACATAGGCACATATGAAGTTGTCATTTACTGAGTCAGACCACTGGTTATCTAGCTCAGTACTTTCTACTCAGACTGGCAGCGGCTTCTCCAAGGTTGCAGGCAGGAGTCTCTTTCAGCCCTATCTTGGAGATGCCAGAGAGGGCACTTGGAACCTTCTGCATGCAAGCATGCAGGTGCTCTTGCCGGAGTGGCCCATCCCCTAAGGAGAATATCTCAGTGCTCACACTTTGGCTCCCATTCGAATGCAAACCAGGGCAGACTCTGCTTAGCAAAGGGGACAATTCATACTTGCTACCACAAGGCCAGCTCTCTAATTAACATCAGTGATGGCAAGTGCTTCCAGAAAGTGGGGGTACTATAAGTCCACCCTCCCTATCGAGACATCAAAAGAGAGAGCCCACAACACATTATTCATCTAAAGTTATTATTCATCTATTGCATATGTATTACAAGTTCTCTGCCACAGAGAAGCCATTTGTACATAGCAGGAAGCCCTCAGAAATTAACACTAGACATGCAATTGTGCCACAAGCAGAAAACTAGAAATATACAATTCAGCTGGGGACAGGAACAGAGGGATGTCGATGCTCCCATATCCTGCTTTGTAACGCTTCTAGAGGCATTGGGCTGGCAGTGGCCATGGTTGGATGAGACAGACAAGAAAAATTCCAGTCTTTGTCTTACTTTGGTTTCCTAGCTAGACAATGCAGCCTGGCCCTCTGTTTTTCCCTACCTCCATCTCAAATGGGAGGGGTTTAACAAAGGAAGGTCAGTTGTTGTCTAGTCAGTGCCCTGATGGACTGCATGCTTTGGTTTACATTCGCCACCACTGCTCTTCTCTTATGTCAGTTTGGCACTCTGCTCTCCTCTATAGGGCAGGCAGAAAGAACCCTGCAAACCCCAACTACACTGTGTGATAACAGCTCTAAATGGAGCCTCAAAAATAATGATAAAACCCCCACTCGAAACTCAGGTGATAGCAAGCATTCTCATTGATTTAGAGGGATTGTTTTGTCCTTCTGGTTTTGGCGAATATAAGAACTTCATGCCAAGTATAAGAACTACATATTATATTTTTGATATAATGTTAAATGATATATTTAACATTATATTAAAAGAATGTGAAATTTTATATCATTAGCTTGACCATCAATCAAAGTGATCTCTCATTCCTGCTTATTGCTTAGTGAGCCAGTGTGGTGTAGTGGTTAGAGTGCTGGACTAGGATCGGGGAGACCTGAGTTCGAATCCCCATTCAGCCATGATACTTTCTGGGTGACTCTGGGCCAGTCACTTCTCTCTCAGCCTAACCTACTTCACAGGGTTGTTGGGAAGAGAAACTTAAGTATGTAGTACACCGCTCTGGGCTCCTTGGAGGAAGAGCAGGATATAAAATGTAATAAATAATAAATAAATAAATATTCCTATAGAAAGTCTCTTCATACTTTACAAGACAGCCAGGGTCCCACTCATGTTTTCTGTGCTAAATCTATAAAAGGGAGACAAACACCCCTTATATGCTCCTGGTCACTGGATAACACAAGAAAGAAGGGAGCCACAAATGGCTGTGGCTGACGGATACATTTTTCTCCTTCAAGCCTACATATTTATTAAAAAGGTACTAGTGGAACACCAGCGGAACCTGGCTGCCGTGTAAAGAGTGAAGAAGCCCACAGTGAGGCTGAAGTGTGATCTACTTCACAGTTGATTGTATTGAAAGCCGCAGAGAGGTCCAAAAGAATCAACAGAGTCACACTCCCTCTGTCCATTCCTTGGTAGAGACACCAGGTTGACTAAGGCTGTCTCCACCCCATAGCCAGTTTGAAATGGATCTAGATAATCAGTATCTTCCAAAACTACCTGGAGTTGATCAGCCACCACCATCTCAATTACCCTGCCAACCGAAGGGAGGTTGGAGACTGCCCTATAATTATCCATTACTGAGGGCTCTAGGGCAGGCTTTTTAAACAGAGGCCTCACAATTTCCTCCTTCAAACAGGGAGGCAACCTGCCCTCCCTCAGCGAGGCATTTATGATGTCAACTAGGCCATCTCTAACAACCTCCCTGCTACATGTTATAAGCCATGATGGGCATGGATCCAAAGGACAAGTGGTAGGCCGAACAGCTCCAAAGAGCTTGTCCACATCCGAAGGAGTCACAAATGGAAACTGATCCATTCTAATTGAACCAGAGGAGTTACTGGACACCTCTGCAATTGACCCCACCAAAACTGTGGAGTCCAAGTCGGCTCTAATGCGAGAGATTTTATCTGGAAAAAAAGTTATTAAAAGTATCACAGCAGGATGATGAAAAATCCAAATTTAAGTTCAGAGAAGATGGAACCTGAGTCAATCCCTCACAAGTCTAAACAATTCTGCTGGATGTGAACTTGTGGATGCAATATGTGCAGAATAGAATTGCTTCTTTGCTGCACGTATTGCCGCAGATTAAGCCTGCAGATTGGCTGTATTCATGACAAATGGAGCAGAGTCATCTTCGGTTTTTTACTAACAGAAACAACTTTGCCCATACAGTCAAGTATTTAGGCCTGTGTGTTAGCGGAAAATTTGGGTTTGGATTCAACAATCCTAATTTGACAGTATCGGATTCTGATTCTATGGACTCTGACAATGTTGGATATTGGATCATATTCGGAATCCGAATTCCAACTTAAAATTTGGATTTCCCTCCAGACCAGTCAATGGGAAAGTCGGGGGTGGGTATCACCAAAACTCACAGGTTGCTCCTAGAGCCTTGAAACTTGCCACACGTGGGGAAGAAGGTCAGTTCTGCTTGTAATGAATTTCAAAAATTAACCAAAAATCAGGGATTGATCCATAGCTTTGAAAAAAATTACACAGAGTCCTCCAATGAGTACTTCATGTGTGCCAGATTTCACAACTGGATGTCCATCCATTCCAGAAATATAAAAGGGAGAAAAAGGGGCATGCTGTTACTCCTTTTGATGAAGGTAAAGGGCACATTCCTCCACTTGCTGGTGGAATGATAGTCCAAGGAGGATCTTCAGTTTCAGAAGTTTTTGTAAAGTTCTGGCTTGAAACAAGCCAGATTTCTCCATTTTTAGCCATTTAAAACAAACATTTCAAAAATACATCAAAAATCAGGAGATTAATTAATTCTTTTCAAATTCACTACAGGGGACCCTGACCCTTCCCCACATGTGTAGCAAGTTTCAAGGCTCTAAGACCAACCAGTGATTTTTAGTGAACTGTATTTGATCTGCCTAGCCAGCTCTATGGGGAAAAGTCCTATTCCATTTTGCTAATTCTAAAATTCCAAAGCATTTCCAAAATTAATTTCAATACTTCAGAATTAATTCCAACTTTACCGATTCGATTTTCAAAAAGAAAAATCAGATTCAGATTTGCCTATGGACTTCTCAGAGGCATCTGAAGGTCACTGTGTGAAACAGGATGCTGGACTAGATAGTCCCTGGGCCTGATTCAGCAGGACTGTTCTTATTTTACCAATTTGGGGCAATTTCTGATAAAGTCCTAGTTTTCGAATCTGAATTTACACAGGTCTATCAAGTATGCCCCCCACACCAATTCTTCAGTAAACCATATATGGCCCTGCAATAAACAGGGTAGATGAGCGGGATAAGATACCAGCATCAGTGCAAGAGGACAAGCTGTCAAACAGGGAATCAAAGCCAACCTGAATCCAAACACAGGCCGTGTTCTCACAATCATGAAGATCCTGGTTGACCTGGAGTTAACCAGAATTCAGAATTCAGAAGTGGAGGGAACTTGCTTCTGGTTAATGCCATGTCACTGTAGAGATGTGCATCTCTTTCACAAGAAGGTCTGTGACTTCTAAATGCAGGAAAACCACATCTAGAAGTAATTTCAGAGAGCAGAAAAAATCCTGAAATTCCCATTACACTTTGAGAATGTTTACCTTTTAAAAATTCAATTTACTGACATTGTTTACCCTATTTGCTGTTTTTTGAATGTCATTTTCCTCTTCTAATTATTATTATTCTAATTATTATTATTCTAATTTCTCCTCCTAGATTAGTCATATGAGAATTACTAGCCAGTCAGGAGTGATACAGTGACCACGATAATGCTATGGCACTGCATGACAGGATCACTGAGGGCAAATGAAGCCAATTCAAAGTGAGGACAATGCTTTCTGAATCAGTAACGTGAGTAATCCCAACCAACTGGAAATCATACACTGAATGAGTGATATCACAGCACTATGTAGCCAATTAGATTAAACAAAGGCGAACAAAGCCAGTTTAGAGAGAAGGCAACAGTTTCTGAATAGGTGAACAGCTCTGAAGCAATCATTAAAAGCAGGGGTCGCATTTGGATACTGCTGAAAATGCTGACAAAACAGTGAATACCTTTGGCTCAGTGATTATTAAAGAATTTGGCAAGCAAAAGAGTTTAAACTCTTCCCCGTTTAGTTTAGTTCTAAAGTTTAGTTCTCCGAAAGGGGGCAACGGACAAAGTTGATTTAGACTTTGAATCCGCCCTCCAATGCCTAAGCCATAAGCCCCTTCTAACGGCCACGCCTGCAGCCATTGCACGGGATGCGTGTTGCAGGCAGTCCAAGCTGGAATCTGCCATAAGGGCCGAAGCCCTAGCTATCTTGTTTAGGCCTTGTCTGAGCTTGACATTCTCTGGAGGAGAATAACAATATAGTTATTGTTGGGGAAATGGGTGCCTCTACTACCAGCTCACTTAAAAAGAGACTATTAGTTGCTTCTGCAGCTCAAAGGTTCAAATGTAGTGCCTTGGGCTGAAACTAGTCCACGTGAGTAAAGTGTAGTATGAATATTCTCACAAGAAATTTGGCATGATCATCCACATTTGTCCACCACCTGGTCACCATCTTGCTGCATGTTTACAGAACTCATATAGGGCAGATAGGCCCTGTGAAAGTACCCTGAAGTGTGTGACTCTCTTTGTTTCTCAGGTTTTCGGTACAAAACATCTGGTTTATTTGCTCACTCACAGAGAAAACTGCTTGTAAAATAAATTTCAACTTGAAAATCTATTATAGTCAGTACATTATTGCTGTGACAGTCCAACAGGTGTTTTGAACTTCAGCTGCATCAACAAACCTATTTGGTTAATACAGCTGACTGTGAAATACCTCACAACATTTTCTAGACGTGAGTTGGCCAATATATGTCCTTCCTTCTCCTGCAGACTTTACACACACAGGATGGGCAGATGCAAAATCCTTGAAGTACAAGAAAGACCAACTGGGACACACACTTTAAAAAAAGAACACTCTAAAGACAATTTATATTGATAAGAAAATTCAAATGGAAATGAGATTTCTACTTCCAATGACCATCATTTATTTATATGGACTTCATGATATTTTATTGTGTTCACCTTCACAGCCACTCTGGGAAAGGAGAGGGACCACAGTTAAGTAGAATAGTTTTACATGCATTAGGTCCTAGGTTAAATACCTTGCACTTTCAGTTAAAGATCTTAGGTTCGAGGGCTGGCAAAGAAAGAGCTCTGCCTGAGGTCTTGGAAAATGGCTGTTTATCAGAATACATGCTGGGCTTTACGGACTAATTCAGTATGAGCCCCCACCACCACCCCGGCAGTGCCAAACTTGTGCACAAACCCTATCATTGGCTCTCATAAAACTGCCCAGCTGCCCCCTACTTGGCATTGCCACTTGCTGCCATTGTGAACTAGCAATGGTGGTCAGTCAGAGATCAGGAGCAAACTTGAACGTGTTGTATCAATAGTTTTGGAGGTTTAGATCTGATTTCCATAGTGGTTGGATTACTGAAGATTATGCACACCACCCCGTTGAGTGCAAATTTGAAGATGGTTCCACAAATGGCAAAGATGAGATTCAGTCTCTCTCTCTCTCTCTCAATATATATAAAAATATTTATAATATATATATAAATAATTTGTGATCCTAGGAATGAACCTTGCTGGACAGATTTCAGGGAACAATTTTGCATGTGGGACCACTTTGACCTACTAAAGTTGAAGTACAATATCAAAGGTGATGACATAAAAATGTTACACAGTGTCAAAATCCCACAGAACTTTGCT
Source organism: Hemicordylus capensis (assembly GCF_027244095.1). Lineage (NCBI taxonomy): Eukaryota > Metazoa > Chordata > Lepidosauria > Squamata > Cordylidae > Hemicordylus > Hemicordylus capensis. The sequence goes on from NC_069660.1 coordinate 270,415,392, forward strand.
ACAATTACTTAGTGTTCAAGCAAACAATTCATATCTTTAATAATATGAAAAACTAATTTGCTTTTTTCTTATGAGAAACAAAACTAAATGCTGCAGGGTACTGGAAAAAAACAAGAACCACTTCTAAGAAGGCACCATTTAACAAACTCTGAAACATCCAAACAATGGAAAAACTTCTAAAGAACATGCAAGAGAACTGGCGAAAAGAAAACATGCCTTTGGAATGTCCTTCTTGCTACATATGGACCAGGAGGGATCTTTAGCTAGAATGTTAAAGTTATAAACTGTGATCCAGAAAACAGAGAACAGCACAAGGTTGTTCCCCTGATTCTGTATTGATGGATATCCCTTCCCCCAATATGGAGGGGAGGAGGGATGGAGCAACTCGATTCAATATAGAACCCAGCTCCCTTTTACCTAAAAAGTACTTGGGTCTCACCTCCGACAGGCACCTCATGGTAAGGTAAAGCGTGCCACTGAGTCAATGTCCACTCCTGGTGAACACAGAGCCCTATGGTTGTCTTTGGTAGAATATAGGAGAGGTTTACCATATCCTCCTCCCTCACAGTAAGAGATTATGCCTTTCAGCATCTTCCTATATCACGGCTGCCCGATACAGGTGTTTCCCATAGTCTGGGCAACATAGTCTGGGAAACATACCAGTGGGGATTTGACCAGCAACCTGTGACTTGCTAATCAAGTCATCTCCCCGCTATGCTATTAGATGGCTATTGCATGTGCACTGGGCTACTGGATTCAGCTCCTCCATTTTCCAACCATTATCCCCACCCCAACAGCAGCTTCCTGAACTACTGATAGAGCTGCTCAACTTGCAGAAACCCGTTTCTGCAAGCAGATTGGTTTCTTTGAGTTAAGGTAGCTATTTTAATGATACAGTACAATAATTACATAAGTATACATAATTCTAAGATTACATATTGAGGAATATTTCCCCTATCTGACTAAGTACAGCAATGCATAAAGCACTTTGAAGGCCCTACTTGGTTGTAAAAATGTCTTAATTAAAGTTAATTAAAATTTTAAAAGTCTCAGTGGCTCACATCTATAAAAGTGGAACTGGGATGGGATGCAGAGAAAACTAAATCAAAGAGGAACAGGGTTCTGTCTATGGGAAATGGCCATCCCAAAGGCTTGGGGCAGGCAACAACAATAAAAAACCAAAAGGATAACAATAACTTTGACCTATCACCAAAGCCTAGTAATACTGAAGTTTACATTTCCCTCTCTTTCCTCTGCCCTACTACAGCTGAACCCTGGCGAGTGAAAACCAGATCCAAAGGATGATTTTCTAGTAATTCCAGGAAAACCTCATCCTTGGCTTTGAGGAGTGTCAAGGTGAGAAAATAGTGAAGCAGTCACTGTGAATGCCTTTCCTGGTGCTTCTGTTGTATGGACTTGGCTCTGGGAGAAAGAGACAGGACAGTCATCTCTGTCTGGGTGGAACACAGGGAAGAAAGCAGGCTTCTTAGTTACACACGGCACAAGCAATTTATGGCTTTACAATCCAAGATAAGCCCATTGAATAGTGCTCACAAGACTACAAGAAACTAGTACAGATACTGGAGCAGTGCTGTTCACGCCATTGTGATTTCATGGGGCCATTAACATGACCTATCAGGCAGGCGGTTGAGGCAAAGGCTTCTCAAACCTTGCCTTCCCCCCGCCAGACGATCATGCTGTGCTTGGTGGGAGTGAGCTCCCACATGATCAGCGCTGCTCTGTGCAGCACGGATCACTCTGAGGCCAGGACCTGTTGACCCAGCCTCCAGGTATCTGACAGTGCACTGGGGGATTCCTCCCAAGGGACGCGTGCTCTAGGCCCCGCCTCTGTGACAGTGCGAGCTGCAAGCAGCCTGCACTGACACACAATCTTGGCAGCCAGGTTAAGGGTGTGCTTGCGCCCTTAACCTAGGCTAAGAGCTGGTCTTTGGTGCTGGGTTTGGGGCCCACGACAATGCTGGGATTGGCATGAACTCCAGTGGTTTTCATGGGCAGTCAAACCCAGGCTTGGCTACCTTAGCCTGGGCTTGCCTGCTCGTGAAAACAGCCTCCATATCTGCAATAGCGACATGGTTCACAGTGGAATCAAAAAATCAGACAAGCCTGAAAAGCTTGGCAAAGTTGCTTTCCTGTTAACTGGGAAGACATCTTTCCTTGTGCCCTAAAAACTCCTCTTTTTGTGTTACATATCTCTGTACTGAATATATATTTGCTTACTCCCTATATTCTGTATTTTAAAAAGCTGTGGGATATGCATCTACAAAAGCATATACAAAAAGCCCAAAGGCCTCTTTCCTTGCTGCAAAGGGAGTTATCTGGAGTGGAAAGGTGGATAGTGGTAGTAGTGGTTTAATCCCTCCCCAACTCATCACTTACCATCTGTATATAATCTTTTAAGCATTCATATGTTATCCCAAGGATTATTTCAACAGCCATGTAAGGCAAATAAGTATTATTACTATTACTAACTACCACCATCATTATTATCATCATTATTATCCTATTGCAGATATAGGGTGAGTGGTGGTTGAGGCCACTAGCTTCCCTCAGGCCAGCAAGTGAGTTTATGACAGAGGTAGTTTTTTAGTATAGTCACACTTAATTCAATTAAAGTATCATGGAAATCAACAAACAAAATCAAAAGAAGAACTCTGCTGGATCAGATGAAAGGAGACAAGAATTGTACACAAGCATTCAAAATGTGGCCACACCATAGAATAATATACAGGAATTCTGATACTAACCATCATACTTTACTTCCAAACTTCTTTCTAGCATAGAATTTGCCCTTTTCACTGTTGCTGTACACTGAGTTGAGATTTTCAATAAGCTACCCAACATATCAAGATCTTTTTCCTGATTAGTGACCGTCCATTCTGACCGCATTAGTTAATATGTGAAGTTAAGATTTTTGCCACAATATTCAGCATTTTGCACCAGGGGCGTATCTGCAGGCAGGGCATGTGCCCCGGGTGCCACTTGAAGGGGGGAGCCATTTTCTAAAATTAAAGCATTAAAATGGCTGCCGAAAACAAAATGGCCACTGCACATGCTCAAATGGCCTCTGTGAGGCCCTAGGCCATGCCAGGCCTCGCAGAGGCCATTTGAGCATGCGTGGTGGGCATTTTGTTTTCAGCGGCCTTTTAAAAAAAGTATTTTTAAAATGGCCACTGCACATGCTCAAATAGCCCGTGAGGCCCTAGAGACCAGCGGGGGGAGGGGGAACCTTTGCAGACCCCCCCCCCCACGGCCTTTAGGAAGCCGCCCAAAAGAGCTACAGATATCCAAAAGTTTTAATTATCACCATGAAATAAAAAACATACAATAGTCACTTGCAGTGGTCAAAGTTAGTTCTTCTCCACGTAGTCTCCCTGCAGAGTCACACATTTTTGCCAGCGTTTCTTCACCTGTTTCAAGCCCTCTTTGTAGAAGTCCTCCACTTTGCTCAAAAACCAATGTTCCACTTCGAAAATGACATCCTCTCTGTCGTCAAATAGCCGACCACGAAGTGGTTTCTTCATCTCGAGAAAGAGGAAAAAGTCGCTTGGCGCAAGATCAGGCGAATAAGGTGGATGCTGCAAAAGTTCATAGCCTAACCGGTGGGCGGCGACAACGGATGCTTGGGCCGTATGGACGGGTGCATTGTCGGCCAGGAGACGGACGCCTTTGCTGATCATGCCACGACGTTTTTGTTTCAATGCATCATGCAGTTTCTCCAGAAGGTTGCAGTAGTAATCGCTGTTGAGGGTCTCGCCCTTCGGAAGGTAATCGGTTAAGATTACCCAGCGGCTATCCCAAAAAACGGACAGCATCACCTTCCTGGCAGATTTCTGGACCTTCGCCTTCTTGGGAGGGGGGGAGGATGGATGTTCCACTCCTTGCTCATTTCTTTGGTCTCCGGATCGTAGAGGTATACCCAGCACTCGTCCATAGTGACGAGACGAGCAAAAAAATTGTCTTCATTCCACTCCAACAGAGTCAAATTCTGCTGGGAAAAGTCATGGCGAGTTTTCTTTTGAAGAGGTGTCAACAAGCGAGGTACCCAGCGTGCAGACACCTTATTCATGTGCAGTTCCTCATGAATAATAAAGATTTGATATTTGCACAAGTATGCATGGCAATGACACTGATTATGCACAAAAAGTTTCATGTAAATATCTCTATAACTTCTTTATTATAATTAAAACTTTTGGATACCCCCTCGTAAGTCACTGTACACATATTCAGTTAGGCACTATGTACAGAGAATCAGGGCTTGTGAATACTGAGCTGAAGCTAATGAGCTAGTATTGTATTCATTTGCTCTTACTTTGCTTCTTGTGATAAGTGAGTTAAATGTGATGTCTTAATAATATGGCTATTAATGGCGAGTTTGTCTTTGAATCCGTGTGAAATCCTTAGTATTAAGGCCCACTGGGAGTTTCTTGCTCTCTTTTTCTCATTTTAACTGTCTTTCTGAAATACTAGAATATATTCCAAGCAGTGACACCGTTTACTCTGCATATCCTTTAATTATTTTCAGAGTAACTGGGGAAAGTCAAATTCTCCATTTATTTTTAAAGCTTATGTTATGCCCTTTTCATGCTACAATGCTACAATGCATAGTAGAGAATGCTAGTAGTATGTTAGTACAATGCATAGTACTATGCATGTATGCATACTATGAATGCTAGTACAATGCATAGTAGAGAATTAGACAGGCACTTCTGTTTAGTTTTCCAAGTACACCTCCACATAGTATTTGGGTATTTCATGAGCCCCAGCATACTGAAACAGAATGAGAGTTCCAAGGAACCCTTGTGTGAGTGCATCCGCCCTTCCATTCATGTAAGGAGTTTCTACCAAAGAAGTGTGAGTCTGGATGCTAGGCCACCCCTTAGGTTTTAACCATCCTGGATAATTTGGTGTTCTCACCATTCACTACATCACAGCATACCCCTGACACCAGATCATTTATTAACAAATTAAGTAGCACTAATTCAAACATAGAAACTTAAAGGATCCCATTATCTCCTTCCCTTAATTGCAAGAAATATTTCCTTCTACCCACTATTTCCTACTGTACAACCAATTACTCATCCATAAGATGACCCATTCTATTAAACAAATTGCTGCTAAATGTACTCAGGAGCCTTTGTCAAAAGCATTTTGGAATTAAGTATATAGCGTTTACTAGATTCACCACAATCTATATGCTTGTTGACACACACAGAAAATTCCAAAAGGCTGGTGAGGCAGTATTTCCCATTCCAGAAGCCATGCTGATTTTCTCTCAGCAGCTTTCATCTTCCATAAGTGCAAGAATGCTGGGTTTAATAATGCTTTACACCTATTTATCCAGGACAGATGATAGGCCAAAAGCCTATAATTTCCTGACAACCATCTAGATTCCTTTCTAAAAATCAATATTCCCTTCTCCAGTTCTCTAACAAGGAAGCCCATTTTAGATACAAGTTACAAGTCTTTGTTAGAAGACCAATAATTTCATATTTAAGTTCTTAATGAACTCTAAGGTGTATGCTATCTGGACTCAATGACTTTTTAGTTTTTGTGTTCTTCAGTGGTTTAGGTATAGGTAATCTAACATCTTGCACAGTAAAGACTAAAACAAATAATTCAGTCCGATTTTTTGCCATCTCGTCCCTACAACAACCCTTTTATTCCTTTGTTGTTCAACAGCTTAACCACCTTAAGTGGAGCAGCGGGGAAATGCTTGACTAACAAGCAGAAGGTGCCAGTTTGAATCCCTGCTGGTATGTTTCCCAGACTATGGGAAAAGCCTATATTGGGCAGCAGCAATATAGGAAGATGCTGAAAGGCATCATCTCACACTGCGCGGGAGGAGGCAATGGTAAATCCCTCTTGTATTCTACTAAAGAAAACCACACGGCTCTGTGGGCGCCAGGAATCGGAATCAACTTGATGGCACACTTTACCTTCAACAGCTTAACTGGCTGGATTCCTGCTTCTGATGTATTTACAGATAACTTATGGTTTGGCTTATTTTTAGCAATATGCTACTCATATTTCTCTTGCTAGGGTTGGACTTCCAGTTGTTAGGGTTTCACTTACATTTGTTTTGCCAAGTTTTGGGCTTCCTCTTGGACTCCTCACTTGGACAAGAAAGCTACTCTTTTGGAAGCTTTGCTGCCTTTTACAGCTTCTTTGACTCTTTTAAATGACCACGCTCGCATCCTATTGGCCTCATTTGCAGCTTTTCTAATCTGTGGTATATACTGAAGATATTTTAAATAATGCAGCCTTGCAAAACGTATGCTTAAGGTTTATAGTTTCATTGTTTCAATGCCCAAAACAATGGAACAAAAAGATAGCACTATTGTCCACAATTACTTTTTAAGAATTAAGAATGAGAAGCATCTGCTATAGCTGCACATAATTACAATGAAGGTATATATATTTAAATACAAGCCAACTCTTCTAGTTCACCATTGGCCTATAGATTTACATTTACTCTCTCAAAACAAATGTAATACTATCAGTCCTATCATGTACTGATAAGATTCAGATCTCTACATTTCAATTATCATGAGACAGGATCTGGCCAATTATGTTCAATACAAAGAACAAAGTTAACACAGCAAATCAGTTTTGACATTCAGAAATGTCATGGTATTCAGTGTAAAATAATTAGTTGAGAAAGGAAAGTAAAAATAGAAGTTGAAGTGAACGTCATCCCCTGACCTCAAATCAAGAGTCAAACATCAAATATGTAAACAGAATAATGCATTCTAAGAATTCAGGCTCTTGCAAGTCCTTAGTTAGTTAGAATGGTAATATGGCCTCTTCTTGGTTTGGTTCCCATATTTTAGTTAACAGTTTATTTTTTCTTGACATATAATCCCCCCAAAATTATCCTCCTCACGAAGGTGGGGAAGCAAACTAGACAGCCACCACCATTCTTGGTAAAGAAGGGCTTCAAGAACCCTGTCACTCTTGCTCAGACAACATACCTATTCCTTTGTGAGGAAGTTGCATAAAAAGTTGCATAAAAGGCTTTTCAGTATTCATAGTGAAATGAGAAAGTGAAGCAGAAACTGAAGTGCAGTCAAGGAATTCTGGACTTCAAAAGCTCTATTCAGACATTATGTTGTACTTGTGTTTAGATGTCTGTACACATGTATGGATTTTTATTTGAATGACTGTTCCTGTGTTCATTTTGAAAGAGAACCTGGGTACAGGTCCCTGAAATGTGTAGTACCTATAGGAAATGTACAGATGTACTTGCATTCAGTATAACAAGTGAATAATTGTGCCTGTAATACAGATTTGTATCTGTGTACATTGTACATAGATTGTATGAGTGTTGCACATAACATGTCAGTAGGTCTTCATATCTTAATATCAACTGAAAATGCAGAATCCACACGTGGCTTGAAACCTGGTTAGAATACAAAGCTCATCCACTAAAATGAAATACCACCACTATAGTTAGCAGGTATCTGTTTGGAAATAAAGAGTTTCCCCCCTTATTTACTTATTTCAATTTCTATTATGTCTGTTCCCCTAAGCTGTCTCTGATTTTGTGTGTGACAATATTTTAAAATGGATTTCTTAAACTGCTATATTTATATTGTGTTGGAGACAACAGAATAGTAATGGGAAGAAATCATCTAGCTCTATCTTTTTTTTAAGATGGAGTGACCGGCATTGTACATGGTGAGTGACCTCCTGACTAACAGAGTACATGCATAAGGAGGCTTTGTGGGGTTGTGCCAAGGGCCTGCACGCAACTTCCCCAGTCCTCCTATGTACATGCTGTTGAGCCAGAGGACAAAGACTTCTTCGGGGCATGCACATTCTGGAAGCACTCCATAAAGATTGGAAACACACTGCTGACCCTCAGCAACAGGTTTCCAATCTTACAAAGCGCTTCCAGAGCATGAGCAGCACTAAGAAGTCTTAGTCCTCTGGCACAACAATGTATGTATGAAGACTGTGGGAGTTGAACATAGATCCTGGTGTTTCTCTGCAGAGCCTCCATATACACGTGCTTCGTAAGTCAGGATGTCAGACAGTATTCCAAATGCAGCCACACCATAACTTATGTAAAGGCTTTAGACTAATGGGCCTGTAATTTCATAGCTGTCCTCTGAACTGCATTTTTTTAAAAAAACATTTCCAGTAAATGACTCTGCTTGGTGTTTTTCAATCAAAGCAGAAGTTCAGTGAATGAAAAGCCTGTGATAGGCCATCAGACTGAACAAAAACTTTGTATGGCATACATGACAACATATATCATGAGGAACATTCAGATAGTAGCCTCCTGCACCCCTGATAAGATGCTGTTGATATCCAGGATTACAGAAAGAAGCACATAACGGCAGCATACACATGCATGTGTTAGAGCACAGGTTCAATTCCCAGTACCATCAATTAAAGAACTTGGATAGCAGCGTTGGGAACAATCTCTGCCTCAAAATTTGGAGAGACAGTCAGTATAAATAATCCTAAATTATAAACCAATGGTATGTCTCATACACTCTAGGGAAAGGCAGGCATCCTTTCCTTAAGAGCACCCACACATTTGGTGCAGAACACTAGAGGGGCAGCTCAGACATACTGAACCTGTGGAGACCTGCTGTCAATCAGAGCAGACAGAACTAGACTAAATAGATCAACAGTCTGATTCAGTAGAAGGCTGCTTCATGTGGTGCATTAGGCTTCTATTAGGAAAGTGAACCAGCACAGACTGTAAAGCACCAATGCATTTAAATTTTAAAAAGCATTGCGAGTATGAATTCTGAGGCTTAAAAAAAAAAAATCACACGTGCTTAGCCTGATGTTCTGTAAAAACCTTCCAATCCAAAATGTATCATTTTCGAATACTTGGCCTTAACTGCCTTGGTAAAAGGAATGTGTGCCCTGACAAAGCTTCTTTATTTCTAATTATTTTAATTACTTATCCCACAGTTTGGATCATGACTACTTCTATGTACACTAGGAGCTTACACACTGTACTACTTCCGCATGACTGCTTGTCAAACAGACACCTCAGACAACCAGAAACAGCTCCTTTCCCTAATTGGAAATTTAAGGTTGGGTTTCTTTGTCCTTCTGCCTTTTTGTTGTTGTTGTTCAGTTGAAATAAGAGTAACTTCTCTTTCAGTGGTACGACCTTTACTTTACGTTAAGAGGAAAATTCTGTCTGTATTCAACGGGAAGAGCAACTTAAAACCTAAAATAAAATCTAGGACTCATTAGGGTTTGCATTATCTTTCAGGAACAAAGGAGGCTTACAGATGTGAAGATGGCTTTTAAACATTTGAGAGAATGCATCTTCGTTATTTAAATCTAATGGTGATCAAAGGGTGACTCATGAGAGAATAATGCTAAAAATGTTATTAAATTTTGTAAAAATAATGAAATCATGAGGGTATGTGTGTAAAATAGTGGGCTATCACCAGGACAGCTGTAAATTGTTACCAAGAAGTCTGATAGAAGCAGGATTAAATTCCAGATTTTGTTATAACACACACACCAAGACTTTATATCTTGTTAAAATACCTTTTAACACAATGCATATCTCCAAAACAAAAGCATGCACATCGTTAGAGGTTAGGACCGGGTGCAGTTAAGTAGAAGTGACAGTCAGGTTTCCATCCAAAAATAAGGACAGTTAATGGGGAACTCTGGCAAAATCTTTTTAGGCATAGCAGAAGAAACCAATGTGACAATGACATGCCCTACAGTTCTGATTCACAAACCCCTCTGAGATTACAGCTTTCCTCTTTGTACATTGTGATGGGGAGCAACAATAATGAGTAACTCAAAGAAAGTTTGTCTACCCTAATAAATTTAGACAAAAAGAAGGGCACAAATGATTTAAAAACAGCAACACTTGATTTATGAGGAAGCCCACAGAATACAGATTGCTCATTAGGCAACCGATTCTGTGACATGCCAGGAGTGCTCAGCACGCTGCCAGCCGTTTTCATAAGGTACCAAATGGATCCAGCACCTCCTAGGAACAGGTCCTCCTAGAAATCATTTGCCAATTTAAGGGGGGAACCCAACTCTACAGTTATTAGCAACACACACACACACACAAATATTTTATATATGAAAAATAAAATGGCTTCTCTAAACAAGGTTGTGGGAAATAAGTGCTCTATTAGTTGGCCAGCTCTTCATATATTTGTTCCAAAAGTTGTTTTTGCTTCTGTGACATTTTGTTAATTCTATTACTAGTCCCCCCCCCCTTTAGAAATGCTTGGCCTCAGTGTTCTTATTTTACATTGACCAGTAGAAAATATCAGTACAATAATTATCTCTGGATGGGACCAAATTTTGTTCTGGTCTGCCACTGTCCTCTATTTAAGGGTCTAACTAGAAGTTAGTTACACATAACAACAGCTCAACTGCCCCCTCTCCACTGCAAAATGCGCTGGGGGGTGGGGTTTCAGTGAAGAACGGAGAGAGGAGAGAGATGTTTAACCTTTCCCTCGCTAGCAGCTTTTCCCTTGACATGCCCTGTCAGCTGCTTTTTCTGCCATGGAATTCCAGATCCATGTCTGCAAAGTAAACATGGCTCTGGCACATTGGACTAGAGAACGTCAGCTGGGCAACCAAGAAGGGAATGCTGGTCAAACACTGCAGGTAGCATGTAGTTTAGCTCCAACAGCATCATACTAAAGAATGAACGAAAATAACAGACACTAATAAATAGAACAAGGTGTAATTAGAAGAATGTTTTAAGACACCGCTTAATTGAACCGTAAAATACATTTGGCAGAACAGTCAGGTTTCTATCAATTGTGCTACGCTTCACTAATATTTGGAGATTTCTAGTATATGTTAAATTTTCATACTCTTTTTTGAGGTGAAAAGTGGACTTTTGAGGGTACTTTGAAGTCCTCCTCCCCAAAATTCTCTTAGCCCTTGCATTGAAATAATTCTCTGAGGGGCCGGGGAGAGGAAATGTATCCCAGTTGTTGTGGCACATGTACTGACACTCCTTGTCTTGATATGCTACAAGGGCAATTCCATTGCTATGTAGAAAGATTTTAACCACAACTGAGCTACGTTCAAGTGCTACAGACAAGTGCAGCGATATGGAACTACCTGCAGCAGAACATGCATGTTGACGCATATTCCACTGAAACAATGCAGTGCAGATGGGTAACATGATATTTATATACTTGGTGTTATACTTACTATTTCATAACAAATAGTTATGCTCTTGACTCCACATTGCAAGAATTAACATTCCCAGTGCATTTCAATGGAACCTTTATCAAGGGAAATATTAGATTTGTTTTCTTCATAAGCCTGCTCATTAAAACTGCCCACTTCAGCAGTTTTTGTGTGTCTCTGTGTCTCTTAACATCTGTTTTTGATCCTCCTTTTCTTTTACTACACCTTGCACAGCCCCTTAACTCCACAGTTTGTCTACAGCTACGCATGGTGCCAAACAAAAGCACTGCACTGAGGAGGGCTAGCATGCCACCTGCCTGAACAGGGCTTCAAACTATATGTGGAATCTGTATGATGGATATAGTACTGAGTGACCCTTTACTTGAATAATTCCAGGTAAGGACTGCACAGGGTACCCTTTCCTTGAAGACCTGAGCACAGATTTTACTTCTAGATAGGTTAACCAGGTCTTCAGCTGTCACATATCCAAGCCTCCTAATACTTGTTTTTATTGGAAAGCTACACATATTTCCTTCTGATCAGAGCCCTCAAAGCTGGGAAAGTAGCAGAGAATGCAATGCTTTGTTCTTGCCACATTCCTAGACTTAAAATTGTTGGGACAAAATTATCTGTGATGTAACGCAACTGAAGCCTTACACCCTGGAGGAATCAGGCCCCTGAACGTTCAGGTGGCAATTCCAGGTTTATTCTATCACATGAGATTGCTTATTCACCCGTTAGGAGCCCCATAACGTTTTCATTCAACAGAGACATTTTTGCTGGATTCCCACCTCTCAACAGAGAGAAATTAACATGCAATCATGCATGAAGATGTTTGAGCCAGCTGCTGTGTATTTGAAGTACGCCCCAGGTTAAGATTAAAGCAGGGTATGAGCCAAGTAAATTGACCTAACCAGCAGTTTTCTCTGAGAAGAACACTGAACAGAACGATAATACCTCTCTTAATTTCCTTGCGTCAGCACCAAAGATAACATTTGATAGTAGCTTCACATCATTTACAAGGGAAAAGAAAATCACTTACACACACATAGGAAATTTTATCTACTCACTAAATTGGCAAGAGAAGCAATGAGGTAGCTGGAAATTTACAGGAAGGAATTAGAAGCAGAAATAATGAAGACTCTATTTCCTTGTCTCCATCAGTTCCTTTCTCCCGCCTTGCATAAAAAAAGAACTTAACTCAAAACTGAGCTGCATATTATTTAAAGAACAGAAGCTGAAGAGAATCTTATGCTACAACATACTTCTTGAATTCTTTTATCCTTTAGTGAACTTGGGATTCATAAAATGTCACTTTCAGAGGCTTGAAGGGGAAAAAAGCTGCAGTGTACCCCCACAAGACGTGCAGCCTGAACTCCTTAGAGTGCTTTATGTCTGACCTTCAAGCTCAATTTGCCCACACAATCAATACCTCATCATGGAGACTCACGACGATGAGAGCATTTTAATAATGCTGACACTTGTTTGTCAGGTACGAGACTAGAGACCTTTTCATATATTACAATTTTTGTGCATATCAAACCAACAAGAGTTTGAAAACACATGGATCATACTTGGTGGCAAACCCAGGTTTGTTCCTGTGTAACAAGGAACCTAGAATACGATTACAGGAAAATCTGAGTTGGCCTACAGCCATCGGTTTTCACTTACTACAGTCCAATTTTGAGTGTACTTCTATAACATATACAAGTATGTAAACATAAAAATAGTGACAACCAGGGTAAACAGTCCCTGAGGGACTGCTCCCTGGCAGTCCCTCAGAGTTAGGGAAATAATGAATATAATAGGGAGTGGTGGGGCGGGGGCCCCCAGATGCTTTGAACCCATTCACTCAATTATAGCTATGACCCTGGTAAAACAAGGAAACCCAGTTATTCTACGCAGCACATTGTACAAATGTGCATAATTACATTGATTCTATCATAAAGATAAATTGAACCTTTACTAGGGCTAAACATAATGCTGGAGATGTGTGAATACGTCTTTGTTTTTTAATGCATCTTCTTCCCACCCACCCCATTGCTAAAAGCTGATTTGATTTGACTGGGCCTTCACTGGAGAATGAAGCACTCCTCCCCTCCAAGTTATGGCCCCAATTCAAATCACACACACACACACACACACACACACACACACACACACACACACACACTTCTAGAGCTGCTACTAGCTGTAGAGGGGAAAGCATACAGGCAGGCACAATATGGGTACCTATATGTTTCCCCCTTTGTGGCTACAGAACCAGGGAACAGGCAAAGGGCAAAAGGTTAGAACCCTTCCCTCTTTGACCCCAATCCAAACCGAGCTCCTGTTGCTGCTTTTTGCAGCAACAGCAATAAGATGGGAATGCAGTCTTGCATTCCAATGCACATATAGTTTGGCCCTCAGACTCAAATGATTACTCTAATCTCAAAAATGATAGTTATCCTAGTTAAGTTTAGGATTCATTCTGTGTGAATCCAATGAGAGTGCAATTGCTGTTATTAAATTATTTGTACCCCAGTTTTCTCCTTTAGAGGAATCCTTAAACGATTCAGAAACTGCCGATAAAAACGATTAGCACCAATCAAACAAACTACAAAAATAAAACACGGAGAGATCAGGAGATAAAATTATTACCTGAGGGCAGAAAACAGCACCCTCAACCTCTGCTGAAATACAGGCAGAGAAGTCAACGGTACCTCACATGGCAGGGAGTTCAACGTGGTTGATTCTTTCTTTGCTTTCCCCGTTGTCTATTTTAGATGTCAAGCTCTTTGGGGAGTGGGGAAGGGCATGTCTGTTTCCCCTATGTAACTCTGTAAGGTGCTATAAACACTGATAGTGCACTATGAATGTATTAAAAAAATAAAGCATACGATTTTTTGAGAGCCTAAGTGTTAGAAAAGGAGAATTAAAATCAACTGACTTTGCCTGCAAACAAAAAGCAAACACCCATCACCATCCTGCATACACAAGGGGTGGAAAAGAGAAGGGGTGGAGGAAGAGATTCAACACAAAGCCTAGTTTAAAAATGCCTGGAAGAAATGGGTGTCCCTTTGCTGTGGGACCCTGCATGTCCTTTGAGATCTTCTGCGGAGGTCCCGCTGACACTTCCCTCAGTAGCTAAATAAGGAAAAAGGTGGAATGGGGTAAAACATTTCTATAAAACAACTAAGATTTACTATAATCTGAAACTCTTCCTTATTTTAAAAAGAAAACACAATGTTTTTCTGTGCTAGAAGATCCTCAAAGGATTAATGAGTAATTCACTAAGAGCTTTAGTAAACTGTTGTTTTACATGATCCAGGGCATCATTTGAGGAGGACAGGGAGACAGTCACTCCTATGTTTCAGATCCCATGAGATTATTCCACAGGAGTAACTATGGCTGGGATCAAAGCAGTGTCTTTAGATGTGCCAAGGACATGCATATGCCCATTGGGATTTTAGATATTTTTTCTGGAAACAGCAGACCTTCACACAAACCCCCACCCGACATGCCACCTCACAACTTTGCTTTGAAACTCTACTCATTTTCTGTGATTGTTACAAAAACCAATTAAATAGGCATATGTATAAGTTTTTAAAAGGAGGGGGGCAGATGGTCAACCTATATTCATAACATTTGTTTAGTCTTTATGACCTACAATACTCTTAAAAATGTACTGCCTTTCTTTCTTTTCTTTCTACCTCCAATCTGCTCAAGGGCAAGCAGTTAAAATTTCCTGTTTCACCTACTGAAATCAGACATGGTGCCCTGATATGATAGTTTAAATATTGCTATATTATTTTTTATTGCTTTGTAATTTTATTATATACTTTTGTAAGGAATTAAGAGGATTGCAAGTTGTCATGAGCGTAGTAAACTAGGTAGGATTTAAGTTAAATAAATAATTAGAATTAAAATTCCACATAATCGATGTTTTAAAAACTGACTAGTTACTGTTTTGTACAGATCATGTGTTTATAATTGTTTTTAAAGCTCTTCTGTGTTAGGGCCAGACTTTATTTACTCTATATAATAACAGAAGTGATACTTTCTGACTGTTCATCTGGCGAGAAATAATACAGTGTAAATAATGTCTTTATAATGGAATGTTAGCAGAGATTTTAGCAAAAATAATTAAAGGATTCTGCCAAAATATTAGCAGAGTATGGTTACCAAGAATGCTATGAGAAAATAAAGAAGTGAAACTAGAGTATTTCTGTGTTGATAAATCTGTTTCTGGGTGCTATAGTTTGATACTGTTTCACAAGCACTGATCCAAGGATAAAACCACTTTAAAAGGGGCAAAAAAGTTGAGTCAGAAAACTGAATCTAACATTTGCAGAACTGCATAGCTGGATATATGGAGAAGGGCTTTTCATCAGCTTCGGCTGATATATCAGCTACGCCCATTTCTGGAGGTAAATGACCTTAACATGGTACTACATATGCTGGTGACCAGGCTAGACTACTGTAATGCACTCTATGTGGGCCTGCCTTTGTACATAGTTTGTAAAATATAACTGCTACAGAATGTAGCAGCCAGGTTGATTGATGGGACAACACAAAGGGGCCATATAACACCAGTTCTGAAAAAACTGCACAGGCTGCTGCTATGTTTCCAAGGGAAACATAGTGCTGGTCATTACCTATAAAGCCCTGAATAGCTTAGGCCCAGGGTATTTAAGAGACCATCCTTTTTGTCGTGAACCATGCCGCCTATAGATAATCTGGGGAGGTCAGCTTACGGTTGCCACCAGTTCATCTGGAGGTGACTCAGGCCTGGGCCTTCTCTGTAGTTGCCCCAGGGTTCTGGAATGCACTCCCTGTCAAAACAAGAGCTTCTCCATCTCTGATTTCTTTTTAAAAGACCTTGAAGATGCACCTATTTTCTCATGCTTTTAATTAAAAGTAATTTTATACTGTCTAATTGTTTTTATCCTGTGAAATTATTTTAATTGTTTCACTCTGTGAATTGCTTTTATTCTGTAAAAGTGTTTTGTTTTTGTTTTTATATTGTAATTTGGATTGTGTACACTGCCTAGAGATGTATATATTTATCAGGAGGTATATAAATATATACGTATATACATAAATAAATATTTATGTATACCAACTTGACATATCTTCAAAGAACTGATTTTTGAACAATGCTGAACATAGATGCAATCTGAAAACTGGTTGAGTTAAGATGTCCCAGATACTTTTAAAAACTTCTCACAAGATGTCACAAGAGCTTTCCATTTGTAAAACTGCTAATGCTGTCCATTAGCCTTTATTCACACGGGGCTCCACAAAATATTATCTTCTCTAGTCTCTCTCTACTGAACTGCAAGTACTGTATTTTGATTTCCTCACAGAGGCAAACAGGAGGAAACCAGTATTGTGGCAACTGCATTGTGAGGATGGATTTCAGGATTTGGGGCATCAAGTGTATTCTTTTGGCTACAGGTCCATTCACATGTTACGTTCAACACTCATACAGGTCGACAGTGTACACAGGTAGAGATGTGTATACAGGTGTAGTGATTCACATGCTGTGTTGAACATAGTACATTTTCTATCTGTACTATGCATCTGAAGGGCCTGTATCCAGGTTCACTTTTAAAATGAACCCAGGTACAGTCATTCACACAAAAACCTGTACAAGTGTACAGATACCTGTACATTCTTACAACATAATGTCTGAATGGCGCTTTGGTATCACCACAATGGGTGGTTCATATGCCTTAGCATCAAACTGGTACTTTTTTGCTGAGGTGCTCAGTGGTTCCTTGCCTCAGTGTATTGGCAGCTGAGATTGTAACAAACACACACTAAAGAGCACAAAAAGCAATTAACTGGGACCTAATGGCGCAGCGGGGAAGTAACTTGCCTAGGGAGCAAGAGGTTGCAGGTTCGAATCCCCACTAGTATGTTTCCCAGACTATGGAACACACCTATATTGGGCAGCAGTGATATAGGAAGATGCTAAAAGGCATCATCTCACACTGCGCGGGAGATGGCAATGGTAAACCCCTCCTGTACTCTACCAAAGAAAACCACAGGGCTCTGTGGTCACCAGGAGTCAACACCAACCCAATGGCACAACTTTACCTTTAGAGCACAAAACCAATTAATGTAGTGTGGGTACCACATTAAGCCACAATTGTTATAATATTTGAGTTCAAGAGGTTTATAGTTTTCAAAAAATAAAAAGAACCATCAACACATGCCTCTGTTTTGATGGGGCCTATTCCACTTTCTGTGATGGCAGATAGAAGAAACACATAACAAATTCTTAAATTGATTACTTTATGTTCTCATTTTTGGCTCACTCAGGTTCAGTTCCAATATTGAATGAGCACATCAAAATCATGTGTAGGTAGTAGTCAGAAAATGGCCAAAGCAATGCGTCTTTCTAAGATCAAGGAAGGAAAGCAGGAAGAGCACTGATGCAAGAACAAGAGAAGCAACTACAAAGACTCATTGAAGATGGATTTGATTGAGCCTACCATATTTTGAGTCAGTGATTCTTCTTTAGGGAAAGAAATATATAGTTTGCACTGACTCTGAGGTAGGCCAAAAGACTGTTTTGTTTAATCTGTGGCTAACGTCTTCACAGTGCTATGAGAGTAGAAGAAGGGCTCCATCCCCACAGAGAAGCAGAAGCCTAGTTATGTTTAAGGCTTGTTCCACAGACCAGATTGGGTGGAGGAAGATGAAAGCAATTTTCACATATCCCTCCCCTCACACCAGCACTTCATTACCATGAATATTTTATTTTTACATTTTATTTTATTTTTTTATTTTACATTTGATATCCCGCTCTTCCTCCAAGGAGCCCAGAGTGGTGTACTACATACTTAAGATTCTCCTCACAACAACCCTCTGAAGTAGGTTAGGCTGAGAGAGAAGTGCCTGGCCCAGAGTCACCCAGCTAGAATCATTGCTGTATCCAGCAATGGATATGAACTCTGATTTGAACTCGAGTCTCCATGGTCCTAGTCCGACACTCTAACTACTATACCACGCTGGCTCTTATATCCCTTAAGGCTGCCCTCAGGGACATATTCCTGCAATGAAACCTTTGATACCTCCTCCCTCATTGTTCTCTCTAAGATGAAATCAGATGCCAGTAAAATCTATGCATCCTACAAAGTTCCCAGAATCTCCTCTACTATTCAGGAGATTTTACTTTCATCAGACCATTCAGAGGAATGTACATGCAGCCATGGGACTATAAAGCTGCCTTATACTGAAGCAGATCATTGGTCCAGCTAGGTCAGTCATGTGTATTCTGACTGATAATGGGTCTCCCTGTCTGAACAGAGAGTGTATCTTTCACAGCCCTAGCTGGAGATGCCAGAATTGAACTGGGGCCTTTTGCACAATATCATGCACTCTTCTGCTGTGCTACGGCCATTTTCTGGTTGCTGATGTGCTCTATATGTTATGCAGGATTGGCCTCAAGTCACCAGTTTCAGTACTTGAGGGCTGTCAGAGAGAAAACCTTATACTGCTCAATGCTGCATAGAAAGTTTGCATGGGTAGGGATGCCGCCAACTCTTGTGTCCTACTCTATGACTTAACGAGTATGCCTATGGTATCCAACAGGCCTACAGCAGCTAGGGAATATAACAAAGTGCTCCCCTTGCCCTTGATTTTGCTCTCATATAATATATGTATTTTGTAGCAGAACCTTAATGCAGAAAACAAACCTGAGTATAAACTTTTGAGATATTTAATTCAGAATACACACAATGCTATAAACTAAGAACCAGGCTCCCACTACAATCCAGTCTGTAACACAGGTATTAAAGCTGATAATTTGTGCATATGAAATATATATTCAGAGTATAACATCAATCTTGTAAAGATGTTTCTCTACTACGGAACACAGTATTATCATCTTGCTGCTTCAGGGATATAAAACCATAATAAATTGCTTTAGGGCAGAATTCTAATGGTCAAAATGAGGCTAGGCAATTAAGCCATAACTTTAAAATTCACTATCGAGGTTAAAGGAAGAAGAGTTATGAGGAAAAGGGCAATTGAATACTCAACTTTCAATCTAAGCCTTCGCTCCATCAAATATTCTGTTACCTAAATTGTTTCTCACTATTTCAGCAGAGAGCTGGCTTTAACAATATTTCATCTCTCTGCAAAGGAAGTAAGGAATGCTCTTTTAAGCAAAAGCTTTACCCAGCTATCAAAATCTTTACTAAGAAAAATAAACTAATCAAGATTGATCTAAAGGGCCTCTCTGACATTCACAAACTCCACATGTTCATGTTACATTTTAGAAGGAAAAAGGCCAAGAAATTTTTTGACCAGTATTTCTTTCAGATTACAATCTCTAACTGATTTTGCTAAAATATAAAACAAATGACATTAAAATGATTATTACTGAAAGTTTAAAAGATAAATTAGCTAAAGTGATAGAATGTTAAAAGTGTATCATATCCCATCTTGCAACATACTGTCTCTGTCTCACTCAACTCAATTAAGCCATTTGTATCAGCTAAAAAAGTTGAAAATGCTATACTGTGTAAAGAATTGCAGAGGGTGAATGTATTTTAAAAACATGAATTCATTGACTCATGTTTTAAATGTTTGTGCTGACATATCTGCTGGCAAAGTTGGTGAAATGTCACATTTTGAAACTACACAGGAGCTGCAGACAGCACATACCATGTGATTCAAACTGAAAAGAAAGTAGCTTTTCCTGGTGAGCAGATTATTGTACAACAATTCTTGTACAGTCAGTTCTCTCATTTTCAAATGTATGCAAACCATTAAGCTAATTCCCAGATACAATTTAGACACACACTAATTCCTGGAGCAAGCAAAATGCATACCTTTTATTGTTCATGAAGTATTTCTTACTTGTTACGCAGAATTCAGATCATTTCCCTCATGAAATCATGTTTGTGGTATATCACTTAGAAAATTGTGGATCAAAGTACTCTAGAGGTGTAATTTCTGTTACAATGGGTATGAAGCTATGGTTTGATAAACAAATTTCAGAGCACTGCCCACCAAATAGCCCTGGGTGAGATGTAATGAATGTTGTTTGGTTTAGTCACCCTGGGATTGCATCTATTTTAATGACAAGTGGCTGGATAGCTCAGGAATAAAGGACATCTTCTGCTGCGATTAGCATACAAATAGGAAACTCTGTTGGTACAACTATTTGGTGGTCTTTTGGTAGGTCTTGTGTAGGGATCACTTAAGAGTAAAATATTAGGTCTTCATAGTCAGTATATTAATAACTTCAGTACCATTGTGACCAAGGGCTTTAATAGTAAAATGTGCAGTTGTAGTACTCAGGCTATAACTGTTGATGAGAAAATGATGAGAAAATGTACCTCAGATAGCTGCAGTGACAGCGATTTGGGGTGCTCCCTTTATTCCAGTGACACATGGCTCTGCTTGTGCACAGCTAACATACAGCAGGAGAGCAGAATTAAACCTACCCATCCTGCTCACTAGTGCATGTCTTGCCCCTTCTACATCCAAACATTAGGTTGGAATAGGGGCCTACACATATAATTAAAGTGATTGTTACCCTGCCTGGAGATACAACGATTGCATGGATTGGGATTATCGTTGTTGGGCTCTATGCAAATATACCCAGAGGGGCACCTGGGTAATTTTGGCACCTGGACCTAAAGGCCTTTGGACCACCACAAATTAAGCATCATCATGCTCAGCCAGGCAACCACACCACCCCGGACAGACTAAAGAGGATTGGTGGGGGCAGGGGCTGTGGAGGTCCTGGACTTTGGCCCTGAAATCCAGGGGTAAGAGCGCCTCTGAATATACCAACATGTCTAACACACAGGTCCAGGGTCAGGTAGGCAGAATCTTCTACCTCCACATATATAGAGTCAAAGGTTAGTAAAAAGAGTCTGCATCCACTGTAGATATGCATAGAAAAGTGTTCATGACATCACTCATTACAAACAACATAACCCTTCCCAAGTCTGTGTTGTAGTTTGTCCACTCCCCCACCAATGAATGCTTCCCTAGACTGTCAAGAGAAATGTTGTAAAAGAATGGAAAAGTCTCAAGGCAAAATATGGCAAAGTCATGCGCCAGCTTCATCCTTCTTCATTCAGACTGGCTGACAAGGAGTAATACTTATCAATGGATTTCACCAAACTTTGCCTTGAGGCTAGTCATTTTCACCTCTCACATTTCTAGGCATGGTGCTCCCTCTTAGGAAGTTTTTAAATAATAATAATAAATAATAATAATAATAATAATAATAATAATAATAATAATAATAATAATAAACAACTTTATTTGTTAGCCACCCCATAACAAATTGTTGTTGTTTTTAAATAAGCAACAAGACTTTACTTTCTCCCTTTCCCTCAATGAATACTTTTACATGCGTGCTGGATATTGCCTTTGAGTAAGAATATGCAGGACTACCCTTCAAAGCCTAAAATGGAGGAGAACCCTTTCAAGCTGATTGTCTGGATAAGGCGTGAGTGTTCATGGTCAGGATTAGGTTGGCTAGGGTTGTATGCATTTTACCAGGGCCAGGGGAACATATCACAAGATGGGGATAACTTCTAACTTTTAAAAAATAAAACCTGAACAATGTGTAAAGGATTTTTAACTAAGCATCTACATACAGCAATCTAGCATACTAAGACTCTCAAAGCAAAGAATAAATTAGATTAATGTTTTCTAGTTATAGGGACAATGAACAGATACTGAAAAATTAGAAGTGAACAGGATGTCTTCTCTTTATTTTTAAATTCCTTCTCCTCCTCCTATTGCAGCCTTATTCCCAATTTTCCACAATTTTCTGCTCCACTAACTTAAAAGTCATTTCCTTTAAGAAAACAGATGACAGACAACTTGAGTGACTGATTATATTGTGTCAACACTGTTTTTTCTCAGAGGCCTTGGTTTAAGAGGATGGATGTTAGTGTAAATGACAGAAAGGGAGCTTCACATAGGATTTCATTCCTGTTCAAAGACAAGCAAAGGCAACCTCACCGAGGAGCAATCAACTTGACAAATGGATGCTGTGCAACCCTGTGCCTCCCACTGAAACCGAAGAGCCTGATTTACACAATATTTCCCCTGTAAACTGAAAGAGCAGAAAATTCCAGACAGACTTAATACTGCTTTGCTGTATAATGGGTTGAGCTGATAATTCTTCCCATATAATGAAATCTGATAATACTGGGGAGGAAAAATACATCAGAAGGAATGGAACACATTAACCAACTTGTAAAAATACACTTAAGACTTAATAAGATTGATAAAGAGAAAAGAAAATAGTTTGGATCAGGAGTATTTATATGTGATTATATGTGATTAAATTACCTAGGGTTAAACAAGTCTCCTTATTCAGAAGGGCTGAGTTCTTATTTACAACCGACAGTATATCTAAAAGCACTTAAATATCAAAGGCTTCGAGCACACAGATGTGTTGTCCCATTTTCCTCAAAACCAACATTTTATTGATAATCTAGATAACAGAAAGATGAAAAATAGCATTCATATTAGTTGTTTTCCTAAATAAAATGGCTTTAAGTACTTCATTTTATATTTAATTGCACTCCTCTACTAAAAATAATTAGTTTAATAATTAGACACTGAAAATAATTTTTGAAAAGAAACAGAAAAAGCAAATTAAGACCTTTCTTTTCAGTTTGTTTCCAGACTACACCATGATGACCACCAACAATAATGCTAATCAGAAGTAGTTTTCATATATGTAAAAGTTGAATACTGCAAACATTTTAGTTTCCTATTTATTTTGCTATTGTCACAAATAAAATAAATTTTAGGGGGGGACTCCTATGTAAACATTTCATGCTGAAGTGAATGGACCTCAACAGCTGCTGATTTGGTGACATTGAGAACCCCAGTGGAGATGCCCTGCTGAATTAACGTCTTGGAAATGTTAAAAAGAAACTTCAAACAGACCTTGTTTAGCAGGTGGTCAAAGCTTTCTCTCTGTGGGGATCATGTGAAGACTAGCAGAACAGTCACTCAGTCATGAATCAGACCTGTCAATAGTTGCCTATTTTCTCAACAGGTTTCTCAATCATACAGAAAATGCTTCGCTCCCACCACCACCACATCCTCCTACTCCAAGTTGCCTTTTATAAATCACCATTCGCATAGCAAAATCATTTAGCTAGTATCTTTTATTTGACTGCTTACTAATCAGAACACAGAGGATAAGATTTAAATTGTGAACCACCCAGAGATTTGCACATAGGGTGGTATAGAAATGTGCCCTAAATAAATAAAATAATTATAAATGCCCAAAGGAAAGACGTACAGGCAATTAACTCCATTGGCTATTGCTCCAGATTACACCAGCCATTGCAAAGCTATATTAGTTATTTCTGCGGTTCTTTGCATCTGAAATGATTGAAGCCGCTTAACCTATATTAAAAAACAGAACAGCAGTATGCCCACAAAAATACCATTAATTCGGGTCTAGTTACTGAGGTAGTAAATATGTTCAGATTGTGCTGTTTCAGAATACATGCAGAGGCTTCACATGATTAAAAGCTTGGGGGGGGGAGTTCCCTGCCTATAGAAAACTAGATGTTGGGGAAGAGGTTTAAGCTTGAACTTTTCTCCCTGATAATCTAGTTTTCTATGTATAGTTGGTATGGATGAACATCCAGTCGTGATTTTCCACCTGCAGTCTGAAAAGGCACAGCCCAGACACAGATTTACTACCTGCCAGTTTATAAACAGCTTCCAACTTTGACAACAGATTTCCCCCCCCCCCAATCTGCAAATAATTTAGTAGACTTTTAATATAAGAGTTCTTTTTTCATATTTACAAACATAAAAATATCTTTCTAGACAAAGTAAATGTGTTGTGTGCAAAAAAATTCAAAAGATAGATGATAGCACCACTTCCCTCTTGAAACTAACACCCATTATTTGCAAATCAAACACTAAGAAGAAATTAAAATATATAAATATGGAGTCTCAAGTTTTGCTGCAATGTTTTCAGATCATAAGCCCCTTCATAAACAATCATTCTGAGGAAGTTAAATCCAAACAACACACTGCAGAGTTTAATAATTTCAAAGTGCCTCTGAGTGTCATGTCAAGCGGAGATAGAAAGCAAAATTAGTTTAGTTTGATCATTCCAGCTGTATGTCAAAATTTCTTCCACACTACTGGACAACATAAAAGTGCAGCAGTAGCTCCTGTCACCCTTGGCTTAAAAACTTATGACATGTTACCTCAGTGCAAAGACGTTTAAATACTATCTGTATTATCAGTGAGCTATAAGTGCCACCTGCGCTTTAACTTGAATTACCAGGATTACACAATCAGAGATTCCCATCAAATACAAATACCCTCTCATATTTTAATTTTATAATGCAATATGATAACTTCAGATATAATCACAGAAAGCATTACCTTAGGATGTAATGAACCAAAAGGCCCTCTTATGAGTGCCACAGAGTAGTTAGCAACATGCCAGCTCTCATCACAGTTCATCAGAGGTAGGGTTATACTTTTTCACTATAAAATGGTGAGAGTTGCAGCCGCATCCCAATTATCTAACAAAGGCAAGAATAATCAATTGCTTTCCCCCGGAGTTACTTGCACTTCCATGCATGGGGCCCATTAATACTTCAGTTCAAATTGCTTGTGATAGATACAACAAACATTCGAAAACATGGGCTGTACTCCCAGTAAAAACATTCCTGTGACCCACAACAGATATTCCAGAAAATCAACTCTTACAAAGGTCTATGGGTATTTCAAGGGTAAAAAAATTGTGAGGATGCAGTCCTGACAGAGACTTTGCAGGTGATTTACAACTCAAGGATGGAATCTTACATTTAAATGCATCAGACTGTAATACTGAAGCTTACAACTGAGTGGTAAAGTTTGCATAGGTATGTGACATAAAATTTGGTGCACCTGGACTAGAATCTAAAGAATGCAAATTAAAGAAATCTAAAGAAATTATGCAAATTTCTCCATGCTCAAGAAATTTTCTTGAGCAGCATCCCTCCAGACTACATGTACCACCATTTCTGAAAGTAGACTAGTTTCAAAAAGCAATTGGTGTATGGCATGAGGGTCTGCTGTTCAAAATATAAATAAGTATAAGTATACATAATTCAATAATAAGTATAAATAAGTATAAATAATTCAAGGGGGTGTGAACAAATTCTTGGACAAACCTGAAGCAGAACCAGTTCTTAATCCACAGATTATAATCCATCAATGTAAGCAGGCAATTCTACCCCTCTGTAAAGCCTTTACAAAGCTCCTGATCAGTAACTTGCATCTCCCTCAGACTCCACTCCCTTTTGCACCCTAGATAAAATTTTGAAATGCTGCTTCTCTTTCTCATTAGATTCTGGATATCACAGACACAGTGGCCTACATCCAGACTAATGTTGTGATAGTGCAATGTGAGAAAATAAATGTATCTTTGTGGTTTGCGGTGCTTTATAATGTTGTGCAACCGCTAGCGATGAACTTCTCTGGGACACACACAAGGTTGTAGTGATGGAACCGGTGGGGGTAATTTTGATGGCAGGGGGAATAAATTTAAGGGCAGGAGAGAGTGCACTCCACCACCCCCTACCCCCGCTGTGTTTCTCCCGCTGCTGCTCGGTTTCTTCAAAGTCTGTCGGGGCAGCAGTGTACTTTACTGCTGCCCCATTGCCCCCTTTACCAGAAGTAACTGGAAGTACTCGATGCACCAGGCGCATGCCAGTGCATTTAGTACTTCCAGTTACTTCTGGTAAAGAGGGCAACAGGGCAGCAGGGAGGTACGCTGCCGCCCCGACGGACTTTGAAGAAACCGAGCAACGGTGGGGGAAACGTGGCAACGGCAGGGGGGAGTGCACTCTCCCCTCCCTTAAAGTTATCCCCCCCACTGTCGAACCATCAAACTAGCCAGTGTTCGAACCAGTTCAGAAGCCCGTAAAAGGGCCTCCAAACAGGTCTGTGCACATTCCTATAATGTTGAGCAATGCATTGTGCAACTTGCTGTGAAAAGCTTTGCACAACATGACAGCATCTTCTGCTAGTCTAGAACAATCATTCCCTTCTTTGAATAACTTAATTCTACTACTAGTAGGTGGCTATCTAACTCATACAGATGCCACTTCATAGCTGCAAAGCAATACAGGTGAACCCTTTTATCCACAGGGGTTCCATTCCATAGGAGAACCACGGATAACAGTACCATGGCCATCGGGGCATTGAAGTCAACTGAAGTCAATGGGACTGGGGGGTGGGGTTAGGCTCCTGGAGGATGGCAAAATGGGCAAAACACACGATAAACCACCCCAAAAGGCAAATAAAGTGCCCTACTGTACTCCACAGGTGTCAAGCTGTCCAGGGTTACCTCTAAACTCCCCATTTTCCCATGAAAAATTGAAGGGAAAATGTTTTTGACAAATGAGCAACAAAATGACTCCTATTGACAAAATGGTCGCCAGAAATGATCTCCGAGGTCATTTACGGCCATCTAGGAACCACGGATACATGAGTTTTAACACTTTTGTATCCATGGATGAGGTAAGGTGTCAATTAGACACCCGCGAATATGTGGAACTGCAAATAGCAGTATAGCGTATAGTGAGATCCACCTGTATTACATAGAGTGGTATGCCAAAAATCAAACAAAACAAAAAGAACACTAGCCTAACTAAAAAATGAATCCTGCAAACCCCTCTGAACTAGGCTACTGCATACAAAAAATATTTAGCAACAGGCAAGGTTTAAAAAAAAAATTAACATGCCCAATATTATCATCTCTAAAAACCGAATGGCTCAGTGGGGAAATGACTTGACTAGCAAACCAGAGGTTGCCTGTTCAAATTCCCACTTGTCTGTTTCCCAGACTGTGGAAAACACCTATATCAGGCAGCAGCGATATAGGAAGATGCTGCAAGGCATCATCTTATACTGCGCAGGAGATGGCAATGGTAAACCCCTCCTGTATTCAACCAAAGACTACCACAGGGCTCTGTGGTCACCAGGAGTTGACACCGACTTGACGGCACACTTTCCTTAAAAACCTACTGCTTTACAGCATAATCTGTTTTTGAAGAAAATGTGTATGCATTTACTATATTCAGAGAATATATTCTGACTTCCTTCCTTCTTAGAAGCTTCCATACACTTTTGCAGTTTCACTATACAGGGCATATCTCTAGATTTTCCTTAGCAAATAAATGTAACATTTTTTCTCAAAAAAAGGCCTAACTAGAAGTATCCTCAATCTCTTCAGCATTGATAGGATTAATTCAGAAATCCTATACACCACCCATAAAACTTCCATGAAAATACAGCCAAACTGGTTTTTCATGCTCAGCTGATTTGATCTTAGTTGCCAAACTGACTATGCTTCAGCTTTAATTTCAAACAGTTCCTCTCCCTGATGATTTTGGAGAATCTTGGAATCACTTCCCATTTTAAGTAAATTGATGTCACATGCAGATGTGGCTAGATGCTAAGAGGGGACAGGAGTGGCTCCCTGAAAATAATTATTAAATTATTAAATTAAATTATTTTAAATAATATTTTAAATTAATTATTATTAAATTAAATTAAATTATTAAATCTAGGTCTGTTGGACCCTGAGCAACAAGAGCTTGCCACTTCTCCTTCAGACGGCACCAATCAGCCCAATTACCTTCAGCAGGCAGCTGGAGTGCCTCCCAGAAAGACTTCTGTCCTATCCCTAGAACCCCTTCCCATTGCCTCCAGGATCCCCGAAGCACAGGTGACACTCTGGCAGGCCAAGCTCAAGTTCCAAAGACAGAGTGCTCACTTGGCTGCTGGGGTGCTTTCTCCCAAAGGATCTAACCAGGGGGTGATGAGTGAAGATCTCTGCTCTAGAGCAACGCTTCCCAACCTTTTCCATTATGTGGACCACTACATGGCCATCAAAAGCTTTTGCAGACCACCACGTAAGCTGTGGTGGTTTAAACATTTTTTAACATAGCCTACAGCTATATATCAAGGGGTACTTCAAATGCAGCTATTTCTAATAATTTATTATGCTGCTCACTCACAAACATATTGCACTTGTCACAGTATGTTTACCTGCAGCAGACCTACCACTGGGAAAAATAAAATCCTACACAGAATTATATCATTATATCCCCTCGCCCATGGACCACCTGCAGTACCCTTGCAGACCACCAGGTTAGGACGCACTGCTCTAGAGTGTCTACAGTACTTTATGTCTTTTCTGCATTTCTTCTTCCTCCCTTTTCTCAGACTTGCAAGAAACAAAGAAGGAAATAGAAGAGTGTGTGTGCGTGCACACTTGTGTGTGTGTGCGCCCCTTGGCAGGCAGTAGAGGCACAGAGGAAGAGAGGAGTGTCTCTTTGCCGTGCAGTGGCAGTACCAGGCTGCAAAAACAGAGAAATGAGAGGGGGGAAGAAGAGCAAAGAGGGGTTGGGGAAGCTGCTCGATGGGAGTTGCTTGGATGGTAGAGAAAGCAGACAGAGGCAGTAGTAGGGGACATGAAGTGGTAGGGGACATCTTGCCTTCTTGCAGAAACCCCAATTTTGCGCTGCTTGAGACAACCATCTTACCTATACAATACTCATGGAAGGACTGCCCCCGAGTCCTGGTCCCATTACATTACAGTATTCATGATGTTTTCAACAGAGAAAATTGACAATATACAGAATCTGAAATGAAGAATGGAAAAGGGAAACCAAATGGATTCTGAGTGCACAATATCCAGTACTGATGGATATTGTGCTATCAGTGTAGATCTCATTAAGTTTATAAACAAAGGAAACAATATATGAATAATGACAATTATGTCCTAGCTTCTCAAAAATCAAAAGAAAGTTTGGATGTATACAAAAGAATGTAATGTGATAAATAATAACGATTAAAGTCTGAAAAGTATAAAGTTCTTAGGAATATGTTTAGGAAAATATTCTTTTAAATAATTGTATGCAAAATAAACAAAACATATAAAGTAACTTCCAGATTAAATTAAAACTCATTAAAAGCTTTAATTAAAAAGAAGTTGTGATAAATATATTAAAAGGTTGACAAACATCTCTGTAACAGTTAGATATGTTATTAAAAGGTTTTATTATTAACATTTTGAAGAAAAATATATAATGTATATTATAAGCAATATTAACAAAAAGATTCAAATAAAGGATGGAATTTTAAAAAAATACTCAGATTCACCATGAACATTTCTTTTTTATTCGAATCTCCTTGTGTAGTTTATAGTTTAGGAGCCAGTTGCAACAATGGCTTGTTAACTTTATTTAGCAAATGTACAATTACTACAGTTTTCTAATTGTGGTTTAAAAAAAGGGGGGGGTGTTACACAATAGAAGTTCTTTTCCTATTCCCAAATTAATTACTTTGAAATATCTCTCAGATTACATCAGTTTCTTACTCACAGTCATGTTGTAAGATGGCATCTATTGTATATCATTAGTGATGCATTAAATTAGTTGTTTACATTATAAAGTCTAAACACAGGAGAATCTTTTGTGTGGGGTCTTCAAAGATTCCTTGTCTAATAAAGCCTCCCAAAAGAAGTAAAGTTGTCTTTTTTATTTAGCTAATGCACCACTGGAGAACCTAAAAATGAGTAATCTTGCTGCCATCTATGTCTGAAAGTAGTGGAATATAAGAAGGTGTTCACACGTGGAATTTATTTATATGTATTATTTTACTTATTTTATATTGCTTTTAACAACAAAGCATGCTCTGACAGAACATTTTAGGGATTGAGGTGTAGGAGTTTTAACACACATATGTTTATGCTTGCAAAAGATAACATCTGAGTAAAAGGAAAAGAGGCCAGGTCTGAGTTTAATTTATCCTAGGCTACAAATCTAAGAAGAACTTAAGCACACTGAATGATACTGAATTCACTGCAGCCCCATCAGCTTAGCTGCTTTTGCCTTTTAGCACTGTAACAATCACTTTTCTAGTTAGTGCCAATGACTTTTAATTCTATTAATCAAGTACAACATTTTATCTCCTTTAGAACGAGTATCTCAGCATGCAGTAACAGTTATTAGGGCAACATTTTATAAGCAGCACATGCTCTAGGACTTTACAGCCCACCCTCACCCCCACTTCCTACTACTCTGTGCACGCTATGCAAAGCCACTCTTGGAAATCAAGGGATTTTCCAGAGCATGGATAACTTACTCTCTCCAGCCGTTGTTGGACTACAACTCCCATAATCCCTGATCACTGACCACTGTGGCTGAGGATGATGGGAACTGTAGTTCAAAAACAAACATTGTGCTCTAGAGCATCATCCAAATGTGGTGTGGGTGGCTGACGCCAAAAAAGGGTAAATTTCTTTCTGTGCATATGGAAGTAACTTCTTTGAGCACAGTGTTTAAGTCATGGTTTTCCCCCACTTGTGTGTGAAGGCAATTTTTACCGATACTACATATATTTGCATATATTAATATGTATATTGTGCATTTATATTGGCATGCATCTCTCTCTCGCTCAGCATATATTAGTAGGTGGTGATACATCAGAAAGTAGTATCATCTGTGTTCTCAACTTCTTACAATACAGATATGCAAATCAAGGCATTGTGTGAGCCAAAATTACCCTGAAGAAAAACCATAGCTTAGATATGAAAGTCTGACAGTTTCTTTGTTTGATCAGGAAAGACAGTTTCCCCCCAGTAAGATTCACCAGTCAGTTTATATTGGGAATAACATTTTGTTGTCCACCTTATTTCATCCTTACAGTAATCAAGTGATGTCGTTCATTATTACTTCCATCTTACAGGCCTTATACAGTACCATCTGATGCACAACTGTTCTGAGGTGCTTCTCTTCCAAGAAGGAAGAACCGACCACATGAAAAAGCTAGCAAAAAACACATTAAGTCATTGAACCAGTTCATAAATGCAAAACAGATGCTATATTTTCCACCCAAGCAATCTTTCTCCTAATAACATAAGAACAGCACTGCTGGATTAGGCCCAAGGCCCATCTAGTCCAGCATCCTGTTTCACACAGTGGCCCACCAGATGCCGCAACATAGATTTGTATAAGGACATTATAATATCAGCATTTTTATTTTTAATCCCCTTCCTAATGATTCCTAGCATGGAATTATCCTTTTTCACAGTTGTCGCACACTGAGTTGACACTTTCAATGAGCTTTCCACCTGTATGAGATAGCATGAAGAAATCACGATCTCAATGAGACTGTACATATAGTCAATCTGTAGCTATTTCTACATTCACAGTGGCACTTTTTGTAGTTGCAACAATATCAGACATGGCTGCAGATGTTTACCATATACATATATTAAAAATCATGTGGAGAACATAACAGCTGGTTTGCATGTTTGGGATAGGGATGTGCACGGAACTGGCTTTCCCGGTTTGAATCGAATCTGGACCGGGAATGATTTACAAGTAAAGGGAATTCCCTGAAGTTAATACTGGGAGAGGGGCATGCAAATGGCCTCCACGCACGCACAGCGGCCCAAACCACGCTGAAGCCTGCCTGGCCTGTTATTTGGGAGGCCAGCCGGGGGGGAGGCTTGGAGGAACTCCTGCCCCCACCTTATTTTTACATGTAATATTACCTTTTCAAATCCCCACCCCCCAGAATGAACTTTAGGGAATTCCTATCACTTGTAAAGGGGAATCTTCACCAGGTTCATTAGAACATAAGATCATAAGAGCAGCCCTGCTAGATCAGGCCCAAGGCCCATCTAGTCCAGCATCCTGTTTCACACAGTGGCCCACCAGATGCCACGGGAAAGCCCACAAGCAGGAGTTGAGGGCATGCCCTTTCTCCTGCTGTTACTCCCCTGCAACTGGTATTCAGAGGCATCCTGCCTCTGAGGCTGGAGGTGGCCTATAACCCTCCAGGTAGTAGCCATTGATAGATAGCTGTTGATAG
The DNA here is from genome assembly GCF_027244095.1 of Hemicordylus capensis. NCBI lineage: Eukaryota > Metazoa > Chordata > Lepidosauria > Squamata > Cordylidae > Hemicordylus > Hemicordylus capensis. The sequence continues at coordinate 270,447,456 of NC_069660.1, forward strand.
CCATGAAGTTATCCAAACCCCTCTTAAAGCCATCCAGGTTGTTGGCTGTCACCACATCTTGTGGCAGAGAATTACGCAAATTAATTATGCGTTGTGTGAAAAAGTACTTCTGTTCGTTCACTCTAAATTTCCTGGCAATTAATTTCATGGGATGACCCATGGTTCTAGTGTTATGTCAGAAGGAGAAAAATTTCTCTCAATCCAATTTCTCTACACCATGCATGATTTTATAGACTTCTATAATGTCTCCACAAAGTCATCTTTTTTCTAAACTAAATAGCCGCAGCTGTTGTAGCCTCATAAGGAAGGTGCTCTAGACCAATGATTCTCAATGTTGGGTCTCCAGATGTTATTGGACTTCAACTCCCACAATCTTCACCCAAAGGCCACTGGGGCTGGGGATTATGGGAGTTGGTCCAATAACATCTGGGGATCCAACATTGAGAATTCGTGCTCCAGACCCATGATCATCTTGGTTGCCCTCTTCTGCACCTTTTCCAGTTCTACAATGTCCTTCTTCAGATGTGGTGACCAGAATTGTACACAGTACTCCAAGTGTGGCCACACCATAGTTTTGTATAAGGGCATGATAATATTAGCAGTTTTATTTTCAACCCCCTTCCTAATGATCCCTAGCATGGAATTGGCCTTTTACACAGCTGCCGCACATTAAGTCGACACTTTCAACGAGCTGTCCACCACGACCCCAAGAACCCTCTCCTGGTCAGTCACTGACAGCTCAGATTCCATCACCGTATACGTGAAGTTTGTTCACATTCAAAAGGGTTCCCTTTTACAAGGCTTGCAGGTTGGCTCTTCAAGTTGGGCCCAGCTCAACTTGAACTCGGATCAGCTTCACTTTTTATGGGACAAGTCCGGCGCAAGAGCGAGTACTCGAGCCCAGCTCGATTGGAGTCAGCACGCACACTGCTAGTGTGAGACAGCCCACTGTCATAAATAAAATCATAAAAATAAATGGAGGTTTGAGCCCAAAATTTACCCGTTTCTGAGGGAATTGTAAGAAGGACATAAGAATATGTAAAAAATTTAAAAAGCAGGCGAGCAACATGTCTTTCCATGTATCCCACAGAAAAGAAGCAACTATGAGTCAATCTAAGTACAATATAAACATTTTTAAACAAATAAATGGGTGACAATGTTGTTATTAATGGACGGATAAGGATTTTGTACACTATGACATTTCTTGAAATTTCAGATTTTTGTATCACTTTCAGTTGCACAATGAGAAATCATAGTTGCCTTCAGGCATTCATATGTTTAAATAAATGTATTTACCCATTTTTTGTTATGTTTTCCATAATATATGAGCCAGTGCACTCAGAGAACTTGTGGAATTTCTGGATTCAGGTTCTAAGCGCTAGTGTTGAATACTTGCTCAGACACAGGGTATGATTTTGAGTTTGCAGTCTTACTATGACTAAAGATCCAGAGCTGCATGTGAATGTATGTATCCATGTGTTCAGCAGAGGTTTTCAAATATTTTCTTTAAACAACAGCATTGCCCCTATATAGCATGGGAGGGCCAAAAGACCTGCCCTGCTGGATCAGACCAATGAACCATCTAGTACAGTTTTCCACAACAGCCAACTAGATGGAAGTCCACAAAGTGCACAGACAGGGCACGAAGGTAACGGTTCTTCCGTGCTGTTACCCACCAGCAGCTGGAACTGAGTGGCTTACAACCTCTGTACCGGGAAGCTCCATTTGTTGTATTTGTATTTAGCTACTGTGGCAACCATTTATAAATCTGTACTCAATCCATTTGTTCCTGTATGAAGTTCATGACCTAAGGTCATCTAAAGAGGTCCTTGCTGGACTCCCGGGCCTGCCGAGGTCAGGTAAATTGGAAACAAGCATTTTATGGCATTCCCCCTCTGCTGATAGTCCTGGTTGCAACGGTTATGAATTTCAAATGCCAGCTTTTTAACTCAGTGTATTTTCATTGTATAGGCTTCTGGTTTTAGAGGTTCAAAGTATTAGAGTTTTAGTTAGGCTGTCTTTATCAGCAGCAGTGACTCTTTTTGTACTATTGCTTAGTTTTGTTCTCTTGTTTCAATTTGTTATTGATATTTATTGTTTCCTGTGTACTGCTTCTTAGCGATTTACAAGAAGCTAATTTCCCCACCTTAAGCCAAAAGCATAGCTGGAGCATATAGCCAGCAGTCCAGGGCAGTTTGGATAACAATCCTTCCATTGACCATTTGCTCAGAATCCTCCTGATGGCTTTTAGGTGACAGTTTAAAAAAAATAAATCTGTCTTTAATGCAGGCTTCCAACAGAGTTTAGGGTCCCTTGAATATCTTTTCTGATACCAGTTTTGAACGTGTGTTTAATCTTTTAACTTTAAATTTGATTCTGTTGCTGTTACTGTCTATTCTTCTTATTAAAAATGTTTATATACCACTTTTTAAAAAAATTCAAAGCAGTTTACATAGCAAGATGTATGAGAAAATGATTCTGTGTCTCAAAAGAGTTCACGATTTAGAAAGAAACACAAGGGACGTCACCAGCAGACATTGGGGAGACATTGTGCTGCGCTGCCTAGGGACAGTTGCTCTCCTCTTGCTCTGTATAATACAAGTTGCCTACCTGCCAGTGCCAACATGTCCCTATTTCCCCATTCACCTGAATGGGAAAATAGGGACATGTTGGCAGGTATGACGATTTTGCTTTAAAAGGTACATTTTTGCTTGGCTACTAGAACATGCTTGTTTTCTAGGGTTTTTGTTAAACTATTTTAATAGTTTTTCTTTATATTGTTATGCATTTTAATCACATTGTTAACTGCCTTGAAAACTGAGATAGAGAGTGGGATATAAATATTTTTATTAATCAATTAATTAAGTCACATGCAGCCTGGGAAGCAGTTCCTTGTTAGTAGAGAGAAAAGATGTCAAGCTGCCTGTCAGTTTTATAATTTAATTTTTTTCCTGGAAGCTCTCACAATAGGCAGGGCAGCCAACTCAAAACAACAACAACCAAGATTAAGGACGGGTATAATGTATTAATGGCTAGAATGGTGACTGCATTTGATAATACAAAATTATGTGAGAGCAAGGAGTTGGACTCTGGAGAAGCTTTGTTTAGAGGGGCCTGGGCTGGAAGGGGAGCAGATGGCTTTAAGCCACCTGCCTGCTTCCCCCACAGTGAGGCCACTCCATCCCCAGTTTAATTTTAAACATCAGCCTAAATTATGATGCTCTAAATTATGTTGGCAGGAACAATCTCCTAGCAACTTCTTCACTGGCCAGGTATTAGTAACAGTGGAACAAATTGTGCTCCAGCCACCCTCCCCCTCTGCAATCTCAGTTCTTCCTGTAGGTCAACATGTCAAGGAAAGGAGGACACATGGTAAGCTTCTCTGTTTTCTTTCAGGGATGTTTCCTAGTTCAGTGGAATCCCTTGTTACTCCAAAAGGACAGGTGCCTTCTGTTTCTGAGAATATAATTGGTGTTTGGGGTTTATAATAACTGGGGGGAATAACTGCTGTTCCTGCTAGAACGTTTGCATCCTTGTGCAACTGAGCAGCAGGCCTGGTAGGGAATGATTCTGAGACCCTAGTCAATATCATAATCATGGTTGTTAAGAAGTGGCAAAATCATGGACTGTTCTACCTGCCCACACGTCTGCTAAGGATGAAGTGGGTGGGTTAGTGTAATCTACACTGCTGATTGTATAGTGCCAGTTACTCTGGGTTAAGCAGCAGACAATGTATGTATATGGCATTACCTTCAGCAAAGGCAATACATGCTAATTATAAGTTCCCACAAGTAAATGTATAACTGATATAATCCAAACAGGACAATAGAAAATACAGGATGAGTACCGACTATGTATGTACCTTATCTGTTGAGATTTTTTTTTTTAAAGGTTAAAAATGAAGTCAAAAATTGGAGTAAGAAAAGTCTGAGGCACACCTGTTTGTAAAGCTGAAATCACTTTGCAGAGAAGCAGCAATAGTCATACATGAAGAGAGAGGGGGGTGTTTCTTGCATGTAGTCGGTTTGTCTTAACTTTCAGGTACCAGCTAGAATAAGTAATCAACTAGTCCAGAGATCTTCTCTTTTTTTCAAGCAGAGGCCACTTTGCAGGGGAAAGCAACATTTTAATGCAGGAGCCATTTGTACTATGCTAACTTCTGCATAGCACATGATTTTTTCTGTGCTGGGAGAACTCTTTAAAAGAGAGACTGAGCCGTCTCTCAAGAGCTTTGGGAGGAAAGCACTGGAAGGGTCACACTTCCCAGCACGCTGTGCATGTCTTCAAAAATGGAGTATGGGCTCAAGAAGGCTCCATTTCCCTTAAAGGAGCCCCCTGGCACTGAGTAAAGTAAAACAATGCATGGTGGAAATGGCTGTCTCCACATGGTGCTGGGGGACTGGGCAGAGCAATCAGCTTTGGCTGCCCAATAAATAATTAGCCAAGGAGCCGTACTTTGGGTTGATAGGGGCCACTCTTACAATGAAGAACCCTGAACTAGTCATTTGTTTTGATACCACTTGAGTTTGATTATATATATCCCTTTCTATTTAACAAATGGCAAGCTGTACTTATGGGAAAGATTTCCATGCATACACTATTCTCCGTGCTACAGTATTCACCAGAGGAACAGTAAACTATCATACCTTAAAGAGGTCTCTAGATGTACAAACTAGCCTCAACAGGGGGAAGCCTGAGAAATCTGCTGTTCCAACCAGGGTCACCAGATCCAAACTCAGAAATAAGGGACAGGCTAATAAAGTTACAAAATAAGGCATGTACATTATGTTCCACCAGGTTATGATGAAATACATAAATTGTAGTATGCAGAATAGAAATGTGATGGAATCAGATATATTCATTTTCAATAAAGAATATTTGGAAGCCTTAATTCAAAGGTATGCAATGTTATGGAAGAGCTTACCAAATATCAGAGTCCAGGATTTGTTTTCAGTACAAAAACTAAGTATCAGAATGGAACACAACAGATACTCTTGTTTTGGTCATGTACCCCAAGTAAGAGTACTTCATATCAGAAGCTATGGCATCCATTAAATAGGCTTGGTGTGTGCTGTCTTTACGAATTAACCACTGAATGAAAGCTGCAGTTGGGACAGACAACCAAATATCCTGGTTTGACTTTTCAGTCCCCAGGACAGTATACTTCTTGGTTACCTGGCAAGTGGTAAAGGATTTTAACACACATCAGATGCAGATTTCTGGCTAAGTATTCATAGATATGGGCAAGCTGGTCATCAGTGAGCAATGATTTTTAGGGAATGGTTTTTATTAACACACATATCAAACAGTAGTAAGGGCTCATCTGATTATTTCCAACCTTTGCAGAAAAATATTTCAGAAAGTAAAATGAAAATGCAAAGATGTATTGGGCAGACTGGATGAATTGCTTCCAGAAAGGGCTAGGGATGTGCATGGAACCAGTTTGGCTGGTTGGGTTCAAATCTGGACCGGATTCGAACTGATCCGGCCGAACTGGGTCTGATCCTGTTCAGCCATCAAACCGGGCTGAACCAGTTCATGGTCCGATTTGGGGATATACTTGTACAGGGGATTTTGGCAAGGGGCATTCCCTATCGTAAGGGTGGGAGTGAGAGAAAGGGTACTTAGTACCTTGATTTTTCCAGCAGGGGCAGAGGCAGGCACAGCAGTGGAGGCTCCTCCAACCCCACCACCCACTGACCTCCTAAAGAGCAGCCCAGGCCGGCTGTGGCCCATTTGGGCCTCTGCTTATGCGCAGAGGCCACAAAAAAGTGTGGAGGCCTGAACCGGGCCACAGCTGACCCAGACTGCTCTTTGGAAGGCCAGCAAGGGATTTGAAGGAGCTGCCATCACCTCCGCCATCCTCCAATGGAAAAATCAAGGTACTAAGTACCCTTTTTTCTCCCCCCCCCCATCCTTACTATAGGGAATGTCCCTATACTTGTAAAGGGGAATCCTTGCCTGATTCCCCTTTACAATTATATCCCCAGACCGGTTCTTTTAGAACCAAGGCTGGTTCAGTTTGAACTTGGACCAGCTACCCCTTTTTGGGGGGGGGGGTCAGTCCAGCCTGCATGGTGACACAAATGGCCTCTGCACATATGTGCTGGCTTGGGCTGCTCTTTGGGAGGTCAGTGGGGGGTTTGGTGGAGCCACCACTGCTGCCCCGTGCCAGAAAAATTAACACAATAAGTACTCTTTCTCCCCCAACACCTTACTATAGGGAATGCCTCTCACCGTATTCCCCTTTACAAGTATATCCCCATACCTTTTAGAACCGGTTTTTAAGAACTAGGGCTCGTTTGGTTTGAACTCGGACCAGCATCCCGCTTTTGGAGGCCAGGCCAGTTTCAACTTGGACCGGATGAACTGGGCTGGTTCAATTCGAACCACGGTTCGAATCGAGCTGGCTCGCACATCTCTAGAAAGGGCTGAGTCCTCTTTTTGGGGGTGGGTGTTTTCTTGTGCTTCAGCGTTGTCAAGTGCTAGTTATTGCAGGACTGACTGCACATGATGATTACAAATCTATTACAAAAGGGTTGACTTTTCCCACAAGATACTAGATGGATCTGGTATGGACAGAATGGTTGCATAATGCATGGATTAAGCAGTCTTGTTTGTCCTAGGTAACCCATGACGTGGGCCATGCAAGTTCACTGAGTGACAAGTGAGGAAACTGGATGACAAACAGCATATTTGCAAGAAAACTATTATTTATTATGTTGCAAATGCACAAACTACTGTTATGAATGCAAAATGATCAAGGAAATGCTATGTACATTTCTGTGGGTATAACAGGTTTATATACTATTTGTATGATTAGTTTGACAATTGAGCAACGTCATTAAACAAGACAAAAAACTGGTCCTCAAGTGATCTGTGACCAGATCAGTTAAGAGTTTTAACTTCTCTACACACATACATACGTGTATGCATGGGAGGAGGGAGTGCTGGAAATAAGAGCAATGTGTATGCATAAGAGGAGAGCTGACAGCAGTGAATTCAGTGCACAGAGCAGTACACGGGGAAGGAAGGGTGTAGAGAGGAACAGAATTGTTCCCTAAATTTTCTACTGAGTCTCTTAATCCTTCATTCTCTTAACTCTTCAAGAAGCAAGAGTGAAAAACAATGTGATTGCTGAATTTTTTAAAAACAGGACAATCTTATTTACTTATTTATTGAACATAAGAATACAAGAACACAAGAATAGCCCTGCTAGATCAGGCACAAGGCCTATCTAGTCCAGCATTCTGTTTCACACAGTGGCCCACCAGACAGTGGCCTCTGACAAGCCCACAGGCAAAAGATGAGGGCATGTCCTCTCTCTTGCTTGCTTCCCTGCAACTGGCTTTAGAGGCATCTTGCCTCTTAGACTGGAGGTGGCCCACAGCCACCATTGATAGACCTGCCCTCCGTGAATTTGTCTTTTAAAGCCATCCAAGGTAGAGGCCATCACCACATCCCATGGCAGAGAATTCCATAGATTAATTATGTGCTGTGTAGGAAAGTACTTCCTTTTGTCGTTCCTATATTTCCTGGCCCTCACTTTCATGGGATGACCCCTGGTTCTCAGTTTCATGAGATGACTTCTGGTTCTCCCTCCCTGTGAGAGAGGGAGAAAAATTTATCTCTTTCCACTCTCTCTATACCATGCACAATTTTATACACTTCTATCATGTCTCCCTGTAGTGGCCTATTTTCCATACTAAAAAGCCCCAGAAGTTGTAGCCTTGCCTCATAACGAAGGAGCTCCAAGCCACTGGTCATCTTGGTTGCCCTCCTCTGTACCTGTTCCAGTTCTACAATGTCCTACTAAAGATATGGTAACCAGAACTGTACACAGTACTCCAAATGTGGCCACACCATAGATTTGTATAAGGGCATTATAATATTAGCATTTTTATTTTCAATGCTCTTCCTAATGATCCCTAGCATAGAATTTACCCTTTTCACAGCTGCTGCACACTGAGTCAACACTTTGAACAAGCTGTCAACCACTTTAAACAAGCTGTCCACCCAAGATCTCTCTCCTGGTCAGTCACTGACAGCTCAGACCCCATCAGGGTATATATTAATTTGTGGTTTTTTGCCCCAATATGCATCAGTTTACACTTGCTTACACTGAACCGCATTTGCCATTTTGTCACCCATTGGAGAGATCCTTTTGGAGCTCCTTATAATATGCTTTGGATTTCACTACCCAAATTTGGTCACTTCATTGCTTATCCCAAAATCTAAATCATTTATAAACAAGCTCAAGAGCACTGGTCCCAGTACAGATCCCTGAGGGACCCCAGTTCTTACTTTCCTACATTCTCACATTAACCTGTCCCCTTATTCTATGACCGCTACGTTTACTCAAGAGCCTTTGGCGGGGAACTTTGTCAAAAGCCTTTTTGGAAGTCCAAGTATACTAGGTAGACTGGATCACCTTTATTCACATGCCCCAATGAGCTACTCTCAAAGAACTCCCAGAGGTTAGTGAGGTAAGACATGCCCTTACAGAAGCCATGCTGGTTCTCTTTCAGTAAGGCCTGTTCAAGTTTCAACAATTTTGTCCTTAGGTATGTTTTCCATCAATTTACCCAACACAGAAGTTAAGCTAACCAGCCTGTAGTTTCCTAGATTCCCCCTGGGTCCCTTTTAAAAAAATCAGATTTAAATTAGCTATTTTCCAGTCCTCTGGTATAGAGTTTGATTGTAGGGACAAGTTATGTATTTTTGCTAGGAGAACAGCAATTTCACATTTGAGTTTCTTCAGAATTCTTGGGTGGATGTCATCTGGCCCTGGCGATTTAATTTTTAGTTTTTCAAGATTAGCTCTCATAATCTCAAATTGGCTAAGATCTTCAGCCTCCAAATCAGAGTAGGTCAGTTCCAGAGTGGATATATGGTCAGTATCCTCCCCCATGAAGACAGATGCTAAGAACCAATTCAGCTTCTCTGCAATCTCATCATTCTTAACAATCCTTTCCACGTCCTCATCATCTAAGGGTACAACTGCCTCGCTGGCAAGAGGGAGGCGGTGTCTAGAAATTTGGCCGCTCGGTCAATAGCTGTTCGAGAATTTGCCCAGCCTATGTGAGGGTAATTGAAGTCACCCATTATTATAGCTCTGTTTCTCTTTGACGCCCCTCTGATTTGCTTCTCCAACTCCAGGTCACTGTCAGCATTTTCATCCAGCACAACCCTTGTAACACAGTCCCTAGTAAATTTATATACCACCCAAAACCTATGTCTTGGGGTGGTTTACAACAACAAAAAGCACCAATCAAATCAAAATCAAAACATTAAAATCATTCAAAATTGAACACAATGTTAAAATCTGGAAGTCTAATTAAAAATCTTGACACTAGTTCTCATATTACTCCTTGATGTTTGTTTTTAAAGACCCATCTCAGCACAACCACATCACGCTGGATCTCTCTAGTCTTTGAATTATTATAAAGTTATTGCTAGATAATCTTATATTCCCAGCTCTTTTGTGCCAGTCTCGATGGCTCTTGCGGGGCAAAATAGCTTACCAGCTGCATCGCGAGAAAGTAATAGAACACTCTGGCCCCTCACTGCCCCATGGTGCAACTGTCCTTGTTCAAGATACCTAAGGCATGGGAGGAGGCGCTCAGGTGCAGAAACACTGCTATAGGCTGCTAATTCTCTCATGACAACACTAGGAGCCCTGGGCCCAATTCTTCGAGTTCCCAAACAGAAATACTGCTTTACAATACTAGTCAGCAAATATACAATAATTCTACATGTCATATTTTCTTAGGCTCTAAAAACAACTGGTCTAACAACTTTTTTATTTTAGTACCTGTTGAGTATCTTTCACAAGGTAGACATGTCTCACCTTCAGCTTCCATAATGCAAAGTGCTCCACTGAAACTGCAAACTGCTAACTTTGATAACAATAAGTTATGTAAAATACTGATGCAGTTGCTATAAGAATGTTAGGAAGAGGAAAATGGACAGCTGAAGAATAAAACAAGATGGCTGTGATAGTTCTCCTGTTTAGTGTGCACAGATGCTTAAACATGTTGTTTAAGCAGTCCTCTCCATTAGAAAGAGCAGCAGAGAAGGGGGAGGGTAGAGCCTTGTGCTGCACTGGACTGCTGGAAGATGGAACCTAAGCAATCAAAGCCTTGGCATGGTCTATTATATTAAAGCAACATGCCTCTGAATACCAGTTGCTGGAGAGCAACAACAGAGGAAGAGCTGATGCCCTGATGCCCTACCTCTAGGACTTCCTAGAGGCATCTCCTCGGCCTGTGTGGGAAACAGGATTCTTGAATTCATGAGTGTTTGATCTAGCAGTGCTCTTTTAATGTTCTTATGATGAAATAGTTTTTGAAAATAGTTCCCAGCCAGAAATCTGAATATAATAAGATTTAAGAACTGCTGATCTAAGGCGCCATTGCAGTATAACATTTGTAGTTTCCAGTGCAAAGGAACACAAAGCAGGTATCATGGAAGTCCGAATAAAGCATTCCTTGTCTGTTTTGAAGAACATGAAACACGTGGCCCAGCAGGACTCTTAGATTTACTATGAATACATTTCAAAACCCCTATATTGTGGATGTCTTTGTGCGAACTAAGAGATATGACATTCATGGGCTTAACTAGATGTTATGAGATATAGAGAGCTGTTACCTGTCTTTTCCTCCTCCTCCTGTTTAATATCTAGGTAAATACAACATATGACATTGTCCTACCTTTACCTCAGATCATTGACTGATGGCCGCAAGGGTGAAGCAATGAATATATTAGTCACACATTGTGTTTACCTAGGCATTATGATGAGGGAGGAAGAGACATACAGCAGTAGCAGCTTGGTTTCTCTCATACTGTCTAGTTAAGCCCTTTGGTTTACATTCTAATTGCATCTAGGATATTATTAATAATGTATTTGCATGGAAGAAGAATTAAAATTTACACCCACGGATGGTTTTGCACAATGTGTGCCAGAGAAAGCTCCAGCTGTTGCCAAGGAAGAGCAAAGCCCTGTCATGTATTTCCTACGTATGAAGTAACGCAGAAATTAAGTCAATATGAAACAGAAGACAAAGAATAACAGGAGGATGGGTGTATTATGTTTTCTATATATGAATACCAGGAACACGGCAGACAAGCAGAAATAACATGTTCTAACCTATTAGGCATATGTAAAGCCATACTGGATGACTAGCATAACAGAAACACTGATTGAAGGCCAAATTTTGCATGGTGAAAGGTGAGATTTGTCAAACCTATTTATAATTTCTGTAGCTTACAATTTGACAGTCAAAATCGTGATTGAGAAATCCCTTAGTGATATAACAAGCACTAAAAATTTGCTTTGTATTTCATGTACATATTTTAGTATTATTAAAGACTAAACATTATGATGTGTTTCCTGTTCTGAGGGAAAACACGCAGCCAAGTGCCACTAGAGGCCTTAAGAAGTTATTCAATTAAGAAAAGGATCTAAAATGCAATTACTATCACTTAGGATGACTTTACATATCCTGAAGAGTGAAAATGTCCTGTCAATGTCCTGTAGCAGTGAAAAATGGCAAGATGAATATTAATAATAGGAAATGAATTAACAACAAAACAGCAAGAACCATAATCCCATATAATTCAAGAGTCCAGCAGAATTTAGAATATTGGGTGCAGTTTTAAAACACATCTCAAAAAGATATTAGAAAAGGTACAGAAATGATCAAGCAGCTGAACTTCCATATGGAGGAAAGGCTAAAGAGGTTGGGGCTTGCAAATAGAAAAAAAGCTTGACTAAAGGAAGCCATGGAAGAAGCTTATTATAATGATGGAGAATGTGGAGAGACTTTCCTTTCATCATATCAGGACTAGGGAACCTTATGCACTTGGGAGCAAGTTCCGGGCTGAGAAAAGGACAACGCATAATGAACAATTTACAAAAATTCATGGCCACAAGATATGGCAATATTTGTAGATGTGATGCCATTCAAAAGTATGATACATTAATAGCTGATGCCAACAGCTATGATTCATGATAGCTGATTAACAGAAACTCCATGTTCAGAGGAGGTATATCTGATTAGCAGATGCTGGGCACACAAAAAACCATAATACGACTATTATTGTGAGTCCGAAGACTGTGACATTGTGTGTAGGTAGGGAATGGGTTGAAAATAACATTTGAGCATTTAACCCACATGGGCCAGAAGCATATTTTGCAAATGAAATCTTGTTCAGGGAATATAACAAGAGTCCCCAGGCCAAATGTTATAAAGCAATTATGAAAACCTCTTTTAAAAGATTAGCTTCTAAAATATATATCATATCAAGTATTAATCCCACTGTCCATTGAGATCATCAGGAGAGGTCCATCTGCAGTTGCCACCAGCTCATCTGGTGGCTACTCTTCTCCGCTGCTGCCCCAAAGCTTTAGAATGCACTCCCTGCTGAAATAAGAGCCTCCCCATTTCTGATAACTTTAAAAAAGTCTTTAAAGGTGTGTCTGTTCACCCAGGCTTTTAATTAAATACTGTTTTAATAGTTTTAACATTGTTTTAAAATTTGAAATTGTTGTAATGTTTTAACTGTTTCTGTTGTCATTTATTTTGTTTTCTTGTAAACCGCCCAGAGACGTAAGTTTTGGGAGGTATAAAAATTTGTTAAGTGAAAATTATAATAAATTATATATATATATATAAAACTTTAATACAATCCACGTGCTTTTAGAGTAAAAATGCTAGCAGACTACTCATGCTTCTCTGGTATTTGAAGGAAAGTAATTTTGGCTTATTATGTGTTGTAAGGGATGATAATCTAAATAATCACAATTGCCTCACCCTCAAATAACTTATTTCATTCATAACTTAGATGTAGACCACAGGTACAATTGTGACTGGGTATGATGGTGGTTGTAGTCCAACTACAGCTGGCCTCAGGCTGACCATCCCTGGTGCATACTTGAGCATGAAGATGCCTAAAAGACCAGTCCAAGACATTTGGACATAAATACAATTTCAAGCATTGCACAAATATATTATTAAACTAAAAGAAGCACTATAAGATTATTTTTACCTGATCATGGCTGGTTTCAGTGGAGCTTCCAATACCATGGAAAGTCATCGGCACAGGAGACAGTGTCAAACAGGTCATGCATTCTTTGCCATTTTGTCTGTCACTGTAGTTTACCTGTAACAGAAGATGTGGTAAACTCAAAGCTATCCAAGTGTAATTCTAAAAACAAAATACAGACTGTTCAGTCCACTCCCACCCTTGCGGTTTCCAATATGAAGACACTTGTTTGTAACAGAACCAGATCCCTGCTATTTACAGAGTGGAAATGGACTGGTACAGAAATGTTACTTGTTAAGAGGAGCTTAATTAGTGAAAGAAATAATTCATTATGCATCACTACTACTCACTCTTACCTCAGTTCCCTGAGGCATCCCTGGTTGAGGAAGACTGCCATTTCTGGACACACACACACACACACACACACACACACACACACACACACACTTTCAGAAGCAGAGTGAACAAAGGGGGAAAACGTTACTGCTTTAGGATTTTTTGTGGGGAGTGCGGGGGGAACCATCAATAAAACCAAAATTCTTGAAATTTTCTCAGACTTATTTCTACAATTTCAGCACAGTAAAACAGGAATAAGGGGCTATCACTCTTCCTCTGTACTGTTTTCCATAATCAAATGTGTAATTTGTACAGCACCCCGTCTGGAGCAGCAAGGGATATGGCTTATGAAGACTAATGGAGAAGTTAAAATTGGCTGTGGTCAGGGGGTGTAGCTTGTGGATTTCATTAAGGAGTCCCTTAGTCCCGCCCCCCCATAATCTGAGCACTGCTCCAGTGGAAAAATAGATGCAAAATCCCACCCTGATATGGGACCCTATCATTCTAACTTACAAAGATAGAAAGATCAGTACAAATCAGCCAACCACATGCTACAAGGGAAAGAAACAAATCTAGCTGATCTAATCTGAAGGAAAACTGTAACTTCTCCACAGTGCATTGCCAACCAGACTTTTAATGCCAAGAACGAAGATCACTGAGTGTTCACCATATTTGGTTGCAGCAATTTGGTTGGCAGCTATTTTTCCAATGAATCACTTTGACCGAGCTGTGGGTGTTCAATGGCCCAAACCTATTACCTCCAATCCTACAACTGGCCTGCCAGAAAGTCAAGTTACTGCCCTCTACTAACAAAACTGATTTCAGAACCTCAAGGAAGCTGAAGCATGATTCTTACTCAACTGCTTGTAGATGGGATCTATGGTATGTCTATGGTATAAATGTATAACCATAATGATCAGTTTTTCACTCAATAAAGTCTTCTGGTCTCTTCCACATACTCTCCCCCATCAGATGCAGATCAAGTAAGCCCTCTAAATTGTTTGTGGCTCTTTGCCATAAAAACCATAATACTTAACTTAGAAACTAGAAAACGAATGCTTCTTGTATACAGTGGCTTCACTCTGAATAATCAGAAAAGATCCAAAGGCACTTGACTCCCAGATCTAAACAGAAATTCTTTATTTATCAAGAATTACTGTTATTACAAAAACATTTCAGGAACTCAGAAGAGTGATATGCTGTAGCTGTTTAACAGACCCTAGCGTTTAACAGTTTGCTTCAACAGGCTTTTAAGTACATTTTTATTTGTTCCATTTTTCCAGTTATCGTATGCAGGAAAATAGTGTGCTTTGTGACTCACTGGAAGCCATTTCCCCATCTGGATTTATCAGTGTGCAATATTTGTGAAGGCTCTTTCAACTATGAAAAACATTATTATATTTTCTCTTATTCAGATTTTTAGAAGAAACTTTAGCACTATTTTGTACCTCATTTTTATATTGTTCTCTAACTTGTAGTACTGAAACCTCTCAACACTGAGAGGTTTCTGTTGTTATCAAACACAATAAAGTGAAGTTAGTAGAGCAAGTTGGCTGAATATTCTACAAGACCATAAATAAAGGAAAAGCTACAGCACACAATTGTTACATAGTTGTCACAGAAGATTTAAACAAGGTGCCATACAGCAAAGACCGGGGGGTGGGGGGGACGTTGTCTCTCCCATGTTTCAAACCATATGTGGTTATTCCTCGGGAGCACCTAAATCTCTGATTATTTTTGCAATTTAATACTGAATGCCTTTGAACTCTGCTGTGAATCTTGCCTCCTTACTGAAATTCTTTGTCCCCCTCCATCTCTCAGAGATGTGAAATGGTGCCCCTGGAATCCAGATGCCATCCTTCAAGATAGCGTTTCTGATGTAGGGATATTGGACTTTTCAGCTACCCAAACTGCATTATACTGTTGCTGGAAAAACATGAATCTTCCTACAGGATCTACATTCACAGCACTTTCAGTTGTTGTTAGAATGCAAATGTGTCAGTAGTTAGAGCTAGACACCATCACTAACAAACACCATAGGCCCAGGGCAGAATCCATACTAAGCTAGTCATAACTAAGTGCCACTGAAATTAATGGGACTTAAATTAATCATGACTAATTTGTCCCATTTATTTCAACAGTGTTTAGTCATGTCTAACTTAGTCTGGATCCTGCCCATTCATCCAGAGTAGCACTTGCACAACTGTGCTAGCATGAGTCACTTTCTCTGCCCCTTCCTCCCTGCTGCAGTCTCCTGATTCTACAAAGGGGGGGGGAGTCCAAAAAGGGAAGGATTGTAGCTTAGTAGCAGATCATAAGCTTTCCACGAGGGAGATCGAATCCCTGGGATCTCCAGATAGGGCTGGGAGAAAACTCCAGCCTGAAATCCTGGATGGAGGGCTGCAGCCAGTCAGTATAGACAGAGCTAGATGAACCAATGGTCTGACACGGTTTAAAACAGTTTCCTATGTAATATATGTAAGATATTCCCTCTGCTCATGGTACCTGGTAATTCCCCCATATCCCTCCACCCAGTCTCTCATCCCTTTAGGATGGCTTTTTGGGAAGATTAGACAGCTTCTGTAAGTAGGTGGGAAAGAGTAGGTGGGAAAGAGGTACCTTGTGTTAGCACTTCTTGTGCAAGTGACTTTGGATGCTACCCATTAATTTTCACAACCATAGCCAGGCCAATTCCTGAAGGTTTTGTAGCTTCTTGTTTATTTTTTACTCTACGCTTCCTCCAAGGAACTCAGAGTGGTGTACAAAGCTCTTCAAGCCCTTTTATCCTTTCTGCAACTCTGCGAGGTAAGTTAGGTTAAGAAATAGTGACACGCTGAAGGCCATCCAGGAGAATGCATGGCCAAGGGGGGATTTGAACATGGATCTCCCTGTCCTAGTCCAATACTCTAACTGTAGTGGTTACACTCCTCAGTCCTAGCCCTACACTCTTAACTATGTTTTGTTTAGGTCTTTGAGGCTGAGGACTGATGCCCATAGATTCTATCAGTAGAGAAGCATGATGTTGCTCACACGCTCCTTCTCTTTTCTATTTTTTAAACTAAGAAAGTACACTTCCTTACTTCAGTGCCAAAAACCACAGCTCTGGTGAATTTTAATGTAAAAAATATAATGAACAGTCTATTGTCCCTTCAGTGGGGTTCTCTTTTCATTACATGTGGTCAAGATATCACAATACTCCCGCTGGGATCAGGCAATATCTAGTGTGTGCACAGGCTTACAAGACAAGTCCATTTTTCAAATGATAAAGATAAACCTTCAGCTGATTCATAACACCCATATGATCCTTTCACTGATGGTACTTCCGTTTAGCAGGACTCTACATCTTTTTTATTACATTTCTATATTATTTAATTAGAGTGTGAAATCAGAGCTACTGGAGGCTAAAAAAGATTCTAGTGACAGCTTTATAGGGCCAGTCTTTGAGAGACATTAATCAGCCATTATTACAATACTTGGGGCACAATATTTCCCTACATGGAAGAATCCCTGCAGGGCACAAAAGACCCCTTGCCCCACTCCCCCACTCCTACCGCATGTGCAGTCAAGGCCATCATTCATTCATATTCATATATATATATATATATATATATATATATATATATATATATAAAAATCTAAGGCATACCCATGGCTAATCCTGTGTGTGGCAGCTCTCGCGAGAGTTCGCAAACAGAAGCACCGTGGTGATTGGGCAGTGGAAATTCCATATGCAGATAGGGCGGAGGAGCCTGTGAGAGCAGAAGCACCATGGTGATTGGGTGGTGGGGATTCCATATGCAGATAGGGAGGAGGAGCCTGTGATGGTTAAGGTCAGTTGGAATGCAACTGTTACTGATCAGAAGATGTTCTTGATTGTAAAGGAGAGGAATCTACATATATAAAAGGACAGTGGACAGGGCTCTGCAAAGAGAGGGGCTGTGAGGAAAGAAACAGTCCCTTCCGGAGAAGGAGGCTGCTGTTGTGTGATTTAGATGAGGAAACAAGATATGTTAACTCAGGAAGTGGGGGGGGAGAGGGGGAAGAAAGACAGAGGGGTAGAGTGAGTGAAGGAGAGAGAAAAAGAAGGAGAAGAGAGAAAGAAGGAAGGGCCCGATCCTGTCAGCAGCCTGAGGGAAACAAGTGGCCATGGTGGCGGCGGCAGCAAGGAAGGGCCCAGGCAACCACTGATGCTGTTTGGGGCTACCGAGGCTATTGGTGGAGGAAGGCAAACAGGCAAGGGATGGGCCCAGACCTGTCAGCAGCCTGAGGGGAACAAGTGGCCATGGTGGTGGCGGTAGCGAGGAAGGGCCCGGTTAACCGCTGCTGCTGCTCCTGTGGGAAGAAGCAGGAGTGGGGTGAAGGTGTGGAGGTCTCTGGGGATGCAGCTTGGCCAATAGGTGCCACAATGCTATAGCCATGACTAAGAGGAGTGAGGGGGGTGGAGTAAAGGGATGGAGGAGTGACCAAGGGGGTGAAGGGGATGGGAGCAATGGGATGGAGGAGGTGCAGGAGTGCGGCTCAGGTGAGGGTGGAGAGATATCTGAGGTGAGTTGCGCTGTGGCAGGGAGTGAGGGGAGCAATCAAGTACTAGCGTGCAGATGCTCTGCATGGGTCAAGCTAATTATAATGAATGTGACGCCTGTGTGCAACTCCTGTATCCCCAGATCCATCCCTTTCCCTGCTGCTCAGTCAAGTAGGTCAAGTTCTGTCTTTGGTCAATAAATGCAAGTTTCCATTATCTTTAATGGCCTGACATACTGACTGCCTGATCAGCAGGGGGTGGGGATGACAGGACTCTCTATGGGAATCACTCTGAATGTGGGCACAGCGTCTGAAGGAACAGATCACGACTTTGAATTTTTGTGCTTTATATATTTTAATTGTGATGTTCAGTATTAAAATTTGTACACCACCTAGAGATGTACATATCAGGCAGTATAAAAATATGGTAGGTAGGTAGGTAGATAGATAGATAGATAGATAGATAGATAGATAGATAGATAGATAGATAGATAGATAGATAGATAGAATAAAGGTTTTCTCTCTGTGTAAAAAGTTTGCTAGATCAGTGCACCATGATGGGAAGAACACTTATACCATATTTCAGATGTTACAAATATATAACCTCTGTACATGCTTCTATTTAAACACTAACCTCTGTACAGATAACTATACTGCATGAAGTGGCACTGAGATCCATGTAGAATATACATCCACATCTATTATAAAAATGCCTATGATACATGTAGAGGTTAGGGCTTGTTTCTTTTTATGATGTAGCACCCCCAGTCCATTCTGTTGACTACCAGTGATGCATTAGGACCTACCTGATCATGTGCCACAAACCCCTTAAAGAGCATTCTCTCTTATTTTTTTCATCTCTGTGAGGAATAATTTTTTTTCTGGGTGGCAGTATCAAGGCAGTGTGCGTGCACGTGCATTCAGAGTGGGACTTTCCTGATTCCACCTGAGCGGGATCTAAAATTAACGGAGCGGACATCAAAAAAAGTGTGAGCATGTGCACATGACTTGGAGGGAACAATGCCCTTAAAAAGTAATTAACTGCTAATAGTTTTTAGCTAAGATTCTGCCTACTGGCTAACACCCTGACTGACAAAGCACATAGGTAATGAGGGACTGTGGGGATGTGCCTGGGGCTCATACACAACTTGCCTAGTCTCTCAATACAAGTGCACTGACCTCAGGCATGTGTTTCCTCTTAAAGATCACTTCCAGAGTGAAGAACAGGGACACTTCACCCTCTTGCGTAACAAAACACTTGTAGAGGGACTGACGGATGTGCATGAGCGCCAGTAACATTCCCAGAGTCCCTCATTATCCATGTGCAGCCTGGGTGTCTGCCCTCTTTCCTAAGCTGAAACCAAACTATGTTGTACAATGGCATTAATCCATTCTGTTACTTGGGGGTACCTCTGGGAGTCTCCTTCAAGAGTGTGCTAAAAGTGAAAATTGTTCTTGAGGCAATGTTTGATTACTTGAAATGCAAATAGAAAGTCCCTAACTTTAAGAAGTCTGATAGACAGCTGTTGCCATGTTTGTCCCAAAACAAAAAAATAGCAAGGCAATGTGTCTTAATTGGTCAGTTTTAAGTGGCAGAGACATATGTAAACTTTTGAAATCTGAACACAAATGGTTTTTCCATTCTGCCAAGAGTTCTGTGAAATGGAAAGCAGGTCTGAGAACTGGCAGTGGAAAGCAGGCAAGTGTTCTGAAATTTATTAAGTCTTCATCCTTAAAATTAAAGCTTGAAACAAAACTTGGCATTTAAAAGACTTTACTTTCCTCCTTGTATTTCAGAGTGGTTAAGTAACATCCATCTTCACAATGATTTAGACAGGCACATGCTTTTCATAGAGAAATGTCAAAGTGACATGCCCAAGTGTTACTCAGTGAGCGACAGTGATGGGTGTACACCTTTGGCACGTAGCTCTAAGATATAAAGGAGGAAAATTCAATATGATACCGAGACCTTTTTAAAAAACAAACTTTTCCTTCTACCCTTATATAAATCTTGGAATCAAGCAATCCATAAAAGAACCTCTAGATGTAGATTTTTTACTACAAAATAGTCTGCAAAAAAGGGACCATATGCAGATGACTGCAGATCTCAGCAGTTAATCACAAAAACCTTACCACAACTGATAAAGTTTCAAAGAAACAAGCCAGTCTGATTGAAAATAGGGACTGTGTGTTTGAATCAACATGTGTGCTTAATTTTACACATCAGAATGTGTGTAACTGCTAGATACTGGATCCCGAAATTCCTGTGTCTAATGGCCAATCTCACTCAGACCACCTGGCCCTACCGATTTTTTTTAAGTTGTCCTGCCCCCTCAGACACACATGTGCACAGCTGTGCAAGCCAACTGCTTCCTGCTGTGGTTCCCAAGCATGTCACCCACTTTCTTCTACATTTCTCAGCAATTTTGCTCTCAAAAGGCTGCTTTGCCCTCTGCTACACTTGGCTCTGGGATCACTGGCCGACATCCTGACTACTGAAGCAGCTACGCTTCAAGCAGCTGCAGGGGCGCAGTGACAGCCTGCACAGTGCTCCATTGCAATCCAAATTATTAGGCAACTGTGCAAGAGCATTAATATTCCAGGGCATTGTTCCATACCCTGGACGCACTTTGTCGAAGTAAAAACACATCTCAGCTTTAAGGGGCGTGTTTCTGTTTCTACAGAGCACTTCCGGAATGCAGGAGAGCCCCCTGAAATATTAGTGGACTGGCACTCTTGCATAATTGTGCTCATAATCCAGAACACAATGGAGCAGCATGCAGGCTCTCACCGCGTTCCCACAGCTGCTTGAAGCATGGACACTTCCGTTGTTAGGATGCCAGGCACTGTCTCCTCTCTCTATTTAAGTAGCTCCCAACTACTTTCATGCCCCTCTTCCGTATTTGCTCCTTGTTGTTTCTGAGCTGTAGAAACCCACTGGCAAAGGCAGCACTGGGAAAGAGAAAATCCTACCGTTGTTAGGCAGCTGCCCCAGAAGCCCTGATGGTGCGCCTAGTCTTGCTGTGGAAAGACAATTCACACTCTGGAAGCTAAGAATAAGATTTGTAGGTGAAGGGGTTTGGCCATTACTGTTCTTAGGAAGCAGCCATTTATTATTTACTGCTGGTGGCTGTAAATAATTAAAATTTATGCACTCTATTGGAAAATGCATTAGCCTTCCATTAACCAGATACCTATGCGATTAAGCAAAAACTAGTTATGTGAAGAAATTTTCCCACACCACAGCTTAGCTGTTCACAGTTTGAAAACACATTTCTGTCTGGTTAAATGCTTTCTTCCTTTAACATTTATTAGCTTAAAAAAATTATTTTAAAAGTCATGGTTGACAGTGGAGTTCATGTATCCAACCCCTGAACATACCCTGTATGATTCAAAGCATCAGCAGGAGTTTCAGAAGGCTAGACAGAAATAAACTAGTAATAAAATGCCCCTGTGTCCTTCAATGCACAAATCTCAACAACTGACAGGCTCCATTGCATTTGCTACAAAAAAGAAAGGAGGGGAGGGCTCTTTAAAATGTGTCTCATATTTGAAGACTCAGAAAAGCTTTCCTCTAGTTACCAGACTTTATTTAGTCATTCCATGGTGTAGATTTAAGTCAGGACAAGGATGGTCCAAACACAGAAGCAACCTATACTACTGCTTGGTGTGGGAATATCTTTAGGAGCATACTCCAATACATGTGCACTACAATCCTGTGTAACATTCCAGATCTTTATCCTAGCACCTTCTGCAATACCTGTAACTGTTTTTTGAATGACTCTATCAGACCATGCAGAAAAATATCATGGGACAGTGGGGGGCGGGGGGGATGTAAGACCACGATCCTAAAATTACTAAGCTGGCAGTATGTAGTACAAACCATAATTTGTGCCATGTGAATGAGCACTGAAGAAACCTCTAGTTCAGTGATTTTCAACCTTTCATATCTTACGTCCCACCAGTTACTCTATCAAAGAACCTGTGTCCCACCATGATAGAAAAGATATATTTTTATAGGTTTGCAGGCATTCTGTTATATTTATCAAATATAGTAAGGACATAAAAATTGCAGTAGTATTATTGGGAGTAAATTTTATTGCTATGACTTTAAAACACAAACAAAAATAATAATTCCATTAGTAGCTGAAATCTGTAATAATACTGTTGAGTATAAATTTTACTGCTATGGTAATGGTAAAACACAAAGATAATTTTTAAAAATTGCAGTAGTATTATTGGGAACAAATTCTATAGCTATGACTAAAACAAACACAAATATATTAGTTAAAACTGTGATAATATCCATGACAATAATTTTTATTACAACAACTGTAAAACAGAAAGAAATAATTTCATCACCAGGAAAGATATAATAATTCAAGCTTATTAGCGAGATGTTTGTGGATGCATTTCACTGACTAGCATCTCTATTCTAGAGAACAGGGGTTTAAGAGAAATACCGAGTATCCAAGGTTACTAGTAGCATGCCAAAGGGTCACAGATGGATAAATCAATGGCTGCAACATTGCTGGTCATATGCTTGATTTAGTTTTCTGCTCTGATCAGGGAGGTGTTCCATGGCTGGATACTCCTGTGGTTTCTCCATTGTCATGGATGGATCTCACCTGGTTAAGGTTGGACTTACAACTACAATCCACCCCTGCAGGGGTGAAGAACCTATTAGAATGGTCTGGCCAAAAAAGCATATTGGATCAATAGAATTCCAAGAAGCCTTGGGAGGCTTCAAGGTTGGTGCTGCCAGTGATTCTGTTGATGCCTTGGTTCAGATTTGGAATAATGAACTTACTAAGGTAGTAAATGATTGCTCCTAAGTACCCCCTCAGACCCGCTTCTAAATTGGCCCCTTGGTATACAGAAGACCTATAGGGGCTGAAGTGGCAAGTTAGACAGAATGCAGATGGAGAAAGACTCGACTTGATTCTGATAGATTACAACACAGATCTATGATCTGGCTAGAGCATGCAGCAATGCATGCAGCAAAGGAGCAGTTCTTTTTTGCCCACATTGCATCCTCAAGTTGTCTAGGGTTGTGAGAGAACTAGTACATGCTCCTCCTCCCTTGAGCCAGAATTCAGAACTAGGGATGTGCAATTTTATTTGTGCACAAATCAATTCTCGCCAAATTGGGGCAATTCATGTGATTCTAATGTGAATCAAATCATGTTAGAATAAAGGGGCCGATTCACGTTAATTGAATTAGCCCCAATTTGATATGAATCAATTTGCGTGGCAGGCTTTCCCCGCTTGCTGATCGGCTTTCTGGCATTGGCTTCCAATTGGCTTGAGATCTCTCTGCTTCTTGGTTGGCTTGTTGTCATTCAAATCAAGTGTTGTCATGGGCAACTGTGTCCCTATTGGCTGGAGGGACAGAGGAGACAGGGAGAACAAATAAAGAAGAGAAATTCAAAATGTTTTCAAATAGACTGGGAGACAGAGAGGAACCTTAGTGTGCCCTTGAGGGGATACATCTGGTGAGGAAGGAAGGAATCAGGGAAGCTTTGATTTTGTGGTAATATGCTGTGCTACTGCTGCTATGTTAATTATCTGATTTTGCTGGATCTCAGATTGACAAAGGCAGAACTTGGGTGTCTGCTTCCCTGCCTTACTCGAATTGTGGTTTGGTTTGTGTTGTGTAATTGGACTGTGGCAGCTCAGCTCTCTCTAATATTTTCTTGGTGGTTGCTGTAAGATGAGCTCCATGTCTGGCCTTGAGAATAACTTGTGCTTCACTCACTGCTCTGATCTCCTCTGCAATCTGTGTTTTGCATTGCAAGGTGTACTCACTCTGTCAAAATGATGCTGAAGAACTTGCTGTAGTTGAGCATATGGCTATGCTTGCTGCTGCTAAGGATATGCTATGGCAGCTGTTGCAATGCTGGAAAGTAAGACAGAGTCTCATAATTGTGTGAGAGAAAGCAACTTGTGCCAGTGATGTTACTGTAGCAGTGACACTGTGGCTGGCAGTGGATTCTGGGTCAGTGATTCTTTTGTGGCCATCTTCAGACTGTATGTTTGGCAAAATGTGTTGTTCTGTGTTGGGAGGGACCGTGTGTGCGATACTGTTCTTCAGTGTTTTTCAAGGCAGAGTTGCAAAATGTGTGCACTCTGCTTGTTTCACCCATAGGGAACAATGAGGAACTCGAATCACCCCATTGTTCCCCAGGGGTTGGTCCTAGGGACACCCAAAGTGGGTTAGGTGGTAGGGCATGATAGGTGCTACCTACAAGCCAACTCACAAAAGAAAGGCGAGGTGGATGATTAACATTTTTTTAACCTAAAACCCCATATTATCCAATGGGGGTTTTGAGGAAAGTTTAATTTTTTTAAAAAAATTGCCCACTTGCCCAACATGGGCAAGGTGATTGAGAGGGTACGGCTTCTCAACTCCAGACAGTATTGGAAAAAGCAGATTATCTGGACCCATTTTAAACCAGCCTTTGGGCAGGCTATAGTGTGGAGATGGCCTTGGTCAACCTGCTGGATGATCTGCAATTAGGAATCGACAGGGGAAAAGCAACCCTGTTTGTCCTCTTGGATCTTTCAGTGGCTTTCAATATCATCGACTACGGTATCCTTCTGGACCACCTGAGGGGGTTGGGAGTAGGAGCCACTGCTTTGCAGTGGTTCTGTTTCTACCACTCGATTAGATTCAAGGTGGTGTCATTTGGAGTCTATTGCTCTTCAAAGTGAGAGCTATTATATGGCGTTCCACAGGGCTCCATTTTGTCTCCAAAGCTTTTTAACATCTACATGAAACCACTGGAAGAGATCATCAGGAGATCTGGAGCAGGATGTTATTCATATGCTAATGACATCAAAATCTATTTCTCCATATCAGCTTTCATCAGGAAATGGCTTAATCTTCCTAAATGCCTGCCTGGAGTCGGTAATGGACTGGATGAGGGAGAACAAACTGAAGTTGAACCCAAACAAGACAGAGGTGCTCATTGTTGTAACTTAGGAACTTTAGAGTTGCCTGTTTTGGATGGATGTACATCCCTCCTGAAAGAACAGATACGTAGTCTGGGACTACTTCTCAAAACCTCTCCCTGATATCTCAGGTTGAGGCAGTAGCCAGGAATGCTTTCTATCACCTTCGACTGATTTACCAACTACATCTGTTTCTGGAGATAAAATTATCTTAAAACAGTGGTGCAAAATCTGATAAGATTTAGGCTTGACTAATGCAGTATGCTCTACATTGGGCTGCCTTTGTACATAGTCCAGAAACTGAAGCTGGTGCAGCATGAGTAAGCCAGGTTGGCCTCTATGACTACCTGAAGAGACTACTGTACTCCTATTCTAAAAGAACTACATTGGCTGCCAGTAAGTTCCTGGGCAAAATACAAAGTGCTGGTTATAACCTATAAAGCCTTGAATGGCTTCAGCCCAGGGAATTTACAAGAGATTCATCTTCATGAATCCCACTACCTATTAAGATCATTGGGAGAGACCCAGTTGTGGTTACCACTGGCTTGTTTGGAGGCAACCCAAAACTGGGCCTTCTCTAGCATTGCCCCAGAGCTCTGGAACATGCTCCCAAACAAAATCAGAACAAAATCTCTGGCTGTTTTTAAGCAACATCTGAACATTTTATCAGGCTTTTAGTTCATAATGTTTTACAGTTTTATTGATAATCATTTTAAATTGTTTCAAATGATGATTTGATATTTCAATTGTTTACATTTTTGATCTGTAAACTACCCAGAGATTTGTAAATGGGGTTGCAGATAAATATGAAAAATAAAATAAAGTAGGGTAGATAGGAGAGAGGATGTCATGCTAGCAGGTAGATATGGGGATTTAGGGAGTGCACATTCTTAACCTGGAGCAAAATGGAGATCGAGTACAGCCTCTGAAAAAGAGATGGAAGTCCTGTCTGGCTATCAACTACTCACCCCTGCTGGGTGGTCACCTCCCACTTGAGCTCAGGAGCCTCCTGCTCATACATTCGTCTTCCAACACACTTAAAGCCTTTGCCGCTTCAGATGAATACTGTAAGTGTGAGGCAATCACAGCAGGCTAGAATAATTGACAGCATTTTGTAACATATGAAGGAGGCTTTAGTCATAGTTATGAAAACCCTGTGTCCCATCTAAACTACTTCTGTGTCCCACCCGTGGTACACATCTAGACTAGAGTTTAGTCCACACTCTCTCCTTTCTGGATTCTGGCAAGCCATTACTTGCTGCTACATACAAGTCAGAAAACAATAATTTGCACTTGCCCTGCAAACTCTAATAAGAAATCAGAATCAAACTATGGTTTTCCATCTTAGTTTACAGGCAAGTACATCACAGTTTGCTGGTTTGTATAAAATGGCAAACTATGTTGTCAAGCTTTGCATGTCTCAAGCCAGCGAGGGAGGAGAGAATAGCTTCACACAAGGGGAGGATGGAGCACATGAGTTTGATGCTTCAAGGTCTGTTCACATAGTGTCAAACCACAGTTTCACATTATGTCTGAATGTGTTAACTGAAGTTAATTCAGAATTACTCAAGACGGGATATTTGCCTTCTTTCTATTTTTTGTATTTGTAAAGGAGAAACAGTTCTTTTTGTTCCAGCTATTTAGAAAAGAGAGGTAGTGTATTTCTCCAGCTCTACCTCCACCTCATCCTGACACTACCTTAAGTTTTAGAATTTACTGTATCTGAGACTACTCAAGTCAAGTTAAAACACTGGTCATATATTAGAGGGGTTATTATCACATAATTCTACAGATTCTGGCTAAAATTATGCATTTATACATAAGAATGCTCTAGATTTGATAATAATAAGAATATTGGGAGAAAAACTGAGAAGTTAAGAAGCCATGACAAAATTATTTACATTTAATGCTAATGATCTTTTAAAAAGCAAGTTAAGGGGGGGGAAATCTTCGTCTGAATTGATTTAGTACAACATTAAAACAGGTTGTAAAAACACGTATTTCCTGCAATGCTGGAGCTTCTTGATCTATGGCACAACTAAACATAGTTTTACTAATCTCACTGGGGAGCTGGCTAACTGCTCACCCCCTGCAGAACAAGTCTAAGAAGTACATGAAAAACACCCACATTTAAGCGAGACCCCTTGCTAGATCATTACGCATAGATAAAGGCCTGAACATTTACATGTGATATATAACACAATCATTGTGTCAAGAAAACATATGTTTGATTAGCACGCCTCAGGTTCATTAATCGCTGTGTCTGCCTCACAGTGGTGGGCAGAGTTTCCATTGTAGCTACTGCATAGAAACTCAGCAGCAAAAAGACTGACAGCTCCGCACTATATCTTGCAGTATTCATAAAATGCTCCCTCCTTGAAAAACTGGCATACTGTTGTAGGATAGATTTAAATATTCCTTACAATAGATAATATAGAACTTGTGACCAAGTAGGATACAGTTGCTACACAATAGTTAGATACAAAGAAAGACAAAAGCTGTTGTCACAGTGACTGTTTTAGATTTGTAACTGCTATAAGCCAACTGCGCTGAGATAGTAATGCAGTACAATGGACTAGGACCAGGAACTCCTGAGTTCAAATTCCCATTCATTGATCAAGCTCACTGGTTGACCTAAGACTATTCGCAATCCCTCAGCCTAGCTTACCTCACAGTTCTTGCAAGGATAAGAGAGGTAGTTGGAATATATACGCCACTCTGAGCTCTTTGATGGAATACAAATGTTAATAACAAGTGAATTAGACATAGCTTATGTTAATGCACAAAACAAGTGCTGAAAAAACACAGGGATAATTGAGCATCTGTGCAACAGATAATTGGATACCTGTGCAACAGATCAAAGGAAAGTTGGCTAGCAGCAGGCAGATGCATGAACTTCTGATTAAAACGGTAAATCAACTGTATATCCCTGCAGGCTTTATTAATTACAGAATATATTTATGAATTAATTAATTCAATAATCCAGGAATCAACTACTGTTAATTGTATTGAAAATTCCAGATCACTGAGAAATGCTTTGAAATGTGATGTACAGTTATTTAAAAGCAAATATATTTAGCTGTTGATGTTTTTTTTTTTTTAATCATACTCAGAAATCCTTTGAAAGTATTGCACAGCCTTTCCAGGATAACCACTTCAGAGGTGGCCTTGCCATGAGACAGATGATACAGCAGATGTTTGCCATCACTAAAGGAAAAGTAATGAGAGGCAGACAGATTCTAAAACATAGGCACAGTCAGTCAGGAAGTTCTCCTGCACAAACCCAACTAAAATTAGCAGAAGCTGGGAAAAAGAAACAGAATAGGAAGATTAATTTTTCAGAAATGCAAGCATGAGAAAGGATTGAGAACACCACAAGTCCCCCTCTCCCTTCACACACAACTATTCATCTTAGAAAGTCTATGTATGTGTCCTAAATTGTATGTCTATTTCAGAGTCAAAGAAAATACAGAAAAGTTGCCAAGTATGTCTAGAGAAGTCTCAATGATATTCTATTTCATTGTGGGTCTAGAAAACAAGAAAGATAAGCAATGGTTCAAAGTCTGTTAATCCACGATGCAGGAAAGATATTTCTTTTCAGAGAGATGTATTCCTGCTGAACAATTATGGCAAGCTGTATCTGATGTCTGTGAAGAATTAAGCTAGGTTTGGAGAAGAAAAAAGTTCATATTTGAAATAACATTTTGATTTCTGTGTCAGTGAAAAATATGCTTACACCTGCTACTAATTTTCTTCTCAGTTATGAAAGCTGTTGCTTGCCCAAATGAGGAGAAAAATATTCTGTAGCCCAAGTAAATCCAGAAACTGGAGTGTATGTAAGCCAGTCGGCAAAGGATGTTGATCAATCTAAGTGTGTTCTAAGAACTGCTGAAAAATATGGTGTTAATTCAATTGTAGACTCGCAAAAGACAGATCTTTCTATCCTGCAAGGCATCTCTTTACATTTTTAACAGAATGCTATTTCCTTGCATTTACAACAGGAATGACCTTTTTTTCAGAACCCCCACCCCCTCCGAAAATCTAAACTTTTTAATCAGATCCATTTTAATAATATAAACTCCCTTTTCCTATGATCTGTGTTTTTTGCTACTTCTCTTTTGAAGATTGTGTCTGAAAATTAAGTGTACAGATTAAAGAACTGTACATCTATGCACCAACTTGAAACAACCAAGTGCCATCCTTTTGCAGTTCTATCCATAGTAAATCAAACCTTCTAAAGTTCTGGCTTCACTCCAGTGCAAGGTTGGCATCTAACTTTATCAGGCATTTACTTAAAATAAACTTGGCAGAAAGTATAGGCTGCTTTGTTTAGTACGGGTTATTTTGAGAGGGCCTGACAGCTTTACAGCTATTTAAAAAACTAAACAAAAACCAAATGTACTGGTTTTAAAAATAAAATTTAGACTTCTCAGTGTACAAAGCTAACTGAAGGCACCTGTTACAATATGTAGGGTTTTAAAAAGTGAAGCAAAACAATTTTATTCATGTCATATACCCTACGTCACTGGTACAGGATCCTGGTATTTCTATACATCAGTAATCTCTTTTCCTTGCAAGGTAAAACTTGGAACATGTTTGCTCATTTTCTGAAGAGGCAGAAAGTCATAACATGCAAAACAAAGATGTTAAAATACAAGGCCTTCTTACGTTTCACAGTGGCAGTTGGTTCAAGCACAGCCCCCATTTTTAATTTTAAGCATCCGTTTTGGACAAGCAGCAGCAGCCATGAACTTACTAGCATGGAAAGATGGGAACTCTAAATTGTGCTCTTACATTTTTAAATGAAGATACTATCAGCCAGTCTCACACCGATGGCTGGGCACCAAAGGCTGGCCCACTTTGGTGGCTGCCTCCCACTGGTACTCCCTTCATTTTTATAGGCTCCCAAAAACTCAGAGTCACCTCTCTCACAGGTGACTCCAAGCTGGGGCAGATGAAAATTTGTGCTTACAGTTGGAAATAGTTGCAAGCATACAGGAAGATGAAAGCACAAAGCACAGCTACACAGACTGACCTCTGAGCTATCCACGCCAAGCTGGAAGGAGGTGGGTGGATAAGTAGGCTATGAAACATTTCCAGACCAAGGTCAAGGAGACAAGCTGACACAGTCCAAGCCCCCGCATCTTCTTCGCCTCCCTTACACTCCCTGCTGCTGCAAACGCTCCCTCTGTCCTTATAGGCTCCCCAAAACTCAGAGTCACCTCTCTCTGAAGGTTTTAGAAGACTAACATACGAAGCCCCATCTTCTGTTATGCAGATAGCTGCTATTCAGAAGGGCCCTCTGCTTTTCTGTCTTTTGTTTTTACCCTCATAATTGACCTGAACCCCCCCAAGCTT
This sequence comes from Hemicordylus capensis, assembly GCF_027244095.1. Lineage (NCBI taxonomy): Eukaryota > Metazoa > Chordata > Lepidosauria > Squamata > Cordylidae > Hemicordylus > Hemicordylus capensis. The sequence continues at coordinate 270,477,672 of NC_069660.1, forward strand.
AAGTGTGTTTCCAGAAGTGGGGCTCAGAGTCACCTCTCTCTGAAGGTTTTAGAAGACTAACATCCTTGGTTACTTTACAGTGATGCTTCACTATCTGAACCTGATCTCAAGATATGATGCCTGCTGGTTTTGGCACTAGTTAATCTGGCTCTGCTCTACTGGATGGATAGCTGCCTGCCTCCCTGGCTGCTCAGAATTGGCTGCAGAAGGGAAGGATTCTGTTAGCCTTCAGGACCAATGCTCTTAGCTGCTGCAAGCAGTAGTTACTTCAGAATTGATTTAGTTCCCCTGTTTGGGACATGCAAACTAAATGCATACATGTAATAGACACGGGGTCAAACAAATGTGATAACACGGCAATGCACACATAACTGGATGCCAAATCTTGGGGTAGGGGTTATTTCTCATGCTTGTAGGATAGGGAAAATATGAAGAGCCAACATCATACAATTACATACTTGGTAGGACTTTTCCATAATAGGCCATGCAATTTGTAATCCACATTTTACTTATCTACTAAAAATTGAAAAGATACCAATACTTGAATCCTTTCATCAACATAATGATGGTGAGAGCCCTCTCAGCAATATTACCAGGGTTCACTAGGTCACAAGCAGAAGGAATGAAAGACAATGGCTTAATCCAGACACAATGACAAACCTCAGTTTGCCAATACAAAGATGAGCAATCCTTGTAATGTCCTCACCATTGCTCCCCCCACACCCAGGGGAGGAGATGATAAGCGTCTGCTTCTCATTAACAGTAAACCATAGTTTGTAGTTTTGATTAAAGACTCAAAGTTTTAGTTCCCCCTCAAATCAAGATTCCAAACACTAGCACTGCTCATTTCTGTATTGAACTGCTGGGAAAAGAACTTTTCTCTTAGGCTTCAATGGTACCATGCAGTGTTGCCTCTAAAGTGCGTGCACATGCATCCGCTCACAGATTTTTTGATGTCCGCTCAATTAATTTTAGATCCCGCTAAGGTTGGATCAGGAAGGCCCCACTCTGAATATACCTGCGCGCACACTGCCTTGATACTGCCACACAGAACAAAATTCATTCCACACACAGATGAAAAAAATTAGAGAGAACACTGGTGCCATGGTACAGTCATTCCTTGCTAACCACGGCTTTACCATCCGTGGTTTTGCGTATATGCGAATAGGAAATTGTGACAAGTCTTGCTAACTGCAACCTGAGTATCCGTGGTTGGTGAGGTTTTTTTAGTGATGGGTGGGGAGAGGGTTCCCAGCAATTCTGGGGAGTTCAGAAGTTCGATCTGCTCATTCTTCTTGGTGACCCTTGCTGTTCCTTGTCAATTTAAAATGCAGCTGAGTGATTGGGGGGGGGGTGTTTCAAAAAAAATTTCCAGAGGTTCAATCTGCTCATTTTTCTTGGTGACTCGTGGTGATGTTACAGGATTTTTTGGTGCAATTTATTTGTTATCTTTTCCTTTATTTTTAGGTCTTTTTGCAGTTGTGGTTCCCCTAACCCTGTATCCTATAGACTTTAATGCCTCACCAACCGTGAATTTGCAAATGGCAAGGTTTTGCCAGAACATAACCCTAACGGTTGGCGAGGGATGACTGTATATCCAAGGAGGGACAAAGTAAGATTAGAGTGGGCCCTGGGACAAAAAGTAAAGTTGGCCCCCACTGCTACCTTCTTCACAGAAGTGTGAGAAAAAAAGCAAAGAGCAAGTATCACCCAGCAAGCAGCCTCCTTGCCCAGGGGCCCAGAGATATTTGATGGCCGCCCTCTTTGTTCAATTGTAGCTACACCCCTGAATGCAAATATGAGTTGATCAATTTTATAGCAGTCAAACAGCTCAAATTCTCTGTGCAGTGATGTGGGTTTTATGGAAATTATGCACTGGAAAGTTTTCCAGTGCACCAAAAAGATTGTGATCTGATTTTGCATATTTATTTGGTTTAAATATTTCATAAACTAAAAAAAGTAACCTGTGTTAGTTGCTTGTGTTGTGTAAATATCTCAAACGTTTTCCTAACAGCCCAAGTATGAGCTGAAATATTTGATTAGTAAAAAAATCCAGTAAAGCACATTTAATGTGGTTTAAATGTTATACTCAAGCAAATTCAAAAGTTTATGCAGGAATTATTTTTGTTGGAATACTAGCAAAAGTTTAAAGACAATACACAACAGCACACACTTCCTTTAAATTATAAGGAAAAAATGAAGTCACTGAAAAGTGTTGTTGACAGAAATTTTAGCATACACAAGGAGCTGCACAATATGCCATTTATCTACTTCAGAGTTTAGTGCTCTCTCTTGCTCACTCTCTCTCTCTGAAGGCATTGGGGCACCTTCAGTTTCACAGTCATTACCTGTAGAAGCACTTAAACTACTGCTTAATAATTCCAGTTCTGATTGAGGCAAAAACTGATTCAGAGCTTCTTGAATCGCCCAGAGCCTTCGGATGGGGTGGTTTATAAATAAAATGAAATGAAATAAATAATATGGCATTATGGCCATCTCACCAATCAAAAGGACTGAAAAGGTAACAGTGTTTATATAAAACACTTCCAATCTCCTCAACTCAACAGCATAAATGAGACATTGTTCCAGGTGTTTTCCGGAAGAGAAACCAAAACTAGTATTTTAGTTTTGACTTGTGCAACCAGTCAGGTGAATTCAAAGCTTGATGCTCACTTTCAATTATTATGTGTATTTTTGGTTCCCATCCCCCGCTCTGTTAAATCAGTAACGTACACATGCAGACTTCTTAGGGATTACAACTTTGAAACTGCCCAATTTGACTGATATTGTATTGGTATCCAGTCAAAAGACCAGAAGGGAAGTAAAGTTCATACTTTATAGATGATGAAGAAAGGGTGGTTGAAGCACTTTTTAAATAGATGTAAGAAACTAAAAAAACAAGGGAACCAGACTGGTCTCCCAAGGAAAGAAATTCCAAAGAGGGGAGGCCACCACTGAGAAAGATCTATTTTGCATGACTACCAGCCAAATTTCCATCGGAGATGGTGCATATAAGAAGTCCACAAATTGTGTGTAGAGCCTCCTTATTTCCTAGTACTGATGAATGAATGGCAGCAACTGGAATACTAAGTTACTACTTTATGCTTTGCAAACATTTCCTTTGAACCATCCAGTATTGGCTACCATTCAAGAACAAATTCTAAGCTAGGTAGAACTATAGTCCAAACCTGCAGCTTTGTAGTTATGCTCCAGTCACTGCAAAGCTAAACTGATATACATTTCAACAGAGCTATTCTGATATGCATCAAAGAGCAATAAGCATTACATTTTCTGATGAACACTAATGAAAAGTACCAGAGAACAAATTTGGCACTTGTACTCTGTGGCATGCTGCATGCATTAAAAATATAAAAATGGTATTTGCAGGTGGAGAACTGTAAATAATTACTTAACTAATCACAGATTACCAGTTCTCTTAATCTCTGAGGAGGTCATACTTCTCGATACTCAAAGGGGGCAGGAAAGAAAGGAGAAGTGAATCACTGATAGGTACTGGTTTTCCATTAATGAAGTTAAATAAAGAAAACCCTAACACCAAGATTCCCAGATTTGTCATCCATATTAAAAAAATGTAAATTGCATTCGTTTGTATATCTAGTCACACAACATGGTGCACAACCTTAATGCAATGTTTCATTTTTCAATCAACTTTTGAACCAAGCTAACCCTTTTCCTGCATTCTCTCATATCTTCTTAATTGTCAGAGTAGTTTTGATTGTTAAATCAAAGTAGTTTTGATTGTCACAATAGTTTTAAACCCACAGGATTTCAGATACCAGGTTTGCATTCCCCACACATGCTTTAGATGCATTACCGAAACCCACATTAGTGCTAGAGGACTTCTCTGAAAAATGGTTGGCTGCTTGGCTGAGTCCTCAGTCATTGTGGTTCTCTGGTCTTAATGTCATAATTATCAGTCTAGAAAGATCTACAGCAGACAAAGAGCCAAGCAAGACATGATAGGGAAGTCATGTATATTTTCTACACATGTTGCCTTATAACGCAGGGCTTTATTCCTTACATAAGGAGGAGCACGTGGGAGAGAAAAGCAAAACCCATTCCCTCCCCCACCTTTTCTCACCACACTCAGTTGAATGAAGCAATAAATGCTTACAACAGCAGAGTACAGTAACATAAGGCAGGGGAGGGGGAAGTTCAATTTCCTTCCTCTGCATGTCCCTTTCTATGTAAAGAGTACATATATCCCCTCTTCATGTGTGTGAGAGGGACATGTGCATAGCTATATCCTCACATCTAGCTTGACTCTGACTGATAGACTCCAGTTAATTCCAATGGGCACTTTGCCTTAGAAAAAGATAATTGGATTGGACAGTTATGACCATTGTTAGCTACCAGAAGCATCTGCGGTCAATACATCTTTAAAATAAATAAATTATGTAAACCAATTTCAGTGTAAATAAGGGGTTGGATCCAGGGGGTTTCTAGTGTCAGCAGGAAGGCAGTTTTACTCACACAAGCTGTCCAATGATTTCTACCAGTTCCCCCTTTCCACCGGATCTTCATTTTCCCCATCCCACACTGTTCCAAAGGGTCTCCCAACTCTCAAGAGTGGATTATCCCCCCCCCTTTTTTCAGTGGGGGGGGGAGAGCTCCAGTGAGGAGGAAGGAACTGGAAACCCAGCTGTATGAGCTACATTTGATCTCTTCTGGTTCCAGCCCAAACATTTTGGAATTTATTATGTAAACTGTCAATAAAATATCAATGCATATTATTCTTTTATTTAAGTTATGAGGCAATGAACAAAATAGCACGTAAACATTTAAAATAGATACCCTGCAGCTTTTATTTAATAGTTTCCAAGCAAGTGGCTTAAATAATAAACTCAGAGTTTTACATAAATCTAAACTATAAGAATGCTTTATTCAGACACTGCAAAATTTTGTTAAGTACTTGGCTTCATTAATTTGAACTGAATCAAAGTACAATACCACTCCTTTAATAACAGAGTATTGTTATTGAATAATTTATGAATAATTTAATAAGCTTTCATAGCAGTTTTTTTTAATATAGCAGTTTCAACAGTCCTGAAATATTTATGGCTTGTAACACATGTGTGTTTTATATATAAAATGAATTCAGAAAAGTTTAAATTAAATATATATTTTGGTTTGCCCTCTAACTGGAGATTATACAATTAAGGTTTACTGTTTTAATACTGTTTTTCTTATTACAGTAATAAAATCTCCCGGGAGTACTTTTTGATTGTGTTAAAAAGTGTGCGTGGGGGTGGGGGGGAAGAGAATGTAGGAGAACAGAATGTATGTGAATAATCACCAATGGTAGCTAGCCAAATATTTATAATTAAGAATAGACAACTTAATGAATATTGTTTCCTGAAAATAGAAATTTCTTTACCATGAATTCCTGTTCTATTGATTCCCAAAAGAATGGTCCCTCACCCCTGGATCAATAGGCAGAGTCTACAGCCTCCATAAGCAGGGGTTGTTCTGCCCTCCCATACCAGACTGGAAACAGGACTAACCCTCAACTTCAGAAAACTGAGAACAACAAACAGCACAATACAACCTAGATTTAATCCTTAAAGAGAAACCGGGACAAAGGAACACCACCGAACAGGAAGGAAAGAAATCACCAGGAAACCTGATGACATGCGCAGTATGGGCAGAAGCCCGAACAACAAAACAAAACACTGGTTTGGATACTGAAGTGATGAGGTGGAATGCCCTCCAGGAATCTACAAGAACAAGAATTCACAGGAAATATATTTCCTCCATATACTCATAGAAGGCATTCCAGAACTACTGGGATATATAAGAAGTATTACCCCAGGGTGGTGTCCGAAAACAGACCAGGGATGTGCCCAAATAGTTTCAGTGCCTCATTACAGAGGCGACAAAATGATTCGAGTTGCTGGAGCCAAATCATTTCGATGAGAGGCATAAGCTAGCTTTAAAAGGAAGCATGCAGGTCTTACTTGCTTCTCTGCCACCCCGCCACCCCAACGTGGTGCTGTCAGTTCTAAAATGTTGCATGGCTGCGGTGCAACTCCGAGCAGCTCATGCGCAGCATCGGCATGCATACGGCTGCCATGCATGCGCAACAGCCATGTGTGTGGTCAGCAAAGTGTTACTTAATATCCCTGCTCCCATTAAAGAATGGGCAGCAACACCCATACTTCCTCAAAGTATTTTAAGCCAGAGCACTACACCCCTTAAGACCCCTCTCACCTTCTGGAACACTTGAGAGAAAAAAGTGGAAATGTGGACAGTAACCACTTTGGCCATACAACCATATCTACAGCCAAAGTGAGGGGACAGGGCAGATAAGACATAAATGGATCCACCTGTGCATCTTCCTGAGAAGTCTGGATATTCCAACACTTTGCTAGAACACAAGGCGACAGAGTTTCTGCTCCAGCTCTTGGATTCAATTCCTTCAATTCCTTGACTAAGGGGGCCAAACTGGAGACATTTGTCTGTGCAGATCCCTTTCAATAAGTCTTGCAGCAAGGCCGCCTGGACTTGTAGCTCTGTACGTTGCAATCTTTGGTTGTCTTTCTGGAATGCATAAGAACATATGGAAAGCCCTGCAGAATCAGGCCCAAGGCCTATCTAGTCCAGCATCCTTTTTCATATAGTGGCACATCAGATGCCTCCAAGAAGCCCATAAGAAGATGATGAAGGCGTTCCCTCTCTCCTGTTGCTGCTCCCCTGCAACTGGTATGCAGAATGATGAGAGGGCTGCTGGCTCTTGGACTTGCCTTCATTTTTCTTAGTAGAGAGCAAGATCTTCTCCTTGTCCTTTGTTACTATGAGTACTGTCTCTCAAGATCCCCCAAACCACTTGGATCCTGCTAAGAGAGTTTTAGCCAGATGGGCCCGAGAATGAGGATCAACATCCCAACTCTTCGACCAAACATTTTGCCTTGCTGCTGTGTGGGTTTCCATGGCTCTGGCTTCATGCACTGAGTTGAGCACTGAGGAGACCCATAAAGAGCTCTATTTGCTTTAAATCATCCCTCAATGCCTTACAAGTAGTGTCTTCAAATGTCAGTTCCTCAGTACAGAGGTAGACAGCCCTGGAAAAATCCAAGTTGTTTACCAAAGCCCTGAAGGCCACAGCAGATACCTTAAAGCAGGAGTGGGGAACCTTGGCCCTCCAGCTGTTGTTGAACTACAAATCCCATCATCCCCAGCCACAATTATTGTGGCTGGGGATGGTGGGAGTTGTAGTTCAAAAACAGCTGGAGGGCCAAGGTTCCCCACCCCTGCCTTAAAGGATCTGTTAAGTGCTGCTTCCACCCTGTTATACACATCTTTCTGGTAGGCCCCCTTCATCATCAGAGAAAATAACCACCAATTGTTGCATAGGACATGCCCATTCTGCTTTTAAAACCCTGCCAAAGTATTCCAGGAAGAGCAGAATTTGGAAGGATCCTGAGGGAAAATAGTTTTGGTCCCTTTTTGAGCCAGTTTCACCATCACCTCTGCTGACCTCTCTCTTTGACCTTGGGAGAGCTGTGAAGTGCAACATGACTTTGCCAACAATGTGTGGGAAATATCTGTCTGAAAAAGGCTGTCCTGCTCCAAAAGCATTCCCTCTTCCTCACATCTGACATGATGGATTCATCCAACCCCACAGAAGAAATGGAAATAACATTTTAATAAATAATTAAAATGAGGATGTTGATCCTCATTCTCAGGCCCACCTGGCTAACACTATTACAGTCCCAGATGTAGGGACCAACACAAGGGTCCAACAGGAATTGATTTGCCCCAATATCTTTGTCCTCCTTAGTTCTTCCCTCAAGGAGGGGGTTGAGTTGGGTGGTAGTGATGGAGAAGTAACACGAATCAGGGGTCACTTGTATCTGGATGAAGAACTGCTGGATCAGGACCTCCTACTCTGCCTGTGCTTGAATTTGTCCCTGTCCTTGAAGAGCGACTATGTTTTCTCTTCTTGGTCTTATGGAACTTCTTATGGGAGGATTTGGACCTAGATATGCTACAAGACCCTTTATTCTGAGAGATAGCTCCCTTCACCTCTTTATTGACCAATATACAATACATTGTGAGTATGATTTGTTCCTGCTGAGATCTGGGAAGGGTAAGGAAGGAGCCAATGGGGATGGATTACTCAACCCCTCTCTGGCTGGCTGCATATCTGAATCACATCTCCTTGTGGGGTTGGCAGCAGGAAGCCTTTTCCCATGGAGGCATCATGTTCCCCTTCCATCTGACTGCTGCTCTTGCCACCTCAGATAGTAACTGCAGCTACAGGAGAGCAACTGTGATTCACCTGCCCTGCTAAAAGAGGGCAGGCCATCTGCTATGCACTCACTGCCTGAGTGGACAAGCAAATCTAAAGCACTGCTACCAATCAGCACAGGAAAGTGAAGAATGCCCCTGAAGCTGCCTCTTTCTGGTCCCAAGGTGGTGCTCCAGAGCCCAGAGAAAAACCGATGCATTTTTATCCTCTTCCTGTGAAGGGCCCCAGTCCTCTCAGAAATGGGTTTGGGGAGGGAAGTTCCATTGAAACCCTACCAACCTGATCACTAGGCAGGCTGCTCTGAGAGGGGAGGGAAGCTCAGCAGAGGGGTGAAGCGAAAGCTGTTGATCCTGCCTACAGTTCCAGGAGTAAGGGGCCATTGTGAAGGTTCTGGAATGCCCTCTGGTAGTCTATGGAGAAGCTAATAATTAAAAACACCATGACACAGCTTGGAGATATTCAAGAAACATGAAACAAGTGGCAGACTGATAAATGGACTATTTTTCTAATTGGAAAAACCACATGATAAAACTAACCTGTACAGAAAAAGGCTTTTAAGATCTTGAACAGAAAGCGCTTTTTGTAGTGAAATGGTGAAGAGACCTGTGATAGGCACTTGACAGCCCAGTAAGTCATTTCCCACAGAGATTCTGTTCAATACTCTCCTCAGTGCTCAGTGATCCAGCACAGAGCTTCACACTCATTCCAAAAATGCAGGCAGCCAAGGTATTAAGCTGAACTAAACAAAAGGGATGCGGGTAGGAAGCCAAAATCACCCGTTTCTTGATACATTGAGGGAATAAGTAGAAATTAGAGTGAATATCTGTGGAGGTTCATGTAGAATGAAGCATGATAAGCAACAATCTGGACAAAGGGAAACAAGGATTCTATTTCTCAAGCCCAGTCAAGAATTGGGGAGTGGGGAAAGAGGTAGGAAATGCAGAAACAATCAGTACCTAGTAATTGTATACTACAGCTAAAGAAGCAAAGAAGGAACTAACTTAGAGGGAAAGCTATTACAAATTGTGTTTTGGCTTTATGAAAATAAAGCATAGATTTTATGCACAAGCAATGTGACAAGATGTGAAAGAAAGAGGTGGGAAAGAATGAAAACTTTGAGGATTGTGTTTCCTTTCATCAGGATTTGTCTGATCCTACTGTATGCAGATGAACACACACACACACACACACACACACACACACACAAACAATATTCAGACACTGGCAGGTTGACTCTACTGGGGCAAGCGTTCAACGTTTGTCTTTTCTAGTATCAAAAAGCCTGTAGCTGTACAAAGGGGAGAATTTTCAATAGAATCTATATGCTAAATGCAACAAGTGCAAGATCTGATGTGTCTTAATGGCGCTTGTGCTTTCTTTTTGCAAACAGCAGACAGTTCCTAGAATCAGAAGCGTCTTTTAATTCACCATCAGCACCTCAGAGTTTTTTAAAAAGCAGCTTCACTTTGGCAGAAGGAGGTTGGTTGGAAAACAAAATACAAGGTCTACTGCACACCAAACACTTGTTCAAATATAAGAGGCCAGCCTAATGGCAGCCATGACTTTTTATGATAGGACTATTCCTAACAGGCACATGTACATTCTAATATGTTTTCCCTCTTATAATCTCTGTGTAGGGTAAGAAATTAAAAAGTACTCATACAAACTAGAGTGAAGGGTGACCTGTAATTGGGCACATGTGGGTGCAACAGCACTGACAGGGGTCGGGTCCATCACACTGGAGTGAGAACAATATGCATTGGAAGGGGTGGAGAACAGGAAGCTTTTCTACTCAATCCAGCTAATTTTAGACTGCCATTTTTCTGTCACAGCCCTCTTTCATTTTATTTTCCCCAGCACCATCTTGAGTAGCCATGTGGCATGCATTACATCTTTTTAGGCATGCCCCTCACCATGAACCTCTTTGCAATTGGAGGGGTTTGTGACCAAGGCACATGGAAAGCATTCTTCATCAGCCTGATGTCTGGCATTAGCCTCTGTAACTGGAGGAAGGTGTCTCAAGTGTGACACTTGGGAAAATGCCCTTTTCTCCTATGGGAGCAGGTGCCTTTTTAGACAGCCTCTGCTAGCACATCAGCTTGGAACTAGGGAGAGTAGTTGGTGCCTTTGCCCAACCTGGATGCTCATGGGGTGATCCTGCACCAGTTCTTTTCTCAGCATAGCCCATCTCACAGTCCTAAGCATAGCCCATCTCACAGCCCATCTGACATCTCAATATTCCCCCCTCAGTGGGTCTGGTTAAGAAAAACAAACCTGCCCCCGATTGAGAAGGGGCCTCAAGTGAATTTGCATGAGGAAAGTGGCTATTCAGGCTTTCCATGTTTAGACTCCCCCACCCCCACCCCCACCCCCATTACAAAGGATTCTCCAATACATATACTCTTTGAAACTCCCCAGCCTACCGAATGAGAAATGTAGCATCATCTAGCACACAATGACATTCCTTCTTATTCACTAATGGAACACACACGTTGCATGCAGGGGGCCTCAGGACCCCCACACCAACCCCAGTTTTTTACTCCACTAAAAGGAGTAAATGTGCGGCTTTTTGTTGTTGTCAGCTGCCAGTCTGTGTGCACAGTCTGGCATCTTCTTAGAACTTTCTTGCTTGTATGAACTTGTCATCCTTCCGAGCTCTCTCCTTGTGAGCATCACTGGAGATACAGCAGCCAAAAGGGTACTTGGGGATGAATCACAACCCTCCATCCCCACTGCACAGCAGAGGGAGAAGTTGCAGAACGGTCCTGCAGCAGTCTCCATTGCGTCCTGCTCCTCACAGATCCAGGCAACAAGTTCAGGGTCAGATCTACTTCCCATCCAGTGCCTCTCCCACCCATGAAAGCTACTGTCCCAGTGCCCTGCATGCAAGAGTGCTCCACCATTCTCCATACAAGAGAGCTCCTCCAAGCAGTCACAAAGCTGAGCTACCCAAGCAGGCAGGAAATAATCCATCTCCTCACAGATGAACCAGCTCCTCCTCCACGTCCACAGAAATCCACTATAACGTATTACACCTTTCTTTTTCTCCCCTCTGCAGTAGCTTTGGGGGATAATAATGGCATTCCCACAGCACCATAATCATGATCCAAATCAGACCGCCATGGATCTGATCCAATGACAGAAAACAATGTTGGAGATCCAATCAAGGCATTTTCAGTCACACACCTCCTGCGTCAGTCTTTGGGGCCCTGCCTAATTTTACAGGTGACATGCGTAGCTGTTGCTTGGACCATAATGAAAATGAAAATGAAAATGAAGTAATGCTATAACACCAGCTGTACAGTGTCTTTCATTCCAACCCATCCATACCTGAAAACCTTGGATCCTTGCCAGATATTCTAGCTGTTTTGAAGGCTGCACTGTAGAACAAGGTGAGGTGAGTGGCATTCCTTTTAGACTTATAGCTTCAGCTGTCGGGGATGTTCCATTCATGAGTAGTTCTCTGGCAATTGTAGCTGTACTATTAGTGGCAGGAGATACGCTGAAGAAACAACTAGACGTTTGGCTCACTTCCTTGGATGACAAATAGATTACAGTAGTACCAGGGGATGCTTTGTTGCGGCTGGCTTCCATCTCTTGATAAACATCAGGGGAGAGATGGAGAATTCCTTTTGGTGCTGTAAACAAGAGCAAAGACCACTCTTATCATTTAAACAATTTCAGGTATAATATCAAACAGAACACTATCTGTTTAGATGTCCTATCTGAAAGAAAAGTGAGATTTTACAGGCAGTTCATAATGTTCATCATTTTCCTCCATCATCATCATCATCATGATACAGAAGGCTGTTTTTTCTCTTATCTAGCAAGGATGATAATTGTTAATCATCTTCTAGACATGCTTACTATTATTCTGCTATAATTTTCAGTGTCTTTTCTAAGTGTGCCAGATTTGGACCCATGATACCAGAGTTCAAATCTCTACTCAGTCTGGGCAGTTTTGACCAGGTGGACAGGCCCATAGCTGAATGGCAAAGCATACGTTTTGCCTATTAAAGGATTACTAAGTTCAGTGCCCGATATCTCCAGTTAAAATGATCTCAGATGCTAGGTCAGGGAAATACGTCTGCCTGAAGTCTTTGCAAGTCTCCGCAAATCAGACAAGACAATACTGGGTTAGACAGTGTGATCTGACCCAGTTAAACATGCCTTCATGTAATCTAGCAACAACTGCATGTGGGATTGTCATCATTGTACTGAAAGTCACAGCTCAGTGGTAGAGCATTTGCTTGCATTCACAAGATACCTGGTTCAGTCTCTAGATCCTCCACATGAAGGTTATTAGGTGGCTGTACTGGGAAAAATCTTTGCTTAAGTTCTTGGAGAGCTGCTACCAGTCAAAAGGAAGCCATCTTCAGCTAGATGGACCAGTGCGCTCTCTCAGTATAATTTCATTCATTCATTCATTCATTCAGTTTTTATACCGCCCTTCCAACAGACTCAGGGCTGTTTACATTAAAGAGAGCTCCATACATATATTTATGATATACTCACAGACCTGTACAGAGGCACAGAGCCATTTTAAGGGTAATTTTTTAATGATAAGGATTGGCATTTTGGTCAATATTAAGGAGTCAAACAGAAGGAGGGATCAAGGTAAGGAGCTACAGTGTATTAAATACAATAGTTTAATTGAATGAGTGTCTGCAATTTCAGCCCCACCCCATAACCATCAGGCAAACACCCAAAATTTTGTTTCGTAACAGAGATGTGGATTATAGTGGTAAAGGACAGGTATATGATTTCTGCTGGCAAAACTGCAGATGAAACTGGAGGACAATGCCAACACAAGGATGTTTTAAGCACTCATATTTCTTTTGAGAATGGCCTAATGCAAATCCAGTCTCCATAAATGCACTTCAGATATATATAGACGCAACATCTTTAAGAGAATAACTGAAAAACATAATTTGTTCAGAAATAATAGAATTAATATGTTGAAAGAAAGCCCATTTAAAATTCCAGTACAATACTATAAACCTTTTTAAACCACATCAAAAACTACAGATGTCTAGTCCACTGATGTAATAGCACTTCAAACAAACATTTCACATGCTCTCTCAGCCTTTTCAGTGTTTTTACATGATCCACCCAAATATCTAACTGCTGTCTGGAACAAAAGTTGGGAATTCTTCCAGATTACTAATCTTTTTAAATGTTAAAACAACTAATATGGAGCATAGGATGAATAAAAAGCTCTCCTGCATAATATAGCATATGTTTTTAAATTGTATCCACATTACTGTAATAACATCATTCAATATGACAAGGACTTTCCACTTATGTAACACCTTTTGTTTTGAGGATTTGGAAGCACTACACACGTCAACAAATTATATCACGCAATATTCCTTTGAGGTTTCTGCCATTCCCATTAACTACTGATATTTATAACAATAGTATTGTATTTTAAATAATATCATATAATAACACTATTTCATATTTCCACTATTATATTGGAACTAGATGGGGGTTTAACTTCAGAAAATAAATTATAGAGAGCTATTCCTAAACTTTCCTTTTATATCCAATTAATACATAACAGAAAATCTTTAAGAGAGCAATAATTGCTAAATGATTCTGAAGCTATTTGCTTACATTTTCTCTCTCTTAACTGCCCAATATTAAGTTATTTGCAACATTTAATCAAATGCTACTTTAAAATTCCATTGCATGTGTTGATTATTCCTTACTCAAATGTATTAATTTCTGATATATATCAGATAACATATAACAAAACTCACATCCTCTCTAATAAAACGCTTGGTGTCCGTCCGTGGACGGGCACCAAGCGTGTGTTCGTGCCTCCCTGCCCTGTTCTGCGCCTGCGCGAAGCGCAGGCGCAGAACAGGGCAAGGGAGACATGAGGGCCGGCACCCGGTGGCCATCTTGGGCGGCCAGAAGCGGCCGCCCCGAAGAAGCCGGGAATGCGGGGAAGGAGGAGACTGGCCGAGGCGGCGGCAAAGCCGCCGCCTCGGCCAGAGGACGCAGCGCGGCCAAGGCGGCGGTGGAGCCGCGCCGCCGAAGCCGGGCGGGGGGAGGAGGTGATGGGGTAAGCCGGCCGAGGTGGCGGCAGAGCCGCCGCCGAGGCCTGGCACCGCCGCCGCAGCCAGGCGGCTGCAAGTCCTTGGGGCCCTTGCCCGTCCGGGGAGACCGGCCGGGAATGTGAGGCGGGGGCGGACCGGACCAGCAGCGCCGCCCCCAGAGTCTGCCCGGCCACCACCACCGCCACCGCCCACTCTCCCGCCCTCCCAGCTGCCCACATACTCCTTCCCCGCTCCCCCCCCGCAAATGATTAAGGGCCAAAACGGCCCAGAAGAATGCCTCCGCGGCCGCCGCCATGGCCGCCAACCGCCCTCCCAGCTGGCCGAGACCTCCTTACCCGAAGCAGCCCGCGACAGTCGGGCGAACTAAAAGCTGTTTTTGCGAAGAAGAGAGGAGCTCCCGAACAGAGCTCCTCTCTGTGCTAAGTCTCTCCCCGAAGTGGTGCTTTGGGCGCAAAGGACACCTATTGCGTCCTTTGCGTCCATAGCAGCAGTTTGGGCATTGGCTTAGCACAGAGAGGAGCTCTGTTCCGGAGCTCCTCTCTTCTTCGCAAAAAATGGATTTTTGATCGCCCGACTGTCGCGGGCTGCTTTGGGTAAGGAAGTCTCGGCCAGCTGGGAGGGCGTGGGGGGGGGAGGCCAGAGGAAGTGGGGCGGGGGGGGGAACTCTCCCCTACTAGCGCCCGTTATCACAACGGGCCTGAAACACTAGTACATATATATTATGCCAGATATAATCACATTCTCAACTGTACAATCAAGGATTCTACAGAGTATTTAAAATGTACACGCTTTCTTCTCTAAGATAAGAACAATTTTGCACAAAGAATTGGGAGCATTTATAATTAAATGTTAAAATTAATGAGTGCATCAACATTTCCCTAATAATGAGAAAACAGAAAAGCCCTGCAGATACAGAATTCCATGGATGTGTTACATTAAAAACGGACTGATATAAGAACTCTAGATTTTTAATACTAAAAGCAGGTAAGCACATTTAGTATTTAATAATAAAATTCAGAAAAGGGGAAATCTGGGGTTAGTGAAGAAATGAGAAATTAAGATGAAATTTTAATTTTTAAAAATTAATTTTCTAAATTTAATTTCATCGATGCCTCTCAATACCAGTTGCAGGGGAGCAACAGCAGGAGAGAGGGCATGCCCTCACCTCTTGCCTGTGGGCTCCCCAGAGGCATCTGGTGGGCCACAGTGTGAAACAGGATGCTGGACTACATAGGCCTTGGGCCTGATCCAGCAGGGCTGTTATTATGTTTGCTACAATTTGTTTTTGATTCCTTTATACCCCACCTATTTCCCATTATGGAAGTCAAAATGCAATATACATCAAATTCTCAGGTGGCCTACTATTCTTAGCATTGCAACCAAAAGCTTCAACATCTGGGGCCATGTGAAACTAGATTAACTTTTTGCAGGCACTTAGCAACACCTTACAGAGGAATATTGTTGTACTTTATGGTGGTGGTCTTTGAACATCACTGAATTAACTAGGGGTGTGCATGGACTAATTTTAGTGGTTCTAATTTGAACTGAACCTCTGGTCCGCGAACAGGTTCAGTCGAACCGACCGGCTGGTCCGTTCGATCAAATTGGCGCAGTGTTTCGAGGTACTATGCTTGTAAAGGGGAACTGGAAAGGATTCCCCTCTACAAGCCAAGACGAATCCTGGCTTTAAAAGGCTTCTAAGGGGTGGCCGGGCGGGTGGCAAGAGGGTACCTTTAGAAGTAGTGGTAAGGTGCTTACTGACCTGGAGCTCCCCCCAGCAGCCCAACCGTGCAGCGGCACAGTTCCTGAACTGACCTGGCCTCCGTAGAAGCCAGGTCAGTTCAGGGACCATCCTGCTGCCGCTGCACTGGCCATTTGTGTGTCTGACCCGGGCATAAAAATGCCCATTGGGCATGTGCAGCAGCCTTCAAAATGGCCACCGCGAGCAAAATCTGTAAACGGCCCAAAAGATCTGTAAATGGGCCAAACTAGCCCTAAAAAGACCGGGGAGAGGCCAGCGGGGGGAGCAGAGACTTATTGGAGACTCCCCCGCGGCTACCGCAGCTCCCCCCGAGCGGTGCCGGAATGGGTGGTTGTTTTTGTTAAAAAAACCCAAATTCAATACCCCCGACCCTTCAAGCCGGGCCTCGATCCAAACAGGGACCCAGTTTCGTACATGGGACTGAACTGAGCCCGGTGTGGTTCAAGCGCGTTTTGATTTGAACAGAACCGGGCTTCCTGGTTCCATGCACACCCCTAATGGTGGGGTGTAAGGGATATGAGAGTAGGAAGGAGCAACACATGGAAGGCTTTGAAGGTAGGGACAAGGAGCTTGTGCTGAATCTGACAGGACTCATGGAGCCAACATAGAGATTTAAGGAGAGGTGTAACATCAGAGCCGGAAGAGAGGTGAATGATTCTGGCAGCATAATGCCAGATGGTGGTGAAGGGGCTGAGGTGAGACAAGGTAAGTAGAGAGAGAAGAAAGTTGCAATAGTCAATCAAAAGATGCCCAGAGCATGAACTAGGATTTTCACTAGGAGTTCCTTTTTTCTTCAGCTTTCTGAAGGAAACTGTCTTTGTCATACTTCTTGAACCATTCTGAAGATGGCCCAGCAGGCTGCTCGGCCTTTTTAGGTGGAACTGAACCTTCAGAAGCCTCAAGAACTCAGAGTGCTGAATCTGAGATGGTAAGTACCAATGGGCAGAAGCCATTCTGAAGGTTCAACCATGCGCTGTGTCTGCTGTCTTTTAAAACACACAAAGTACCACCAAAGGCCCACTCCTACTACAAAGCACGTAGATGAGAATTCCTCTGGTCCTGTTTGGTGACTTTCTAGCAGTAGAAAAGATATTAATTTTGTCGTTGTTGAGTTTTGGGACTGTACCCCTAGTCTTGGTACTTGGAGATGGTGACCCACTGCTCCACAGGCACCCAGTCACAGGAAATGGATAACATTTTTTTAAAAAATGATACGTGATATCAGGAAACCCAGAAGAAGAATAAAGTATCTAATTAGCAAGTGAAATACTCCAAAATCAGTAGAGGAGAAACATTCTCAGAAATGCTTCTCTCAGGATAGACAGAAGAGTGCTCCTGTTCCATCCCTCAGAGGGTGTGCAGATAATTTTTTGCCTAAACCTTCAAGATCCATCAAGAACTTGGGCTATACATTAATGTTCCTGCTCCTCCCCTTCTCAACAGTCAAGAGGAGAGGGAGGACCACTGGCCTTGTATCTGAACTTCTAGAAGGATCTTGATCTAAAACGATCTCAGTTGTGGAACTGTAAATACTACAAAGAAAACTATCTTCAAAAATTAAAGTAGGGCTCAAAAATAAGTTAATCTCACACAATACAATCAATTATGTCTGATACAATCTGAGCTGCACTAAGAAGGTATAAAAAGTTATAAAGGTGATTATCATGATTCACACATGATCTGATTTTTAGCGTATTTAAGGAAGACACTTTATTTAATAAGCTGAAATGACTACGGTTATAACCAATGGAAAATTCACAAGTGTTAAATTAACCACAGAGGGGCTCCACTAACATTCCCTATTTCTGGATCAAAAGAAACATATAGAGTCTTGCAAGAGAGAATTCATGACATTATTCACAAGGTCTATAAACATCACACAAACGTGTTTCGCATTTCAAATGAAAACCTACAAGCACACAGAATTTCATAAATAGGAGCACTGGTTACTCACCATGAAGGCAATGAGTAGCTAGTCCTTCTTGCTGCTGGATTTGAGGACATCTCATGTGGGCTATCCTTCCCATGTGCTCCACAAGGCAGGACTATGCAAATTATGAAACGCTTTAAGAGCGTGAGAAGGAGAACCCCACCCAATTTGTAGTAGCCAAAGCACCGAGAATTGTGAGGAGAGAAAGAAGTAGACCAGTAGACGTAGATGCCCAGGCAGGCAGTGTCCTCAAATCCAGCAGCAAGAAGACAACTTCACAGTGAGTAACCAATGCTCCTTTCTCTGCTGCTGGATGAGGACATCTCACGTGGGACATGCCACAGCTAAGAGATCTGGGTAGGAGCATCGGCGTCTACTGGGGCGGAAGAACCTGTTGAAGAACTTGTCTCCTCAAAGCTGCTTGTGCTGAGCAATGCAGTTCAAACTTGTAGTGTTGGGTGAATGTGGAAGGCGACATCCAGGTGGCCTCTCTGCACATTTCTGACAGTGATGCATAGGTGAAAAAGGCAGCTGATGTGGCCACTGCCCTTGTAGAGCATGCCATGATATGAAAAGGCAGTCAAAGGTTCTGTACCTCAGGCTTATCCATAGAGGACGGTAGAAAAGAAATGAATATGATATCTGTGGAGAGGAAGGAAGCCATGTGGGATAGGTATACCTTTAGACAATCGTCTACATCAAGTTTATGCCAGATATTCCCCAAGGAGTGAACTGGCTTAGGACAAAATGATGGTAGGATTATCCATAGGTGTGGGCTGCGGTGCCATAAATATGCTGATGACACCCAGCTCTACCTATCTTTTAAGTCAGCAGACACCAGGGAGGCAGTGGATGCTCTGAACTGGGGCTTGGAGTCTGTTCTGTACTGGATGGGGGCAAACAAGCTGAAACTCAATCCAGATAAGACGGAAGTGCTTTGGGTTGGTAGAACTGATCATCCGAGTAATGAGGTAAATCTGGTTTTGGAAGGGGTCGCACTCCCTCTGAAAGACAAAGTCTGCAACTTGTGGGTGCTTCTGGACCCAACACTGTCCTTGGAGGCACAGGTGGTGGTGGTGTGCAGAAGCGCCTTTTACCAACTACAGCTGGTACGCCAGTTGCAACCCTAATTGGAGAAGTCGGACCTGACCTCAGTAACTCATGCGTTGGTAACATCCAGATTTGACTACTGCAATGCGCTCTACGTGGGGCTGCCCTTGAAGACTGTTTGGAAGCTTCAGCTAGTTCAGAATGCTGCTGTAATGATGCTTGTGGGTGCAAGTCACTTCATGAGTATTACACCCAACTTGTGTCAGCTTCATTGGCTACCGGTCCGCTTCTGGGGTAGATTCAAGGTGCTGGTATTGCCCTTTAAAGCCCTACTTGGCTTGGGGCCGGGGTACCTGTCAGACCACATTCACCCATATGAATCTGCCAGGGCCCTCTGCTCATCATCTCAGGCCCTGCTCATGACCCTGCCACTAACACAGATCCGGTTGGCGGGGACTAGAGACAGGGCCTTTTTTGTTGTGGCCCCTCGGCTTTGGAATGCCCTCCCTGAAGAGCTTTGCCATGCTCCCTCCCTCAGTGTCTTTAAAAAAATCTTAAAATGCACCATTTTAAGGAGACTTTTTAATGCTCCATTATTATTTTGTTATATCTGGTAGGTTCTTTAGCTTTTTATAATTTTCAGTTTTAATTTGAACCCAATAATTGTAGTTTCTAATGTGACTTTTTTAAAAAAAGTTAATTTTATTACTTTTCTTGGATCTGTGTCTATCTTATTGTTGTGAACCGCCCCGAACAGTATTGCACTGGAGTGGCGGGGTATAAATATTTTAAATAAATATATTATATCCTAAGAGTGATGAAAGACAGAAGCCACTTTAGGCAGAAAAGAAGGATCTGGTTTTAGATGGAAGGAGTCAGGTGAGAAAATGAAAAAATTGGGATTGGCGGACAGTGTGTACAACTCTGAGACACATATGGCTGATGTGATGGCCACAAAAATGGCTAATTTAAAAATGAGTAGGCAGAACGGTATCCACCTAATGGGCTCCAAGGATGGCTTGTGAAGTGCACATAGTACTTTATGCAAATTCCAGGATGGGAACCTGTGTACAGTTGAGGAGCAGTGTTCTAATTTTTTTTCATCTGTGTGTGGAATGAGTTTTGTTCTGGGCGGCAGTATTAATAGTAAGTATCACTTATTGAGTGCACGTGCATTCCGGGTGGGGCCTTCCTGATTCAACCTGAGCGTGATCTAAAATTAACTGAGCAAACATCAAGAAACTTGTGAGCATGTGCTCACACCTTAGAGGGAACACTGTTGGGGAGTTGTGTACAGTTGAGGAGTGGTGTACTATTTGTGTACAGATAGTAGAATGATGCCCTTGATAAAATGTTTACGGTGAGGATGAGAATGTAGGCCTTTAGAGAAGTTGGACAGGAGGTTTGCCAGAGAAGCTGCATGACGTTTGAGCATGTTTGCCTTGAGGCCCTTATCAAGGCCATCTTGTAAGTAGTAGATTAGCTCATGAAGGTCGCAGTCCTCTACTGAGTACTTATGACACCAGCACCAGGGGATAAAAATGCACCAAGTGGACTGGTAAATGCAATTTGTCGAGTTCTCCTGGATATAAAGATGGTGTTCAGCCCTTTGTGAGTGTAGCCATGGCATTTCAGGATGTTCTGTTCAATTACCAGGCAGCAAGCAAAAACCACGCGGGGTCATGGTGGAGGATGAGACATTGGGGGAGGAGGTCTGGTGTCACTGGGAAGAACCTGGAGCCAGTGTCACTGAGAGGAACCTACACCTGGTGAGGTATAGTATTTCTGAGAGCCACAGTCTCCAAGGTCAATGTGGTGCCACCAGGATTACCTGAGTCTTGAGGAGGCAGATTCTGCAAAGTAGGCGGCTGAGGACTGCTATGGGAGGGAAGGAGACCCGGGGACTATGAAGAGGATAGGACATCCACTGCTTCTTCCCCCTTGCAGGGGAATCGGGCAAAGAACCTGGCTAGCTTCATGTTGGTTGGCAAGGCAAAGAGGTATACTTGAGGGTGTCCCAGAGCTTAGATTAGTAGGCTGAATGTGTGAAGGTTGATGCTCTGTTTAGCTGGATGTATCTCTTTCTTGCTAAACCAGTCAGCTTGTGTGTTGAGGGATCCACTGACATGATGGGAAGTTAGGGAGGCCAAATGGGACTCTGCCCATTGGAGCAATAGAGACGCTTCCTGGGGAAAGGATTTAGATCTGGTGCTGCCCTGACAATTCACATGCACCTTTGCTGTGACATTGTTAGTTCAAACTAACACATGTTGGTTTTGTAGTAGATGCTGGAATGCTTGGAGAATGAGGCAAATAGCTCTGAGTTCCAGCCAGATGATAATGTGAGATTGCTCCTGGAGGACCATTTCCCTTGAGCTGAATGCTGTAGCACACACACACCCTCGCAAGCTGAGAGGCTGCAGTCCATCACTGGTGTAATTCTAGAATGGTCCAGGAAAGTCTTGCTGTGAGACAGACATCACAGCTGAGCCCACCAGAGGAAGCAGTGGGTGACCTGTGGTGGTAGTTTGATTCTGGTGCATCTTCGACATGCTATATTGATCTGGTAGGAAGGAGGAACCCCTGGAGAGTGTGGAGGTGGAAGTGGGCCCATGGCACTGAGTCCAAAGATGCCACCATGAGATCTAGAAGTATGGCTAGGATAAAGACTGGTACTGTTGGGGCTGAGGATACTTGGTGTATCAGTCAGAGGATATCTTGTATGCAATCTGGAGGAAGAGTGAGTTGGTCCAGAGAAATGTCTACGAATACTCCCAAATAGTGAATCTGGTTGGAGGAAAGTAAGTTACTCTTGGCCCTGTTCACTAGGAATCCATGTTCCAAAAGCGTCTGAAGAGTGTTGCTCACAACTGACTCTGCAGTTGCCAGTGATGGACACTTGATCAGGAGATCGTCTAACTAGACAAATACCCAAATTCCTCTCAGGCAAGGGTGGGCTACGAAGGGGCCCAGGATCTTCGTGAAGATCCTAGGTGCTGAGGAGAGGCTGAATGGAAGGACCCTGTATTGGTAATGATGGCCCACATATCTGAAGCAGAGGAATGGCCTATTCAGTGGGTGGATTGGCACATAGAGGTATGCCTCCATCAAGTCTACTGATGCCATGAAGTGGGAGTGAAGGAGGAATTCTGTGATGGATCATAGTGTCTCTGTCCTGAACTTTTAGTGCTTTACGTATCTGTTTAAGAACGATTAGTCCAGAACTGCTCTGAGGGAGCCATCCTTTTTGGGAACAGTGAACAAAATAGGAGAGCTGGTCTTGTGGTAGCAAGCATGACTTGTCCCCTTAGCTAAGCAGTGTCCACCCTGGTTGCATATGAAAGGGAGACTAGAAGTGTAAGCACTGTAAGACATTCCCCTCAGGGGATGGAGCCGCTCTGGGAAGAGCAGAAGGTTTCAAGTTCCCTCCATGACTTCTCCAAGATAGGGCTGAGAGAGATTCCTGCTTGCACCCTTGGAGAAGCCGCTGCCAGACTGTGAAGAGAATACTGAGCTAGACAGACCAATGGCAGCTTCCTATGTTCCTATGTAAAATAGAGTAAATGCCCCTGATGCTTTGAAGAAGTGGTACTCGTTCTATGGCATTGATGGATTCTAGATACTGAATTGCTTGGAGCAGGCATGTGCATTTGGTAGATGAGTGTGACTGGTGGGGGTGGTGGAGGAAGGAAGTAGTCAGGGGGCAGGGAAGTTAACTCTATTTTGTAACTGTGGAGAATGGTGTTGAGTACTAGGGATGTGCACAGAGCCACCCAGGCGGGTCCGGTTCAAATGAAAGCCTGTGGTTTTTGTACTATTAGGTCTTTGCTTCTGATGATTAAGATCTGCTGGAGGAGTCTGAGCATCTCTACCCAGAGATGTGCGTACCGATAAGGAAGTCAACTTGTGTGCCCACTCCATGTGTTTTTCATTGAGATTTCTGAGGGAACTATCCTTGTCTTGAGAGAGGATGGTGCCAGAGAGCTAGGCCACCATAGGGGTGTCAGTGAGGCATGTGAAGCTGAGGCATGTCTGAAGCCTCCTGGGTAAGGCTATAGAACTTGTTAACGAGAGGAGTGGGCATTCTATTCGCTGCAGGTGCTTTCCATTCCTGTTTAACCGTGACCACAAAACAATCATGGAAGGGAAACAGTAGGTCATGTTGTTTGGGCATTGGAAAAACTAATGTTTCTCAAGATGGTGCAAAGTGGTTCTGTGCAGTTGTTTGCTGGAGTCCAGGTAAATTGATGACTTTAGTAAATAAGTTCATAAAATAATCTGGTGGTAAAAGCCTGAAGGATTTGGAGAATGATTCAAAGCTTAGGTCATCAGATCATTCACCTTCTTCCTTAGAATACACTTCTAAACCAGGGTTCTCTGTCCCAGGGATGGGAGTGTCCGGGTCCTCTGGGACAGTATCAGGATTTTCAAGCTTTATTATGGTGCTGGGTTTGGCAGGTCCAGGACCAGCCTTCGGGAATAGGGATCTGGAGAGTCATACCTCAAGATGGCAGAGGAATTGGAAAGGATGCCTGGACGCTCCCTGGATTTCCTCTGCTTTTTGGACATTTTTGCTTTTTTATTCTTATAGGCTTTTCCTATGCTTAGGTGTTTTTTGGGGGGCGGGCGGGTTAGAAGTGCTGGACTTTGGAGAAGAGAAAGAGGAGAAGGATTCCCTTTCTCTTGCCCGTTTCCTAGAGTTTTTGGCTAGCTTGTGCTGTTGGAGTGATTTATCTCTGGCCCCCTGAAATCTGGCCTGCCAGGCTGGAGGGACTTCTGTGGGAAGCGCAAGGAAGGACAGGCTGGTTGGGGGAGCAGGGCGGGCAAGAAGGTCCAGGTCTCACTGGTTCTGGTGGTGGGTTGGGCGTCTGCTGGTCCAACTCGCTGTTTGGGCATCCTGGCAGGGCCGGCTAAGAGTGAGTCCCTTTCCCACCATTGCCAGGCCATTCTTGGCTTTCTTTGTGGTCTTTCTACAGCACGGTGAGGTTGCTGTTGGGAAGTGGCACCGTTGTCATCAGAGAAGTGCTGCCTCCAGAGGGCCTCTCGTTACTGGTCCAGCCAAAGGTTGAGAAACTCAAGTGATGGGCCTGTGGGCATTGAGGTGGTTGTTTGAGGAGCTGCCAAAGGAGGCAAGTCCACTTGGCATGGCCATCTGGGAGGCCGTATGGTGGGTGGAGCCAGGCCTTGCACCCCAGCTGGAATGCTGAGGAGCTGCAGCAGAGGCATGGAGAGGTCCATCAGCGTTCCGGGGTGTGCTGGGACTAGTGCAGAGGACTAGCTGTACCTGGGCCCAGAATGCGGATCAGTTGGGTCCAACAGGCCTTCCAAAGTGTTGGGGCCGTCTCCTCTAACTGAGAGCACTGGTGAGGACTGGATGGTCATCCAACTGCTAGCGGCAGCAGAGTGGGTCATCACCACATGTACGTTCTTTCCTTGGGAGAGGAAAGAATGAGTTCTTCTCTTTGGGAAGGAAGACATTCCAGATTCTGCCTGGCATCTGGACTATAGGAAGGCCGAGGGACATAAAAAAGGAGGTGGGTTTGTTTGTTTTTTAAAGAAGGAGTAGATGAAGGAACAAAGTGGAGAAAAGATGAGGGTATACAGAAGTAAAAAGGAATGCAAAAAAGAGAAGATTTGGCTAAAAGGAGAAGGCTGTCCCTAGAGCAGGCTCTTCCCAGGCTCTAATTTGCATAGTCCTGCCTTCTGGAGTACATGGGAAGGATAACCCAGATGAGATGTATTCATCCAGCATCAGAGAAATCTTCCTTAGTGGTGTGTGTGTGTGTGTGTGTGTGTGTGTGTGTGTGTGTGTGTGTGTGTGTGTGTAAAAGAGAGAGAGAGAGCAAGCAAGCAAGCACACAATTACATAAATGAATATGATCTGAAATTGCATTGTATTTTGTCATATATAATAAGAATGTACTTCTAGAGGATTTGGTTGTTAGAGGTTAAAATTGTTATGACAAGCTTTCCTACCTGGTTCTGTCCAATAAACAGAAATAGTTGTATTCATTACAAACTTGGGTGGGTGGGTGGAGGAACATGGCATTAATATCTGATGTTTTTTTTCTTCATACTTCTTATTCTTTGTTCCTTAGGAGTTCATTAGTTCCTGCTGCTTGTTCACCACCTGAAATCATAATCATCTGTTTGTGACATCACAATTAGTTACTGTGAAAATGATTAGTGTGTCACAAACAGATGATTATGATTTCAGATGGTGAACAAACAGCAGGAGCAGATGGACTCCTAAGGAACTAAGTTCCTAATTTCATGCAAAAGTCCGAAGTAATAAATGAGTTAGGGAAGAAAAACAAGTGTTTTGAAATAAAAGATTTTCCATGGTTTTTGAGTTTCACGTGGATATTTCAGATGTAGGCAGTACTTAACAGTGAAGTATACAAAGAAAAGAACTTTTTAAAAATCTAGGCTTAGATAACTATGTCCTAACATTTTAAAGCTCAAAATCTTGTCTATTTGATACATTTAGGAGTTGTATGGTTTTAAATATTACAATTTCCCCTCCCCCCGTGACTCTTGAGATACAACTAGGGCGAATCTTTTAATGGGCTCTTTGAATGTCTTGCTGACTGGTGTTTCTCTACTTGAAGGGTGGTGAGGGTGGACCACTGTGGATTACCTGCCCAAAAAAGGTTACTGAAGCCATCAACTCTCCAAGACACTCCAATGA
This sequence comes from Hemicordylus capensis, assembly GCF_027244095.1. Classification (NCBI taxonomy): domain Eukaryota; kingdom Metazoa; phylum Chordata; class Lepidosauria; order Squamata; family Cordylidae; genus Hemicordylus; species Hemicordylus capensis. The sequence goes on from NC_069660.1 coordinate 270,503,445, forward strand.
CTTTTATTTACCTACATAACTTGATTAAGCAGGTGCTTGCTTTATTTCCTGGCCTGACACACTAAAGTTTAGCATGGTAAGCTTTTCCAAGCATGGAGATAAGCCATAGGAAAAGCTTCACCTCCTTAATTTTGTGGGACAATCTGATGTTTAAAAGAACAGAAGCAGGGCCAGAAAAAATGTGACAACTCCATATAGAGTCAGAGATTAGAGCACAGTAGGCACAAAACTTGGATTCGTTCTGAACCTTTAAAAAGTGGTGATTCTCTTTACTGAGCAAAGGGAGAGCAACTGGCCCTATCTGCTTGGGGAACTTTTGTTGAAAAGTGGTATATAAATATTTGTCGTATTTATATTCTGGAATCTACATGAAGGATCTGCAAGTATGCAGAAAGGAACTGACAGGTGCTACTGAACAATTCTGAGCTTCTCTCATTTTGATAGTAGTCACACCACTTCCTCATAGTGACCAAACTGGTTTGTCCAGATAAGCCAACTCTTGAGAAGATTTTGCCTACTTTTTAATAGCAAAGGTTCTTTGGTTTGGATTGTCCAGGGTTGATGCTAGGAATGCTAAATTCTGCATGCTGGCATACTCACTCAATGACACCATAAGCTAGCTTCAAGTGATACAGAATCATTGAGGCTGAGTGCAAACAAAGACACTATGAGTGCTACACACTAACATGGGGCTGGGGGCACATGAGTGGGGAGATTTGGCAAGCAGAAGGGGGATGCTTAATGCTTTTACCACCCATTAATTTCCCCTGACAACTCCTTCCTTTTTGCTGTTTCCCCCCCTCTCTTCCTGTGTTTCTTTTAGCTGAGCTCCAAGACCAAAATTAAGTTGGGGTGGAGGAAGACCTGGAGAGGATTTGCAATGAAGACAGCAGTTAAGCTGAGTCCCATCATGCTCACCAATTCTCTTCTGCAGATACCCCTTCTTCCCATATTACTTGGCAAACGTGTTTGGGAAACACATTTCCTTTGTGGTAATGTAGTTCCATACTGAGCAGTTCCTTTGTACAGCTAAACCAGAATAGGGGTGTTCTATAGGGACAGTAGTTTCCTTTTGGGTCTCTGGAGATGGTGCCAGAATTCCAAGAAGTCCCCATCTATGGAATGCAAGTGTTCTCAATAGCCAGGAGTATTACACTATACACTCTTTAAACTTATTTATTTGCATTGGCTTTTGGGAAACAGTTATATGTCGTCGTCCCCCTTTAAAAAAAAAATTGTTTTGAAAAGTGCTCTGATATATAACGATCAACAGAAATTTAAAAATTACATATCAGCCTATTTTATATCTACAAGCCAAATATTCATGTTTGTGGAGGAAATAATATTCATAAGGAAGTTGAAACTGTTGACATATGTTGAGCTGAATTTGAATAAGTACAGGCATATGAATATGCCTGGTATGGTTTTATTTCAACAGAATTGCTTCATGTTCTATTCTGACGGTCTAAGTGATCACAAACTGCTTCTTCTATTTGAAACCAGAGCTACTATAGCATTCTCAACTAACACAAATAGAATTGGCTCAGGAACCTTAATTCTTGGGGTATTTGTCAGCATAACGGTTGAGGTTTCCCTTGTAGAAATTGTTTTTAATGTCTACATCTGTGTCAGAGAGGTTGTCAGTGCTGTATGTCAGGAAAAAAGGCTGGATGAAAAGTGTGCAGCTGCAAATATTAAAAAGGGCCAAAGGGAACCACAGAAATTAGGAAAGACAGACAAAAGGAAAGACAAACAATGATAAGGAAGCAGGAAGAAATTTATATCATGAGATCAGAGCAAAAGATGAAGGAATTTGAGGACACAATGATTTTGTGGGGTGAGAGGGGAAGCAGGGGAATTAAGAAGATTTAGTATATGTCCATCCCACATTTTAGCATAAGTCATGTAACACCCATTTAGCAATCACTCTTTCAGGGCATGAAATATGTTTTCCCTCAGTTTCAAAACGATGAGTATCTAACAATGCAAGTTGTGTTGCTAAAATATATATATATGTAGGGAGGAAATTACGAACACTTTTGTTAATATTTTTTCAAATCAAGAATCAGAACTGTTTAATTTCTTAGTTCAGAAAACAATCAGGTCTATCCACACCAAATTTGAAAGATTTGAAGGTGGGAGACTTCCTTGAAGCATGCCTGTATCATTTTATACAAATGCCAATAATTGTTAGAAGCCATTACCATATCGATTTCCACACCAGTTGCTCCTCTGACATCCACCATTACAAGGGAAAGACAAAATCAAAAACTCAACAGAGTTTCATGTTCTAGGATTATTACAATATCTTCTACAGAATCCAAAACTCTCTTCCTGTCTTCTTATACTTTATGCTGGTCTGTGATCGTAATAAAGACTGATTGATTGATCTTCCTGTCTTCTACGCATGAGATATCATGCTATGTTGTGGTTGCCAGCCACAGAGCAAAGGCAAAAAACCATCAAGCAAATGGCTGAACAATCAATGTATTTCAAAACAAAGGAAAATATTATTCTGATCTACTGTTTTAAAAAGCGACCTTAAGTGGCACAGCAGGGAAATGCTTGACTAACAAGCAGAAGGTTGCCGGTTCGAATGCTTGCTGCTACTATATCAGGCAGCAGCGATATAGAAAGATGCTGAAAGCCATCATCTCACACTGTGGGGGAGGAGGCAATGGTAAACCCCTCCTGTATTCTACCAAAGAAAACCACAGGGCTCTGTGGGCACCAGGGGTAGGAATCGACTTGACAGCACACTTTACCTTTATCTTACTGTTTAACAAGCATTAGGTTCTGGATAGGCTAAGTTTATCCCTAATTGTTTAAAAATGGTTTCGATTAGCAAAACACTGAACAAAACGTGAAGGACAAGTAAAAAGTATGACATATAGAAGTGGCACTTACTATTACTTGTTGGTTCAGGATATCCAACATTTTGTCCATTCCACCCCTTGATTTCTCCTGCCTGACAAAGATACACAAGAACAGAAGAAAATGCATAAAATAAGAAACAAATGATATTTCATGACATGTAAGCATTCATGGGCTAAGCAGAAATCTACTATGCAGTCACAACAAATTTACTCTGAATGCTCTTCAAGACTATTGTACAGGCAAACTTCATTAGACTTGGATTCATATATCCATGGTTGGGAAAAGGATACCTGACTTAGCCAAACGTGGGGTGGGGGGAGGCCGACCTTGCGTACCCAAGGTCGGAGGTGGCAGAAAATGACCGTGGAAGTCATGTCCAGCCGCCATTAATTGTTAACTGATTTTAATGTTTTTGTTTTAATTGTAAACCACCCTGAACCATACTGGAAGGGTGGTATAAAAATTGAATAAAATAAAATACATTTTGTTTCTTGGAGCTACAAAATTGGAGCACAAAAAGCTAGTTTTAGGAGAGGAGAGCTGGTCTTGTGGTAGCAAGCATGACTCGTCCCCATAGCTAAGCAGGGTCTGCCCTGGTTGCATCTGAATGGGAGACTTGATGTGTGAGCACTGCAAGATATTCCCCTCAGAGGATGAAGCCGCTCTGGGAAGAGCAGAAGGTTTCATGTTCCCTCCCTGGCTTCTCCAAGATAGGGGCTGAGAGAGATTCCTGCCTGCAACCTTGGAGAAGCCGCTCCCAGTCTGTGAAGACAAAACTGAGCTAGATAGACCAATGGTCTGACCCAGTATATGGCAGTTTCCTATGTTCCTATGTTTCCTAAAATGGCTTCTGTTAAAAAAACAAAACAAAACAAAACAGCAATTTTCAGGCATTCTGGAGCACAGCATGATGTGGAGGGAGCAGCAAGGCATGGTAAGCAGCATAGTAAGCAAGGCATGGTAAGCAGCATGGCCTTGCTTCTTACCAGGGGGAGCCCTGCGTCTTCCCCCCAATCTTGCGGAAAAGCGGCATTTTTCCTTATTTTCCTGGCGACCGGGAATTTAACCCCCAATTCTCCATTCACCCAATGCTTCAATATTCACGGTTTCCATATTTGTGGTACAACCACAGAATGAAAACCCCACAAATATTGAGATCCTCCTGTACCACAATTTGACCTACCATAAGATGGTTGAGGACAATTTTTACTATCCTTCAATAGCAGCTGTTGGCAGGATCTTACACAATAGCAGAAAGTTCTAGTCCAGAACTGAACACAAGCAACTGTTAATATCTTGATGGAGATGGATGTAGGAACTGTAAAGACTCCATCAAAGTATGAAGGGACAATCTCAGTACCAAATTTGAGCAAAAAAGAGTGAGCTCTACGAAGTCAATGAAAGCAAATGTGCTATACCACTTGACACTTCCCAAATCCAAGGTGAAGATACGGACTTGTCAGCTGAATATTACTCCAATTTGTCTGAGGAATGTCACCCCCAAGGGTTCCTTCCTCTTAAACTAAAAACTAAAGAGTGTTTGTTGTTTTTTTAAAATAAATAAATAAATAAATAAATAATAAAATTCATAGGATATATGAGATGTGGCAACATAGTGGAATCAAACTTGTGCAGTGTTCAGAAGGTCAAAGATCACATGACACTAGAGCATTAAGAGTTTCAGGGTTTTAATTGTTTTGATTGTTGTTTTTTTAAGATGTTTTAATTGTTAATTGGGGTTTATATTTATATTTCTGTCTTAATTGCTGTTGGTTGTAATGGTTTCTGTTTTAATTGTAAACCGCCCTGAGCCTTTTTGGAAGGCCAGTATAAAAATCAAATAAATTAATAAATTAATAAGAGTGACCCTCTGCATCATTATATATTTGGCCCTGCTGTAGCCTTCTGCTCTCAGCAGTACAGACACGTTTGAGACTTAAGATAACGAAGATGTTATGAAGGCATCACAAAGAACCATTTTTGCCAAAGCTTCAAACAAAAACAATCTGTGACAACAGGTTAATTGTGTCAATAATAAAAGGGAGAATCCAGACTAAATAATGACTAAGTCCCGTTGAAATTAATGGGACTTAAGTTAGTCATGACTAACTTGTTACATTGCTTTCAATGGCGTTTAGTCATTGCCCACTATCTTTATAGTACACATAAATAAAAAATAAAGCAGCATTTCCCTACAATTACAATTATCTGATTTGCAAGGAGAGATTTTTGCATATGGCTCTCCAAACTTGTTTGGGTCGCTGTAACTGGGGGTTAAATACAGACCCAACAGACTGTGGGCAGCTTTATTAGCAGCAATGGAACTGGACATATTCAGTCTTCAATCCACCAAGTACAGTGGCTGATATCCTCACTAACAATGCAGAGGCACAGCATGCCTCTGCAGAATTTAGTAATTCAGAATTGTGCGGCATGCAGAGGGTGTGTTAGGGATTTTTGTGGATCGGCTTTCCCCTCAAAGCACTCTGTGAGACCCAGAAGTGGGTCGCTGAGGAGTGTGTGGCCTTCAGTGATCTGCTTCTAAGGGGATTTGTGATCATCTCGCCCTGGGTGCATGACTCTATCTTATTAAACACTGTGGAGACACTCTTCACGCTGTGCTTCTGCACCATCAGCAAGGATGTCAGCCAGTCAGGGGCGTAACTATAATAGGGCAAGAGGAGACAGTTGTCTGGGGGCCCACTGCCTTGGGGGGCCCCCCAGAGGCAAGTCATATGACTGACTCCCCCAGCCACTCACCCGCCCGGGCTTGCTTCAGTTGTATTCATCCTCCGAAATTGATGTGAGTGTTAAGACCTGGAGCTACCAGAACAGCATGTCTTTCTTCAGTGAGTGGAGGGGGCCCATTTTAAAATCTTGTCTCTGGGCCCACTCCAACCTTGCTACGTCCCTGCAGCCAGTGTACTGAGAGAGTGCGAGGCTTTTTCCTACTGCATCTTACCTTGTCTGGATGTTCTTGAAGTGGAGAAGAAGCCTTATAGCCAAGCTGTAGCAACATAGCTTCAGCTGCATTTCTTTTTGCTATTTTCTTGTTGGGGCCTGTTCCTGTGGTAACTTCATTTGCCACTTTGACCTAGCAAAACAGAACAAAAAATATCAATCATTAAAACTTGGTCCTTTATGACAAATATCAACTAATACTGTTGGCCATTTCGCTTTGTTGCTGAGGCCCAGAGCAAGACAAGCTGGAGGACTGTTACGTTTTCCTGTATGTTTTGCATCTCCAATCACTTTGTTATGTTTCACATGCAATTCTCTGGTTTGCAGTCCTGCTTTGCAAGGAAAATTCAAACCAGTTTATTGAGTTAGATAAAATGGCAAATTATTATTTGCTTTAAACCTTTAGAGAAAACAGGAGGAAGCATGTGAACCTGCTGCTCAGTCTAGAATCATGCATATTAAACCATAGCTTGGAATCACATCTCAAACTCTCTCAAGACTTTGGTACAACAAACCGAACTACACTAGCCACCTTTCATCCTCTTCTACTCTCACCTATCTGCATGATTTCAGCTGTAAATGACAAATATTTATATACCACTTTTCAACAAAAGTTCCCAAAGAGGTTTCCATAAATAAATAAATAAATAAATAAATATGGATCCCTGTCCTCAAAGGGCTCACAATATAAAAAAGAAACACAAAATAGACACCAGCAACAGCCACTGGAGGGATGCTATGCTGGGGCTGGATAGGGCCAGTTGCTCTCTCCCTGCTCAATAAAGAGAATCACCACCTTAAAAAGGTGCCTCTTGACACAGTGAGCAGGGGACATCTGACATACCTCTGTCATATTTAAACTTCCCCTCATGAACTCAAAAATCAGTTCAGACTGTTTAGGGTTGATACTTACATTATATTCTCTATATAATGTAAGAATTATATTCATTTTTAACAGAGGCACTCTTAGAAATCACACACCTGTATATGGCAAGACTCTGGAAGGAGCTCTGGAGTTAGCAAGTCTCTTAGAGCCAAATGCATATATCTGAAGTTCTCACATTACTTTTTCATGGAGCCTGTGTGGTATAGGGGATCAAGTGTTAGACCTCGACAAAGGAAACATGGATTCAAATCCCTATTCAGCCAAGAAGATAACTGGCAACCTTGTTTAGAGGGAGCAGGGTTTACTGTCTCTCAGTCTCAGGGATGTGGGATGGAAATCTTCCCCCCCCAAAAAAGAGAGGAAATTTTCTTTTAAAAATCCCATACAATTTTTCTGTGGAAAAAAATTATGTTTCTAAATTTTCTACCTGCGCACTTAAACTTTTGAGATACAGGTGTTCCCCCCAACTGGTATAAATAGGGCAAATAACATGCCAAATCAGATCACAATCTATTGTGGACATCCGGAAAATGTGTAAAGTAATTTGAGAAAATGAGGGGGAAATTTACATAGAATCCCACCCCCGAAAAACTTCCAGAGATTTTTTCAATTCAAATTTTTCCAGAAAATCCACATCTTTGCTCAGCCTCTCAGGGTTATTATGAGGATAAAAAAGAGGGGAAAGTTTAACAGATATTGTATTTCTTCTATACAATTTTTTAGATTTTACTTTGGTAGTTGCTTGCAAAAATACTTACTACATGACAAAATGTGTAATCTTCTCATGTGAGTAACAAAATACAGATAAAAGCCAAGCAACATAATTGCACATACACTATTTTTTATTTAAAGCTTTTATCTATTATAGGGAACACAATCATAAAATACTGTATGTTCTAATTAAAATACTGTACAATAACGTCAATGTTGAAAAAAATTATAAAATTATATGAATATAGCCAAGCCCACTTCTCCATGTATGAGTTTTTTTTAAAGTAACTGTCACGAGATTAAACAAAATAAAAATTTAAAAACTATAATGAAGTGAAAATTAATTGCATGATGCATGATTTCTCTGACCTGTAAAGCTGGTTAGCTATTATTGTAACCTCTATCAAGGATTAAAGGTCTGACTACAAAGAGTGAGCTTTCTGAAATTAACTTTGGGAACAGAACACCAACTAATGTCATCAGAGGTTTCTTCTGTTTATCTAACGGTCAGCATAAGTAATAGGATCCATTTAATCACATCTAAACTTGCTCTTTGTGTGACAGATAAAAATGAACATATTATCTCTGGATACATTACTTCCACATTCAATTAAAACAAATGAAAATACAGTTTGAGTACTTTATACAAAGACATTTTACTTTGATACGTTTTTGAAGGCTGTAATAAATCTACAGGAACTTTGTCAAAGTGATACAACTTTAGTGTGAAAACTCAGAAAACAGTATCAGACGCCTTAGGGTACAAGATTTATTTATAACTATTAGAAAAAACTAAACTAAAAGCAACAAGTAGCAAGTTATTTTAATATGGTCCTCTATCAAAGTATGAGAAATTTAAATTTGTGTTTAATTCTCTCAATGAAATCAACAAAACTTAAAAGTGCTACACACCGGCCGAATCATGTACTGATTCTAACATCCTTTCAAAAGGAAAATAATATTTCACTTTATGTATAAAATAGCCAGCCTCCAACCTCCAATCTCTTTGTCATAGTCATGAACAGTTAGACAAATGGAAGGGCATTCACTTCTGAAGGCAGAAATACGAATGCAAGTAGGACAAAAGGCAGAGGACAGAAGGTTACTTCCTCCTAGGCTGTCAGGTGCTTTTCTCCCCTCCCCGACTGTGCTCTTGGCCAAACACAGCCAAAGGCATTTCCTCCCTGCACCCAGTAGCCACTGTGGCCGAGTAATCGAGGGATGGCACCAGACTGGAGAAAGATCAGGGCCATAATCAGAGCTAGTAGTAGTCCACCCTCTCCTTTGCTATCCAGCAACCTAAGACTAGCTAAACAACTGCCACCAGAGCCTTCTCCTCCCTTTCCACATATACTATGGCCAAGGCTGCCCTCCAGGTATTGGACTACAACTCCTATAATCAATGTCTACTGGCCACTGTGGCTGGGGAAGATGCGAGCTGTAACCCAACAACAGCTTGAGGGCTGAAGTGGTGCAGCCCTACACTATGACTAACAGCGCTTTTTCAAGCCCTGAAACAGAACCTGCTGTCAGTCCTCTACCTTTCAAATGGAGATGCTGAAGACTAAACCGAGAACTTCTGCAAGCAAAACATGTTTTTGACCACTGAACTATAGCTCCTTACCATACAATTTGAATAAACAAACACACTCTTGCGAATCACACTCACGTCCAAAAAACATGTGCAGATAATGTGAGGAAAAATACTAATATTTTTATTAGTATAAAAATACAGCAAAGGGTCCATTTTATTTTATTTATTTAACAGATTTTTATACTGCCCAAAATTTAAGTATCTGGGTAGTTTCCAATAAAACAAAATATATGACAACAGAAAAAGTTAAAACATTACAACAATTTAAAATTTTAAAACAATGTTAAAACTATTAAAACAGTACTAGCTGACCCCACACAGAGCATCTGTGTGCTCCTTGGGGCTGGCTGTTTCCCCCTCCCTCTCCCTCCTGCCCGGTCTCTCCTCTCCCCCCCACCTTCCTCCAGCCCCACGCTCTCTTGCCCTCCACCCTTCCCCCCAACCTGCACAGAGCCGCAGCGGGCAGCCAAAAAGGACCCCTCTGCCGTCATTCCTACTCCCAGGCACGAACAGGAAAGCCCCGCCACCCGTTTCTCTCCCACCCTGGCCTCCAACAGGCGCTGGGGCTGCGCCCCGCCACCAGTTTCCCTCCTGTCCCAGGCTGCAACAGGCATGGGGGCTTCACCCCACCACTCGTTCCCCACTCACCCCCTCCGGCACCACCCAGGCCAGTACCAGTCCGTCCCGCTGCCTCCCACTTCCCCTCCCCCGCGGCTTCTGGCCTCCTCACCCTGGCGGCTGGGCCCGCCGCCACCTCCTTGCTGCTGCTGCCTCCTGGTGCAGCCAGGTCCACCACCGCCTTCCCCCCAGCTCAGCCGCCGACTCTCCCTTACCCAGGACGGCCAAGCCTGCGTCCCGCCACCGCTGGCCAGCCAAGGCTGCCTCCTCCTCAGGCCGTTTTGTGGCCTGCTGCCACCATCCGCTGCCATTTTTTCCCCAAACTCTCACCCAAATTCCAAGACAGAGCTCTCGTGAGAGTTCCTCCACCAAATCTAGGACACGCATGCCGGCTAAGCGTATTAAATATATAGATTTAATTAAAAGCCTGGATGAACAGACACATCTTTAAAGACTTTTTTTTTTTACATTTATAACCCGCTTTTCCTCCAAGGAGCTCAAATTAAAAACATGCTTATTTTTATCCTCACAACAACTCAGTGAGGTAGGTTAGGCTGAGAGATACATGACTGGCCCAGAGTCACCCCGTGAGTTGTCAGAGATAGGGAGGCTCTTATTTCACCAGGGAGCACATTCCAAAGCTTTGGGGCAGTAGTGGAGAAGGCCCATCTCTGAGTAGCAACCAGACGAGCCTGTGGCAAATGCAGACGGACCTCTCCTGATGACAATGGGCAGAGGTGTTCATGACAAAGATGACATTCTCACAAATACCCAAGGCCCAAGCTGTTTAGGGCTTTATAGGTTATAACCAGCATCTTGTATTTTGCCCAGAAACTTATGGGCAGTCAGTGTAGCTCTTTCAGTACAGGAGTAATATGGTCTCTCCGAGATCACCCAGAGACCAACCTGGAGGCTGCATTGTGAACCAGTTTCTGGACTATGTACAAATGCAGCCCCACATAGAGTTAATTGCAGTAATCCAATCTAGAGGTTACCAGCAGACAACTTGCATTTTGGGAGATATAAAAGTGTGTTAAATAAATTAATAAGTACATACGTACGTACCACGGTTCTGAGCTCATTTATCTCAAGAAACAGAAACAGCTGATGTATCAGCCAAAGTAACAGAAGGCACTTCTGGCCATTGCCTCAACCTGGGACACAAGGGAGAGGCTTAGATCTAAAAGCACTCCCAGACTGCATAACTTCTGGGGAAATGTGACCCCATCTAGAACAGGCAGATCAAAATAATCTCCCGAGTTTTGACCCCGCATGAGTGCCTACATATCGGTGTAGTGGTTAGAGTGCTGGACTAGGACCGGGGAGACCCGAGTTCAAATCCCCATTCAGCCATACTTGCTGGGTGACTCTGAGCCAATCACTTCTCTCTCAGCCTAACCTTGTGAGGAGAAATTTAAGTATGTAGTACAGCGCTTTGGGTTCCTTGGAGGAAGAGTGGAATATAAATGTTAATAATAATAATAATGATGATGATGATGACGATGATGTTGGAACCCTGAGTAACAAGGTCCTCCTGTATGTATTTATTTTAAAGAGGGCAACAGAACTCAACTTTTTGGTTAGACTAATGGTAATAATAAAAGTCGCTAAAATCACTAGGTACCGTATAAAAGCTTGTTACTATGTTTTGCAGAATTTCTGTCCCTTTTGTTTTAAACCAGTCCCCGGAAACTTTGTTCCGCTATGATGCTTTTAATGGGTTCTTTGCAGATAAAATTTCCTTTATTCGGTCCAACTTGAACTCCACTATTTCTGCAAAGTCTATGAAGGGGGTGTCCAGCAATCCCTCTTGCAGTATTAGACTGGATCAGTTTCAATCTGTGATTCCAGAGGAAGTGGACAAGCTGCTTGGGGCAGTGTAGCCTACCACGTTCTCTGGATCCTTGCCCAACTTGGTTGCTTCTATCTAGCAGGGAGATTGTTGGAAGTGGCCTAGTTAATATCATAAATGAATTGCTGAGGGAAAGTAGGGTGCCTCCTTGTTTGAAGGAGGCAATGGTTAGACCACTTCTTAAGAAGCCGTTAGACCGCTTCTTGCTCAGCCTGATGGATGACATTTACTGCTGAATTGACAGAGGGAGTGTGACTCTGCTGGTTCTTTTGGATCTCTCGGTGGCATTCAATACTATTGACCAGGGTATCCTTCTGGGTCCTCTGGGGGAGTTGGGGATAGGGGGCACTGCTTTGCAGTGGTTCCACTCCTATCTCTCGGGTAGATTCCAGATGGTGGAGCTTGGTGAACAGTTGCTCCTCAAAACACGAGCTGTTATATGATGCCCCTCAGGGCTCCATTCTGTCACCAATGCTTTTTAGTATCTACATTAAACCACTGGGTTTCATGGAGATTTGGTGCAGGGTGCTATCAGTATGCTAATGACAACCAAATCTATTTCTCCTTTTCATCTTCATCATCAGGAAATGGCATTCATTCCCTAACTGCCTGCCTACAGGCAGTAATTGGCTAGATGAGGGATAACAAATTGAAACTGGATCCAAGCAAGATGGAGGTGCTCATTGTAGGAGTTCAGAATTTGAGGGATGAGTTAGATCTTCCTGTGCTGGATGGGGTTACACTCGCCCGGAAGGAACAGCTATGCAGCTTGGGAGTACTCTTGGACTCAGGCCTCACCATGGTATCTCAGGAGTGCTTTCTAACAGGAATACTTTCTTTGGCTGATTTGACAGCTGCATCCACTCCTTGAAGAGGATGACCTCAAAACAGAATCTGAAGGGTGAGTTAGATCTTCCTGTGTTTGATGGGGTTACACTACCCCAGAAGGAGCTGGTGCGCAGCTTGGGAGCACTCCTGGACCCAGGCCTCACCCTGGTACCTCAGGTGGAGGCCATGGCCGGGAGTGCTTTCTATCAGCTTCAGCTGATTCAACAGCTGCACCCATTCCTTGAAGAGGATGACCTCAAAACAGTGGTGCATCAGCTGGTAACCTCCCGGCTCAACTACTGCAATGCATGGGGCTGCCTTTGTACCTAGTCTGGAAATTTCAGTCAGTTCAGAATGCGGCAGCCAGATTGGTCTCTGGGGTAACCCGGAGAGACCAAATTATGCCTGTTTTGAAACAGTTACACTGGCTGCCAATATGTTTCCAGGCAAAATACAAAGTGCTGATTATTACCTTTAAAGCCCTGAACGGCTTAGGTTTGAGTTATCTTAGAGAGTGCCTTCTTCTACATGATCCTCACTGCACATTAAGGTCATCTGAGGAGGTCCGTCTCCAGTTGCCACTGGTTCGTC